>NW_004955452.1:3699232-3736653 GCF_000276665.1 Chinchilla lanigera | reverse complement strand
TCCTGGGTTTGTTTTGGTTTTAGTTTATTTGTTTGGTTTTTTGAGACAGGATCTCCCTGTGTAGCCCAGACTGGCCTCAAACTCATGGCAATCCTCCTGCCTCAGCCTCCCAAGTGCTGGAATTACAGGCATGTGCCACCACATCTGGCCTGAACCTAGTCATTCTAATAAGTGACAAATGATTTATTGAGAATGATGTAGGAAAGTAGGAAGAACTGTCTGACTTTAATGTATGACAGAGGCTCTGAAAGGAAAAGAAAGCCGGGTTTAGTGGCCCATGCCTGTAATCCCAGCACTCGGGAGGCTGAGGCAGGAGAATCATTGTGAGTTGGAGACCAGCCTGGGGTACAAAGTGAGCTCAAGGCCAGCCTGAACTGCATAGTGAGACCCTGTCTCAAAAAAAAGAAAAAAAAAAGTAAAAGAAGAAACATTGGGTATAAAGAATTCGTACAACAGCACAGTTCAGAATTTCCAAGGGAATTTCCATGAGCCGATGGCATGTCTCAAGTCAAAGTCACTCATCAGAGGAACCTCATCCCTCACTGCGGAGGAGGACAGCATTAGTATCCTGCATGCTGTCCCTGGCTGCGAAGGGCCCCAGGGAGCATCTGTTGCGTTGGTGCAAGGGTTCGATTGACCCGGAAAGGCAGGGACTCGTGCTCCTCTGCTCCTCATGGAGGATAAATTGATCAGTTATTTTCACATGTGTTTTTCCTTTAATTTTTTAACTTTACTTCATGTCTTTGAGCTTCATCGCAGCTGTTGCATGTTTCAACTGTTGTTTCTGCTTATAGATGACTAGTACTTAATTGTATGAATATATTATATGCTAATGTATTCTCTTTTGGATGGACAATTCAGTTACTTGTAATTTAGGGTTGTTAGAAATAAGATGACATAGGGGCTGGGGATTTAGCTCAGCGGCAAAAGCGCCCGTCTGGCAAGCGCAAGGTCGTGAGTTCAGTTCCCGGTACCCGCGGAAAAAAAAAAAGGGCTGGGGATTTAGCTCAGCGACAAAGCTCCTGCCCAGCAAGCTCAAGGTCGTGAGTTCGGTTCCCGGTACCGGAGAAAAGCCAAAAAAACAGCATGAAAACGGCAAAAAAAAAAAAAAAAAAAAGACCCTAGAAATAAGACGACGTAAAATATTCTTATGCAACTATTTTTGTGATCTTGTATTTTCTGATCTCTTGTGTAGATACCTAAAATTTCTGGGTCATGGAACAGATGTTTGAATAATGTTTGTTCGTTTGTTTTTGGTCTTTTTTGAGGCAGGGTCTTGCTATGCAGTTCAGGCTGGCCTTGAGCTCACTTTGTACCCCAGGCTGGTCTTGAACTTGCAAGGATCTTCTTGCCTCAGCCTCCCGAGTGCTGGAATTACAGGCGTGGGCCACCACGTCCGGTTTGAATAATGTTATAAAAAAAAAAAAATCACCAATTCGATTTCTAAAGTGGTTATAAGGTTTTAACTCCTACCAGTGGTACATGCCTATATTGAGTATCTGCTATTCTTACTCGGGTTGCCTACCTGCCTGTCTGCCTTCTTTCTTTTTTTCGCTTTCTTTTGCCTTTTGTTTAGGTTTGTTGGTTTGTTTGTTTGTGACAGGGCCTTGCTTTGTAGTTCAGGCCGGCCTTGAACTCACTATATAGCCAGGCTGGCCTCGAACTCGCGGCAATCCTCTTGCCTCGGCCTCCCGAGGGCTGGGATTACAGGCTTGAGCCGCCATCCCTGGTTTTTCTTGCTTTTTAATTTCAGCTATTTGGGTGGATGCATACCGCTACCTTATGTTGGTTATGTCCTGCAAACATGTACTAATAAAAAATAAATATTGAAATAGAGGAATAAATAAAAGCAATGTGAGCTCTAATACGTGGGCAGGGCATCTCACGTCACTCCCAAGGCTCCACCCAAGTCAGGGCCACGCCCACCGGCAGTGACGTAGGCCGGGCGCCGCGGAGGAAGCTGGTCCAAGATGGCGAGCATGAGGCGCGCGCTGCCGCGGCGGCTGGTGGGCCTGGCGTCCCTCCGGGCTGTAAGTGCCCCGGCCGCGGCGGCCCCGCAGGCACTGTGACGGTCGGGTCCGGGGACTTGGCCCATGGCGGCTGTTTCCCGAGAGGCGGAGCCGAGCGCTTCCTCTGGCCAGCACTGGGGGAGTATTGAAGTTTGGACCCGCCCGGTCTCGCTCAGACCCCTTGCCTAGGAGGGGAAACTGAGGCCCGCCGAGGCAGGGCGGTCTTTTCGGATCGTGGAGACCTGGGGCGTCACCCCGGACACCCTGATTCTCTGTCCAAAGCCCTTCCTCTCGCCCTGGCTCCTTTCGTCTCCTCGTTGAGCCTCAGACTTCTCCAGCGCTTCGTTAGTGAAAAACACCAGCGCCCTTAGTGCCGCGGGGGAAAAGCGAGTTCGCCCCCTGCCGCCTCCGTTTCCGGCTTCGGTTGTTTTGGGGACTCGAGGGGCGTTTGGATGGCCTGGGGCCAGGCTGTGACCCCCCGGGTGGCGCTTCTAGTCTGTCCGACCCTGATGTTGTCCTGTCGTCCGTGCCCCGTGAGTGCAGGGAAGGGGAATCCGCGCCGGCTGTGTCAAGGGTTAAATAAATTCTGTCGGTTAACGCGTGTGCCGGTGTGGTCATCCGCTTTCCGGGCTCAGTGACAGTTTTTTATTCTTCGGAAACCTCAGTGTTTCACCTGTAAAATGGGTATTACCTTATGGGAGAAAATGTAAGTCAAGCATTTGGCATTACCCTGGCTCTTAATAAATGGGTCAATCGGTGGTATTTTTTTGGAAGGAGTTATATCAGCAGTGGAAAAAACCACTCTCCTGGCAGTGGGTTCCTTTCGGAAATACATTTTAATGTTTTTAGGCTCCGCACCTCCACCAGCTGCTCATGGGTAAAATGATAATGACTCCAGCCAGGAATAAGAAAACTAAATAAGGTGGTGGATAATTATGGCCTTTGAACAAAATAAAAACATTATATAAGGAAATGAGAGGCTGGGGATTTAGGTCAGCGGCACAGTGCCTGCCTGGCAAGCACAAAGTCGTGACTTTGATTCCTGGTACCGGAAAAAAACCAAAAAAAAAAAGGAAGTGATCCCCCATGGGGTTACTAGCATGTGTTTAGAATCAGAACCAGACCTGGACTCGAGTCCAAGCTGGTTCACTTTCTGGCTGTGTGATTTGGGGTAATCGTTCATCCTTCCTGGTGTTGGATAGCAGTTGTCCCGGCCGGGAGACACCATTGCCTATGGCCTGGCACTGGGTGTTGGCATTGATGTAGATACACCATTGCTCAGGACACTGGCAGACAGTACTTCCGTGATTAGAGGAGCTATCTCTGGGCAGAATTCCAGAGAAAGAAGGAACTGGGCATTTAACCAGAACAGAAGCCTGGCCTGAACCGTGGTAAACAGGAAACAATAATGACCCAGGAGTTGGGAACGTGCTCTTGAGCCACAGCTGCCACGTGACCTTGGAAGAGTTCATCTCTGTGCCTCAGATTTCTCACAGCTACGTGGAGATTTGTGATAGTCCTATCTAAATTGCTGAGAGATGAGATGGGTTAATATGGAAATACAGAAGTCCTTGCCAAATAGTAATTACTTAACAAATGTGATTTATGGTATATAAAGATCTGTTACCGGGGCATAGTGGTGCGCACATGTAATCCCAGCACTTGGGAGACTGAGCCAGGAAGGTTGTCATGAGTTTGAGGCCAGCCTGAGTTACATAGGGAGCTCAAGGCAAAGCGAGACCCTATCTCAAAGAAAATTTTTTTATGGGCAAAGAAGTGGAATTCTGTTCTCCAACAGTAATTTAGAAGCAGGTTTTGCATTCTTTCAACAAAATTATTTATTGAAAGCTAGTAGGTAGTAGAACTTTGAAAATAGAGCATTTCATAACAGAGGGCCCGGGTCATGAAACTGAAGTTCCACTGGAGTGCTTTTAGGGTCATCAGCCAGAGGAGGCCAACATCTCTGTCAGGGAGAGTCAAGTTGCAGGGGCCTTCCTGCTCAGCCTATTGGTCCCGTGCAGTTCAGCGGCTTGACCCTTAGTCTGTAGGAAGCTTTGCTGGCTAGAAACAGGGCCACTTAGGTGAGTTGTCAAGTTTCAGCTGCCTCATAGCAGAGCACATTTCCTTCCTTGAGGGCCTGGGGGGTTGGGATCCTTGGGAGGTTATACAGCATGTTTCCTTGCCCTGTTTCAGTATGCTTGTCCAGATGAAATCTGGTAAAAGGAAGTTGATTTGAAGAGTTATATTAAGAAGGGGAGGGGAAAGAAGTCCGTGGTACTTGCCCCATGTTACCTGCTGGGGGGGAGGGGTAGGAATGGGGCAAACATATAAAGGAGGATCGAAGCTTTCTTAGGAATTTTTGTTACTGTCCCTCGGCAGCTGGGGGTATCATCTCCTCTCAAACTCCTCTCCCTCTTGTCCTCAGCCTGGGATTAGACCAGAGCTTTCCTGTGTGGCCCCAACCACACTTGGAAGTCCAGAGCTCATCCATCCCACACGCAGTGACTGCCCTCCTCTGGGACAGCCAGGCCTTGGCCTTGTTCGTGCTTTCAGTAACTTTAATGACTGCCTCCCGCGTGCCAGGCACGGTGCTGGGGAGAAGGCCGCACACGCATGGGACATTTTCTTTGGGTACCGGGAATCGAGCTCCGGACCTCACGCTTGCCAGGCAGGTGCTGCGCCACTGAGCTGAATCTCCAGCCGGACACCTTTTATGAGATAGAAAGGATGAAGTCAGGCTTTAGGAGAAAGGAGAGTTCTTTTCGGGGACTGTTGGGTTGGAGAGGTGCAGAGAGTGTCAGATGGCAGCCGGAAGTGGGTCTGGATTTCGGGGAAGAGCCTGTCCAGGGAGTGCATCTTGCTCGTTGCCGTTCTGAATGCAGTGTGCTTTTTGATCTAGGAGAGGCCACATGAGAATGAAACAGTAAGAACTACTGCTTCCTGTCTCAGTACTACTAAGGACGCATCCTATCGGACCAGTAAATCTTGACAATCCCTTTCTCTTGTTTCCCCTTTTGAACCAAGGTCAGCACTTCATCTATGGGCACGTTCCCAGCGCGAGTCAAAATTGTGGAAGTTGGTCCCCGCGATGGTCTACAGAATGAAAAGGTAAAGACAGAAATCAGCCAACCAAAAAAAACAGATGTCTAGAATAACACGTATATTCAGTTTTACACTTTAAGAAACACAAAAGTTTGTATGTGTGGAAGCATTTAACCTGGAAATCAGTGTAAAACAGTGCAGTCCTATGAAACTTTCTGTGAAACTTTGTTTCTTTGTATAATTTTAATCAACTTAAATTTAAATAACCACACCTGGCTAGCAACTCATAAACTGTATGTAAATAGTTACTAAGATGTTAACAGTGTCATTTCTGGGAAATTCTAAGCGTAGTTTTCTTTTGGCATATTTTTCTGAAATAATCATGTGTTTTTTAATGAGAAAAACTTTTTTGAGCTGGGTGTGGTGGCACATGCCTATAATCCCAGCACTTGGGAGACTGAGGCAGAAGGACTGTCGAGTTCAAGGACAGCCTGAGCTACATAGCAAGATCTGCTCCCCCAAAATTAATTTATTGATTAATTTAAAACTTTTTTCTTCTTTTTTTTTAAAAAAGCATGGCCACCCTGGCTTTAACAGTGAATGCTTTTTGGAAACAGTAGTCTGAAGGCTCCGTGAGGGCAGAATCAAGTTTGTTATGATTACTGCTGGACCCCTAGCACCTACCGTCATGCCTAAACATGGGAGCTTTCAGAAGTTATTCATAGCTGGGAATGGTGGCACATTCCTATTTTTCCAGTATCCTGGAGGGCTGAGGCAGGGGGTTTACAAGTTCAAGCCCAACCTAAGACAACTTAGTGATTTGTGAGACCCTGTCTCAAACATTTTCTAAAAGGAGGGCCTGAGGGTACAGCTCAGTGCAAAGGCCCTAGGTTCAATCCCCAGTACCACCAAAAAAAAAAAAAAAAGAAAGAAAGAAAGAAAGAAAGAAAACCAAAGTGTTAAACAGAGGCTGAAGATATAACTCAATGGCACAGTACCTGCCTGGCAAGCACAAGGTCCTAAGTTTGATTCGTGGTACCCAAAAAGACCAAAAAACTAGGAAACATTATTTGTGAGATACTTGAGAGAATAATTTGAGCCTGTGAGTTTAAAACCAGCATGGGCAGCATGACAAGGCCCCATCTCAAAATAAAACCAAAAACCATTATTTTTGAGTGGATTAAGTTAAATCAGCAAGGGAGAAATTGGAGGGGGCAGGTGGGAGGGCCTGGTGGGAAGAACCTGGAGTTATTAGGATTTTGACCTAATCCTTGGTACTGAGGAGCTACAGAAGGCTTTTACATTTCTTGTTTTTGTTTTTTTTTTGGTGGGGGTGGGGGTCTTGCTATGTAGTTCACGGTGATCCTCCTGTCTCAGTCTCTTTGTTTTGTTTTGGTTTTCTTTTTTTTTTTTTGAGGTAGGGTTTCACTATGCACTTCAGGTTAGTCTTGGACTCACTTTGTAGCTGAAGCTGGTCTCGAACTCACACTGATCCTCCTGCCTCAGCCTCCTGAGTGCTGGGATTACAGGTGTGAACCACCATGCCCAGCTGTCTCAGTCTCTTGAGTGCTGGCATTACAGGCACCACACCTGGTCCAGAAGGTTTTTAAACAGGAAAATGAGACCGTGGAGGCTGTGGTTTTAGAAGATGTGTAGGATGATTTGGTAGAGACAGACCATGCCATACACCCATGAGGTAATGGTTGTAGGTTTGGAAGGAGGAGTCATAGAATTTGGTGGCTGACTAGGTGCGGTGGGGGAGGGAGAGAAGCAAGCTTTAGGCTGAGTACTTGTGGGCAAAGTCCTGTGCAGTTGGGAGCCAGAAAAGGGAGGGTGTGGTGCTCTGGCTGCTCCATCCTGTAGCACCCAGAGGGCGTGAGCCATCGATGCCCTTCCAGACTGTGCACAATTTATGATGGGGCTATAACCTCGCACACATTTAGTTAAGGAAAAGTCTGGATGGCAGAAAAATACTATTTCCATGTAAATATGAACTCCTTTTCAGACGGGAAGCTGTCTCCACCGAGGCACACTATTTGTAGACCTTGAAGACAAGCCTGTTCCCCACCCAATTGGCAGGGGTCACATGTGAATTTATGTTAGCGTTTGAAAGTCAAGACGGTGGGGTGCCAGCTGCAGCAAAAGCTGGGAGCCAGCAGCGCTGCCCGCCGATCTGATTTTCTGGTGTCTGTCCTGTGTAGAATGTCGTACCTACTCCAGTGAAGATCAAGCTGATAGACATGCTTTCGGAAGCAGGACTTCCTGTTATAGAAGCCACCAGCTTTGTGTCTCCCAAGTGGGTTCCCCAGGTGAGCCCCAGCCTCAGGGAGAGGCCTTGCCCAGGTGAGGAGGAGAGGGGAGTCTTGGGGCTGCTTTTGGAGCCAGCGGAAGTCAGGAGCATAGCTTCCCCTGGCTTTGGCTTTGAGAGGTCTCAGGTGATGCCCAATGCTGTGTTGCTCCGGGAGGACGTGACTTAGCCGGGCGGCTTGGGTTCAGTCTCAGCAAGCCCAGCTTGCTGATGACCTTGCTGAGGTCTCTTCGTTTTGCAGATGGCCTGGCAGGGCTCTTCTGGTTCTAAGAGTCTCGAATCTCCACGCCTGTGCAGTAAAAGACTTCCTGCTGCACAGACCTGGGCGATTGGAGAAGAAAACGAGCTTTAGATAATAAAGAAAATGGAACAGTGCCTGGCTGGGAGCAGTTCTCGGCGAATGGCAGATGGTGGTGTCCCAGGTGCTACCTACCTGAAACTGCTAGTACTGGCCGCAAGGCGAAATCAGAGATGTCACTCAACCCAAGGGCCTCCAGGCAGCACAGCAGTCATAGACTATAAACTCAGCCCTGCAGAAGACTTGCTCTCCCCAGCCCTGGAGAGCAGAGACTTCGTGGTGCAGAGGCTTTCCTCTAACTTTGAGCACGCTGCCTGCTTTGGCCATGTGTCCTTTGGCTCCTAGATGGCTGACCACACCGAAGTCTTAAAGGGGATTCAGAAGTTTCCTGGCATCAACTACCCAGTCCTGACCCCAAATCTGAAAGGCTTCGAGGCAGCGGTAAGAGGAGTGTGTTGGCGGGGCCTCCTGGGATGAGATGGATGGCGTTAGTCCCCGTGGTCCCCTGCCCTGGGATGTCCATCTGAACGTCTTGTCTCCGGTGGTGACCAGCACCATCAGACCCTGGGGCGGTCGTGGCCCTGCCCCTCACTGCTTCGTGAGCTTGACAGGTTGCTTAAGCTCTCTGAGCCCCGGTTCTGCCAATAAACTGGGACTAATGATAGTACCTGATGTGCAGAGGATTTCGGAAAATAGATTCCACGCAGTTCCGTAGCAAGAGCCTGATGTAAGTATCGAGTCAATGCTGGCTGGTATTATTACACAGTGCCTCAGAGAAAAGTACCCAGGTTCTCATGAGCGTTTCAGCAGCAGTTGTTGGCGTCTGCCTGCTACGTTTAGACAGCAGACAGCATCCCTGGCAGGTGTTGGTTCTCTACTTAGGCGAAAAGCTTCTTTCAAGAGTGGCTTTCAGAGTGGTGGTGGCGGGGCCGTTGGGGATTTCGTTAGGAGATGTCACAGCTGTGTTTTTGGCAGTCCTTCCCTCCCTTGGGGTTCCGGGGATGGAACCCTGGGTTTCACCTTGCTGGGCAAGCGCTCTACCACTGAGCTGCAGCCCCGGCCTTGGCTTGTTCTGCACTACAGTTCACTGTGTCCTTCCCAGATCTGCTGTGAGAAAGCACCACATGCGGGGTGACTCAAAACAAGAAGAATGGGAATACCCTCCCATTCTGGAGGCCAGAAGCCCAGAATCAGGGTGTCGTAGGATTGGTTCCTTCTCAGGGCCCACAGAGCAGCCGTTCCTGCCTCTCCCAGGCGCTGGTCCCGGCCGCCAGCCCTGGCCTCTGAGGGTTATCAGCGCCGCAGCTGGGGAGCCCCCCGCCTTCACGTGGCCTTCTCTTTGTCTCTGCCGGCACACAGCCATCTTCCAGTCAGCGGTCGTACTGGATAAGGAGCCCGCCCTCCTCCAGTGCAGCCGCCTCTTAGCTAATCGGCCTCCTCCTCGAAGACCCCGTTCCTAGATAAGGGCCTGGCGCTGAGGACTTGGCCTGTCTTGCCAAGGGGACACAACCCAGCCAGGGACGTCCCTGTACCGTAACATTGAGCATAAGACGACTCTGCCACAATGTCAGTGACCCCGAGAGGGCTGAAGGAACTGCTCTGGGCGTTGACAGGTGGCTGCTGGCGCCAAGGAGGTGAGCGTCTTCGGAGCGGCCTCAGAGCTGTTCTCCAAGAAGAACATCAACTGCTCCATAGAGGAGAGCTTCCAGCACATGGGCGGGGTCCTGGAGGCCGCGCGGGCTGCCGGGGTTCCCGTGCGGGGGTGAGTCAGGCCATGCTGGCGTCCTTCGGTGCCCGCCTGGAGCGGGCTCAGCTCTGACCCCAGCTGCCCTCCCCACCACAAGCTCCTTGCCCTGGCTGGGGGCAGGTAAACGTGGTCAGAACACCTCCTAGCAAGTGCTTTGTCTCACCCCTTAATCTGGCCAGGGCCCTGGGGGCATCCGGCAGGACAAGACATGAGGTAGAGGTGAGTTCCGTCCCAGCTTCTCCCCCAGCTTGTCGCATGTCCCTGGGGAGCTCCTGAGGATGAGTCCCCAGCAGCAGATCCTCTGGGTAGTGTACATGAAATGTCCGGTTGAAACCTCCACTGAGCCCAGCACAGAGCGGCGGGCTCCACCTTCCAGCCGGGTGAGGATGGGGAGGGTGACCGGTCTCCGTCAGGGCACACAGCATCCGCGTCACAAGTGCACATCCGATCACTCCTGATTGAAAACACTTCTGTGGCTGGCCAAGTTCAGACTTTTTTTTCTTTGCAGTAGTAAGAAATGAACCCTCACCGAACTATATCCCCAGGCCCTTTATTATTGTTGTGGTTTTCTGAAATAGGGTCTCAGAAGCTACCCTTGAATTCAGCAATCCTCCTGCTTCAGCCTCCTGAGGGCTGGGATTACAGGCATGTGACACCCCACCTGGTTCATTTATTACTTTGAGATAGGGCCTTGTTAAATTGGCCAGGCTGGGCTCAAACCGGCGATCCTCCTGCCTCAGCCTTCCAGAATGCTGGGATTAAAGGCATGTGCCACCATGCCCAGCTCCGACTTATTTCCTTTTCCCGTGCTGGGGCTCAAACCCGGTGCTTTGTGCGTGATAAGCGTGCGCTCTGCCCCTGAGCTCCATCCTCAGCTGCATTCAGTCATTTTAATGTGGTTTACAGGACCTTGCATGACTTAGGCCCTACCACTCACTGCAGCTTTGATGTTTATAGCTCCCTCTGACCTTCACGTCTGCACATCACACTCAAGCTCAACTGGAGTTTTTTTCCCTTCACCACGTGCCTCACATGCCTGCTGTCTCTTGTCTTGGGCCTTTGCGCTTGCTTTTTTTGTTTTGTTCTGTTTTGTTTTGTCTTTTTGAGACAGGGTCTCGCTATGTGGTTCAAGCTGGCCTTGAACTCATTTATGTAGCCCAGGTTGGCCTCAAACCTGCAACGATCCTCCTGCCTCAGCCTCCCGAGTGCTGGGATTACAGGCCTGCACCACCACGCCTGGCATTTTTCGCTTGCTTTTTATAGATTCAGGACATGCTCAGCCTACATCCTGCCTGTTCTCCTCCTCTGTGGATGTCGGTTCCTCTGAGAAGCGTTCCCTGTCCCTCAGCGCAAGTTGGTGCCCTTCTTCTGGGGCACAGTCCCACGGTCCCCTGTGTCTTCGAAAGTAACATTTAGCTGCTGGTTAAATCCTCCCCACCCCGAACTGTGCTGTGCGCAAGCGCGAGCCCCTGTCCCTGCCCCTGGCGTGCCCTGCTCTCTGTCACTGTAGGGAGTGGAGCAGACACTCGGGACAGTGACTGCCTCCTGAGCACCAGCCCAGCCTCTCCGGCCGCTGTGCGTTTTTGTCCCACACGTGCCCACTCATGCTGCCCTCTCTGACCACCCGCCCCCTGCCGTGGGGAACCCCTGGCTGCTCCCAGGCCCCTGCAGGTCTCGCCACTACTCCCTCCCCAGCCACAGCCCTGCGGCCTGAAGCGCCTGGGGTGCTGATGAGGCTCCTCCCGCACTCCCACAGGTACGTCTCCTGCGTGCTCGGGTGTCCCTACGAAGGGAAGATCTCCCCGGCTAAGGTGGCTGAGGTGCGTGTGTGGCCGGGCGGGGTGCTCCTGTGCCCGGTGCGCAGGTGATGTCTGCACAAGGGCCTCACCCAGCAGCCCCAGGGTTCCCAGTAGAGAGGACAAGTCTTTCTCTGAAGGGTCAAAACTTCCAAAGATCTTTTATTCTTCCATTTTATGGTTGAGGAAACAGACTAAACAACTGCTACCCGGGTTGCAAATGATAAAGCCAGGCCTCAGACCCCACTTGTCTCCCCACAGAGCCGACTTGTTGCCCGATACCATGTGATATCTAGATAAAAGAAGTAGCCAGAGTCGGGCGTGGTGGCGTACGCCTGTAATCCCAGCACTCGGGAGGCTGAGGCAGGAGGATCGTTGCAAGTTCAAGAGCAGGCTGGGTTACCAAGTGAGCTCAAGGCCAGCCTGAACTGCATAGTGAGACCCTGTTTCAAAAAGACAAAAAAGAAAAAAGAAATGGTCACAGGGCTGGGTGGATGTGGTGCACATTTGTAATCCCAGCACCCTGGAGGCTGAGACAGGAGGAACACCGCAAGATTGAGGCCAACCTGGGCAGTTTAATGACTTAACGAGATTCTCTGTCAAGATAAAAAAGGTTGAGGAAGTAGCTCAGTGTAAAGGTCCTGGGTTCAACTCCAGTAGTGACAAAAATAAAAGAACAGATTATAAATGAAAGATGGCCGGGGCTGGGAGTGTGGCTCAGAGGTTGAAGTAGTTGCAAAGTGCGGGGGCTGGGGGCAGGATCCTGCTGCCGTGGCCAGCTCTGCTCCTCAGGGGCTGGGGGCTCTTCATCGCACTACAGTTGCGGGAGCCTGGGGCCCAGCAGGCGCCCAGTGCGTCCGGTGTGGAGGTGACCAGCTGGGCAGCGGATCCCCCTGAGCCCTCTGACCCGGGTCCGTGGAAGCTGGGCGTCTCCACGTGCCTCTTTGCTTCCCAGGTCGCTAAGAAGCTGTACTCGATGGGCTGCTACGAGATCTCCCTGGGGGACACCATCGGTGTGGGCACCCCGGGGCTCATGAAAGACATGCTGTCGGCCGTCACGCGTGAGGTGCCCGTGGCCGCCCTGGCTGTCCACTGCCATGACACCTATGGCCAAGCCCTGGCCAACACCTTGATGGCCCTGCAGGTAACTAAAGCACACGCCCTGCCTCCTGAAGGGCTCTGTTCCACGTGTCATGCACGAAACATTCACTGATGTCAGTGTGCCGGGGCCAGGCCAGCAGTAGTGGCTAAAGATGTGGTGACCCAGTCACGCTGAGTGTTGGGACACTCCATAAGGTGACACGGGCAGGACCCGAGGAACTTGGGGTGGGAGCCGTGCGGACACGCGGCAGCAGAGGGCGGGGAGTGACCAGGCCCAGGAACAGCGCACCCGAGCGGAGGTGCTTGCTGTGTCCTAGGGATGCAGCGCAGCAGTGTGACCGGCAGGGCAGTGGGAGAGGTCGGCAGAGGTGGAGAAGGGCTGGGGGCTGGGGGCCTGGTGGGACCTCTGGCACTCTCCCACATGGCCGAGCAGCTAAGGGAGAGTGTCGGGCAGATGACAGTGAGGCCATGACCTGAAAGGGTCTCTCCGGCCACCTGTGGAGATCAGACTGGAGTCAGAGAAGCAGAAGGAACCAGTTTGGAGGCCGCAGGGATCCAGGTGAAAGGTGGTTGGAGGAGGCCGGGAGATGGGGGCCTGGGGTGGGTGACAGCCGCCTCTCTCAGGCCTCCTGGGGGGCTTCCAGGAGAAGGCTGGCAGCTGTGTGGGTCTCTGGGCTGGTGTGGACATGGTGAAGTCTCAGCACAGAGGTGGGTATTAAAGACCACGAGGTCACCTGGGAGTGAGTGTAGGTCAGGAATTTGTCTGAGGACCGAGTAGTGAGGACTCCAGCTTTTATTTTTTTATTGTTGGTGTTTTGTTCTCATTTTGAGACAGGGTCTTGCTATGTAGTTCAGCCTGTCCTTGAACTCACTATGTAGCTCAGTCTAGCTGCAAACTTGAGGCGATCCTCCTGCCTCAGCCTCCTGAGTGCAGGGATTACTACCACAGCTGGCTTTAGGTCCAGTCTTCCTTCCTTCCCCTTTCTTCCTTGCTTTTTAAAGCTGGGAACTGGGTGTGGTGGCGTACTCCTGTAATCCCAACACTGCTGAGGCTGGAGGACCCCCGTGAGTTCAAGGCCAGCCTGTGCTACCTAGTGAGTTCAAGATCAGCCAGAATTACAGAGCAAGACCTTGTCTCAAAACCCAAAACTGAGTAACAACAACAAAAAGATTGGACCAAGGCCTCCGGAAGCCAGATGTGTTGGAGGGAAGCCAGGGAGAACCCGCTCAGGTTGATGCTCCTGGAGTCGCATGCAGGCGGCAGCCTGACCTCTGGATGTGCGTAGCTCCGTGGAGGTCTCCGGTGAGCTTGGCGTGGGCTGCTGCAGTGGGAGAGTCGCGGAGAGAAAATGTCATTCAGAGTGGGCTCAGGTTAGAATGGCAGAGAGTAGGGACTGCCCCTTTGAGGCGGTTCGCTTTGAATGGGCCAAAGCCGTGGGAGATTGGAGGGGTCCCCTAAAGGGGCTGTGAAAGCTGGCGCAGTCCCAGCCTGCTCGTGTAGGAATCAGCCCGCAGAAGGCGGAGGAGCCCTGGAGCCAAGAGGTCGGTTAGCAGGGCAGCGGGGCGGGCCTGGGGCGCTGTGGAGATGGCAGCGGCCCGAAGCTGCGTGACCTCAGGCAGTGGGAGGGCCGGGGCTCTGCGGCACCCATACGCGCAGTGGGCTGATGGACAGTGGAGTCAACTGGTGACGTCTCTTCCGATGGCGTATTTCCCTGTGGCCAAGGAAACCGCTGAGAGTGCGGATGGGGCAGGGGTGGTGGAGGCGGGAGGAGAGACGGTGACACGGCCTTCAGGAGAGTGGGCAGTGGCCAGCCTGGGGCTGCCGCACGGTCCCCTGCGGTAGTGAGGCCCGCCCCGGGGCGCGCGAATCCGCAGCACAGAAGATGGGGCCGCCGATCTGGAGGGGCCCCTCGGAGGAGGTGGCCTAATTTAGGCTGGGGTCCTCAGGCTGGGGGTGGGGTCACCAGGAAAGGAATGGGGGGAGGTGCCCCCGGCGGAGGAGACGGGAAGGAGACGAGACCCTGTGCGGGAACCCAGGGAGGCCGGGTCTTCGCCGCACAGACCGCCGCGCCGAGGGAAAGCTCCTTGCCTTCGCGCCCAGGCGCTGGGGAGGGAGGTCTGCGCGGGCGGCCCCGCGGGCTCCGGACCCGGCGGCAGCACTGTTTCCCCGTCCTTGCGTTTCCAGATGGGAGTGAGTGTCGTGGACGCCTCTGTGGCAGGACTTGGAGGCTGTCCCTATGCACAGGGGGCGTCGGGGAACCTGGCCACGGAAGACCTGGTCTACATGCTGACGGGTTTGGGGATTCACACGGTAAGCCTGCTGCCCCCTGGTGGTGGCAGCCTGAACTGACCGAGGCTGTCGCGCTGCCCGGGACAGCAGCTGATCTGCTGTTGGGGGTTGTTGGGTGATGGGGGTTAAGGGTGGACGTGGCAGGGGATAAAGGACTTTTTTTTAATCTTGTGTTCCTGAGCGAGCAGAATGTGACTGAACAAGGTCACGAACAGGCACAAGAAGGCTGGGAGCGTAGAATGATGTCCAAGGTGCAGCTCTGTGAGGCCCAGGATTATGAAAGAGGCCAGATCGCTTTGCTTGGTTTGTTCTCTGAAGATGAATGTAGTAGAATTAGACACCACCCTGCCACCAAGGCTCAGCCAGTCTGTAAAGATCCTTAGTGGTGGCATAGGAGCCATGTAGTATCAGTGCTCTGAGATCCAATGAAATGGAGTTTAGAACCCAGCCCTGTCCCTCACAGGCTGGGTGACATCAAATTATTTGTTTTGTTTTGATTTGTTTTTTTTTGAGACAGACTCATTATGCAGTTCAGACTGGTCTTGAACTCACTGTATAGCCCAGGCAGGCCCAAACTCGAGGTGATCCTCCTGCCTCAGCCTCTCGAATGCTGGGATTACAGGTGTGTACCACACCTGGATGTGTCAAGAAATTGAAATAATAATAATAGTACCAATCTCATAGGCTGTTGTGAGGATTAAGTAAGAAAATACTGAGCCAGGAGTGGTGGTGCACACCTATAATCCTCCTATAATTCAGGAGGCTGAGCCAGGAGGATTGCCTGGAGTTCAAGGCCAGCCTGGGCTACATAGTGAGACTGTCTCAAAAAAAAGAAAGAAAGAAAGAAAGAAAATATGTGGCTGTGGGTGTAGCTCAGGGGCAGAGAACATGTTTAGCATGTGCAAAACCCTGCGTTCCATCTCCAGTACCAAAAACAAACAACAAAAACAGAAACTCTGTCAGATGCTGAGGATAGAGCCTGGCACATTGTACAGGTTGGCAGATGTGAGCTATTACGAGCAAAGCTTGTCCTCCCAGCCTTCAAGTTGTTTTTTTTATTCCTACCCTTCTGCCTCACAGTCCTTACTTCAATATGCAGCTTTTGACAAGGCCAAGTCTTTGTGGCCCTGGTACAAAGGCCCCCGTTCCTGCGATGCCACTCCTGGTGGTGGCATCAGAACTTATGAGGGAGAGTCAGAGGGATAATGCCGGATGGCAGACAGACGCGACCTCACAGCTAGCAGGTGTCCCGTGGCGGGGAACAAACAAGGGCCTGCTTGTTGTGGCCTTTCCTCCTTCAGGTCGTGCATCTCCCTGGGGGTGGGGCGGTCCGACTCACTGCACCCTCTAATTTGTTTCTCCAAGGGTGTGAATCTCCAGAAGCTCCTGGAAGCTGGCGACTTTATCTGTCAAGTCCTGAACAGAAAAACCAGCTCCAAAGTGGCTCAAGCTAGCTGTAAACTCTGAGCCCCCTGCCTGCCTGTAGCCTACAGATTGCGCGGGGAGTGGGCCGCACACGGATGATTCCTGGATGGGGGAGTGGAGACAAGATGAAGTTGCAGGCACGCCTCAGCCCACTCTGCCAGGCTGTCCCGGCAGAAAGAAGAGAGGGCGACGGCCCTCCCTGTGAGCCCTGCATGGGAGTGTGCAGCCGTGGGGGACCCGGTGACGCAGAGTTGAGTGCCTGAGGCACTTGCCACCCTGCTTGGACCATTGTGATCGTGGTGTCGCATTCTGGGTGACCTCTGTCAGCCCCACCCTGCTAGTGCTGTGGGGCCATCTCTGTCGTCTTAGGGCAAAGGGCGGGGAGCAGGTTGCTCTAAACTGGCAGTGGGCATCTCATGGTGAGGGCTAGGCTCCCGCGGTGGCCGTCCGCCAACTCCAGCATCAGTGAAAAATCTCTACTCTGAACGTGATTTTTGAAAACAGCTGCTGTAATTAAAGATTTAATTTTCCAGTATCTCGCTGTGCAAATGTGTGCATTTATGAGAAATCTCTCCCACGTTGCACTGAGGGGAAAGTGTAGACTTTGAACTTGTTTATGATCTATGGATTTCTTCCCTGTTTCCCCCGCTGAGCCTCACTGCAAGGCCTGCAGATCAGAGGCACTGGCCGCCAGAGCACCGGCTGTGCCTCCGCGCCCTGGCCGTTGCGCAAGCTCCGGAGGGCAGCGGCGCCCCTGACCCTCTTGGCCCGGGCATCGGGGAGGTGGGACACCCGTGCGCTTGTGCACTTACTGCTTCTCTGCACGTGTTTTCAGTATGCGGCGACGTCATGGACATCACTCCCTTGCGATTTATTTACCTGCCTTGTAAGAAACAAAACCATGCACTGCTGAGCGGCTGTCAGCAGGCGGGGTGCAGACGCACCGTTCCCGCGGGCGGCGCCGCAGTCTGGGCGGGCTCAGAGCTCGGGGCGGCTTGAAGGGTTCCTTGTTCTGCTTCCAAACTAGACTTCCAGAACCGCGGCGGGGCGGCCCCCTGTTGACTCCGTGCCGTGGAGTCCGACACTTCCCGCGAGACGTGGAAGGGCCCGGCAGACCCCGGTGGCTGGAAGACCCCCGGCTCGCAGCGGGGCCGGGGTCTCAGGAACGCGGGCAGGGGCCTTTCCCGGTTACCCGTCCGTTCCGGCAAGGTGCCGCCCACTTCCGCCCTCCCTGGGAATGCGTTTGCGGTCGCCTTAAAGCTGCACGGAGCTTTTGTCCTCCCGGAGTCTCCGTACTGACCACAACCCAAGTGACACGTCTCCAGGGGGCGTGCAGGGGGAGGGATCTGGGTGGCTGTCAGCTCTTAAAGGGACCGCGCTGGTGGGGCTCGGGAGGCGGTGCCGCTGGAGCCAGCGCGAGGCGGGCGATTCCCAGCAGGTTCGCGAGGCGGGAAGAGGGCCGGGTGGGCTCGGGAGGGGCGGGTGGTCGGCAGGGAGTGAGGGAGTTGCAGGAGGGTCCGGGCCGCGTTCGAAGCAGAGCTGCGCCAGGGCGAGCCCGCCCCTTCTGCTCCCGCTTCCCGCGGCCGGGCGGCCCGGGTTCATTCATTCCGGGCCCAGGACTCCTAGCTCTGCCCCTTCCGAGCCGGGGCCCAAAGTCCTGCACTCACGGCCAGCGCCCCGTCCCCTCTTTATGCAGACTGGGGAGACTGAGGAGGCGACAGCTCACCAGGGTCATCCCCTGGGTACGGGGCGAAGTCGCTCTCCGGCCACCCTGCCTGCCTCGCGGGAGCCCTCGGCGTCCACTTGCCCAGGTCCGCAGAGCGCGCGCCGCGCGGCGGGGAGGGAGTGGCGGCGGCTTGGGCGTCGGGCAGAGTCCAGGGGAAGCCTCGGGGAGGGGCTGTGCTGCCAGCCTGGAGATCCGCATTCCAGCCCGGCCCTCACTGGCTGTGCGGCCACAGGCAAATTAGTTAACCTCTCTGACCCTAGTTCTGCTCCGGTAAAGTGCCGCTAATAACACCTGCCTCGCCCAGTTGTGGGGCGAACTCGGGAAAATAACGCATAAGTGCCGCGCACAGAGCCTGGCACGCAGCGGGCGCTTAGTCAAGTGGGCTGGAGCTGGATGAGCCCGGAAGGGTTTCGGGCAGCCTGGAGGAAGACGGCAGCCGGCCAGGTCGCGGAATGAAAGGCGTCAGTGTCTGGGGATTCCTCTCCGCTCTGCCCGCTCCACCCAGAGTTTGTTCAGGGCGGAGATGCGCACCTGGCAGTGGAGACGGGGCCAAGTCCACGTCCACACTGGCCCACCCGCTGCCGCCTGAAGTTGGGCGGGATCCCCATCACCTAGCCCAAAGTAACCTGGCATGGGGACCTAGCCAGAGCCAGCCTGCTTCCCTGCGGTGGGGTGGGGTGCCCTCCAGGAAGTGGGGCTGCAGCCCTGGAGCTGGGCGCAGCAGGCCAGGCCAGCGGGGACCCACCCTTTCTTCCTGGTTCCTCCCAGCTGACCCTTGAGGGAAGGGGCTGCCTGGTCCCGGTGCCCAGGAGCCTGTTGACAGGTAGTGGTGCTGAAGCTACCAGGGAGGGTGGAGTCTGAACCTGAGTCCTGTTCCCAGTCCTGCTGCCCTGTCCCCTTTGCCCAGGACTGTCCAGTCCCCAGACACTGGGGAGGGACGCGTGGGTCCTTAGCAGTCTCCTCGAGGCTGAGTCACCTGTGGGGATTAGAAAATACGGTGCCTCATCCCCCTTCTGCGGCAGGCCTTTAGAATCACCTGGTCGCCCTCCCTGCCATGTAAATGGTGTGTATACAATTCTTAGCTCTGGAACTGCAGCCTGGAGAGCAGGTGATCCTGGAAGCCTAACGCCAGAGAGTGCCAGTACCCAGGCTTGAACCAGAGCGGACTGCAGCTGCTCTTCACCGACTCACTGCTCCCCACCTCCAAGGTGAGCTGGAGGAGGGGCAGGCTCGGGATGGGGAGAGGCCTGGGCGGCCCCACAGCCACCTCTGCACTCTGTGCCAGGCCAGGTGCGATGGCAGAGAAGGTGCTGGTCACCGGCGGGGCTGGCTACATCGGCAGCCACACCGTGCTGGAGCTGCTGGAGGCGGGCTACTCACCTGTGGTCATCGACAACTTCCACAACGCCATCCGCGGTGAGCGTGGGTGGCGGAGCTGGGCTTTCTGGAGGGGTGGAGGGAAACCCTGGCTTCCAGGACCCCGTTTGCTGATCTCGGTGCCCCACCAGGCAGGGGCTCTATGCCCGAGAGCCTGCGGCGGGTGCAGGAGCTCACAGGCCGCTCCGTGGAGTTTGAGGAGATGGACATTTTGGACCAGGTGGCCCTACAGCATCTCTTTAAGCAGGTAGGTGCCCGCAGGTAGGGCCTTTGCCAAGGGCGAGGCTGGTGAAGCCACCGCTGACCCCCACTGTGCCCCTGCAGCACAACTTTAAGGCTGTCATCCACTTCGCGGGGCTCAAGGCCGTGGGCGAGTCGGTGCAGAAGCCTCTGGATTATTACAGAGTTAACCTGACAGGGACCATCCAGCTTCTGGAGGTGAGAGGCTGGCGCGGGGACACAGCCCAGCCCCAGCGGGAAAGTGCTCGCGTGGGTGTTGGACGAGGCCATGCAGTGTCACCAGGACACGTGGCTGTTTTCAGCTCCCAGCCTGAGTTCTGCGTCTGTAAACGAGATGCCGGTGACCTCAGCCCCCTCCCACTGCACAGGAGGGGCAGGGCGGGCGCAAAGCGCAAGCCACTGATGCCTCCCCTCCTGGCCAGATCATGCGGGCCCACGGGGTGAAGAACCTGGTGTTCAGCAGCTCAGCCACCGTGTACGGGGACCCCCAATACCTGCCTCTGGACGAGGCGCACCCCACAGGGGGCTGTACCAACCCCTACGGCAAGTCCAAGTTCTTCATCGAGGAGATGATCCAGGACCTGTGCCGCGCAGACAAGGTGAGGCCCCCTTGAGGCTGAGGGGATCCCAAGCACCCCTCTCCTCCCTACTCTGATGAGGAAGCTGGGGCTCAGAAGTGACAGTGACTTGCCCAGGGTCGCAGCACTGACTGGGACCTCGTTTCTGGAGAAACACGGGACAGCACGGCGGGGAGGTAGAAGGCCCTGGACTCAGCCGGGACCCCTGCCCCGCCCCGTGACCTGACCTGAGCCCCACAGGCCTGGAACGCGGTGCTGCTGCGGTACTTCAACCCCACGGGCGCCCACGGCTCGGGCTGCATCGGCGAGGACCCTCAGGGCGTCCCCAACAACCTCATGCCCTACGTCTCCCAGGTAGGGACGGGTGGCCCCAGGGTGCTGCTGATACAGGGCCTTGGAGGAACTGACCTGACCTCTGCCCCTAGGTGGCAATCGGGCGACGGGAGGCCCTGAACGTCTTTGGCAATGACTATAACACAGAGGATGGCACAGGTGAGCCTAGGGCCAGGCGTGGGGACCCCGGAGAGAGACTGAGGCAGCATCAACTCCCCGCCCAACCACCTCCTCTGCAGGCGTCAGGGATTACATCCACGTTGTGGATCTGGCCAAGGGCCACATCGCGGCCTTGAGGAAGCTGGAGGAGCAGTGTGGCTGCCGGGTAGGAATGGGGGAAAGAGAAGTGGGGGGGGGCAGATGCTAGGCAGTTGGGGTCCAGGGGAGCGGCTGGTCCAGCCCCTTCCGCTAACCCTGCTCTCTGGGCAGATCTACAACCTGGGCACTGGCACAGGCTACTCGGTGCTGCAGATGGTCCAAGCCATGGAGAAGGCCTCAGGGAGGAAGGTAGGCCCTTCCCGCTCGCCTGCCTGCGGCTGACCCAGCCCCTCAGCCTGCCTTGCACCTGGCCCTGGGCGCCTGCAGGTGACACCACTCCACCTTTGTGCTCTCTGAGGATCTGGCCAGCAGCGGGGGCGAGGCCCAGGGCCAGTGCAGCTAGGCTCTAGCCACATGCATCTTGCAGATCCCATACAAGGTGGTGGCACGCCGGGAAGGTGACGTGGCTGCCTGTTATGCCAACCCCAGCCTGGCCCACAAGGAGCTGGGCTGGACTGCAGCCCTGGGGCTGGACAAGATGTGTGAGTGCTGGCCCTGACCGGGGGGAGGGGGCTGCCCTCAGGCCGGGTCCTGACCACCCACCAACTCTGTCACAGGTGAAGACCTGTGGCGCTGGCAGGAGCAGAACCCTTCAGGCTTCAGCGCGCAGGCCTGAGGCCCCGCCCCTGCCACAGACCGGAAAGGAAAAGAGAAGCAACTGTCCGCTCTCCAGCCCCTGGCAGGACCCCAGGCTCTGGAGCTCTGGGACCAAGCCAAGGCCACCCTACCTCAAAGCCCAGCTGGGCCCGCTCAGCCCACCAGGCAGGAGGCCGAGGGCTCCACTGACCAGGAGCCAAGGTGTCTCCCGCGTGTCTCCTGCCGGGCCCAGGAAGACAGCAGGGCCACCAAGCGTGGGCGAGCAGCAGGGCCCCGGGACCACACCTTCCTCCCAGGCACCAAATGACACTGCTACCAGGAAACTTTCCAAAGTATTTAAAATAAAGTTTTCTTTTACCGGGGCAGATTCTCACAGATGGTCATTCTGCGCCCCACGAGTACCATCAGGCAGGCCCGAGAGTTGAGGGAGCAATTTCTTTTAATTTTATCGGAATCCAGGACACAACAAGAAAAACGCTCAAAACCACATGGAGACAGAAGACGAGACACGACTCCTCTCCCACTGCCTCCCTGGCCCTAGAGTGGGGACACAGTGGGGTGACAGAGCCAGGGGAGACCTTGAGCCTCAATCCACCCTCAAAGGCTCCAGGCCTTCAAGGGAGGGTAAGGCGCGGCAGGGCCCAGCCCCCAAGCGGGGGACGCTGAGGGAAGGCCCTTGAAGGACGCCACCTCCTCACCCACATCCTGCCCGAGGGCGGGCAGCCCACAGCAGCAAGGGGCCGCGGGCCATGGACACATTCATGATTGAGAAGCAGCTGCAGTGAGGCAGGAGACACACATGATTATCGGGGCAGAACCACTGGGGTGGGGCCTGGGAGGGCCCCAAGGGCCAAACCCTGAGGTCGCAGGAGGGGGCCCAAAGCGGGGCTAGTGAATGAGGTCCTGAGTGAGTGGGTCAGCGGCTGGGCCCTTCTCCCGCTGCCTACAGCCCCTCCGACACTGCTGCCGGGCCCGCCTCTGGGGAAGCAGGGTAAGGAAGCAGCCCACCCTGCTGCAGACTGCCAGGTGCCCGGGGCCAGGAAGGAAGGCCTGGCCAGGCCTTGGCCGCCTGCCCCAGAGGCCTGTGGGAATAGGATGGGGCGGAGAGGGGAGAACGAGGGCTCGACCGGCTCAGATCCAAGATGGTGCCACACTTGCTTGCTGGGTCCCCTGTGAGCTGGGGAACCGTACTGGGGGCCACAACTCTGGTTAGACTGGAGGCAGCAGCTTCTCGAGAAACTCTTTCACAGCTGCCATCTCCTGCGGGCGAGGGGAGAGTGTGAGGCTGCTGGCTGGGAGGAGGAGGGAGGGGAAGGAGCAGCAAGTGTCCCACTGACCTGCGGACAGGAGCTGTGCATGACGCCTGGGTATGTCTTGAACTGGACCTTGGCAGGGGTGACCACAGACCGGAGCTTCTCAGCTGTCAAGGCCCCAAACCGTACTGGCACCATGGGGTCCAGCTCCCCATGGCACTGAAGGATGGCCAGGTCCTTGGCACTGCCATTGGCTGCCTGTGGGCCAACAGGACGCAGAGGGCAAAGCAATGCCAAGTCTGAAGGTCACTCAAGGGCAGGAGGGGGTCTGGGGGACACTCACCTGGGGGAAGTTCCGGTGCAGAGGCAGCCAGCAGCTCAATGCCACGATGCCGGCCAGAGGGTGGGGGCAGGTGAGGGCTGTGTACAGGGACAGGGCCCCGCCCTGGAGGGAGGACAGGACCACAGGTCAGCAGGGCACAGCTCGCCCACCCGGCCCCTCCCCCTTGCGGCCCCCTCACCTGTGAAAAGCCACCCAGGACGATTCGGTTGGCAGGGATCCCATTCTTCATCTCATGCTCGATCAGGGCCCTGACTGCAGGGAAGGGTGTGACTGAGTAGGGGAAGCTGCTGGGGCCCCAAGGGAGCCAGGCGGGCACTGCCCAGTGCTCTCCCGGGGACGGAGGGGGTGCAGAGGAGGGGCTGGGCCCTTACTGTTTTCTGCGGCTTTCTTGATGCCAGCCTCATCCTCTGGGGCGTCTGGACTCAGTCCCATCAGGTCAAACCTGGGGAGCAGAGACAGCGGCGGCTGCTGAAAGCGCCAGGCCAGCGCCCTGCACCCCCCTCACACCCATCTCCCCAGCCCACACTCACCAGGAGGGCATCACCATCTTCATGTTGAGTGTCACAGGGATCCTAGGCCTGGGGAGGGACAGTCAGAAGGGCCCATCAGGATAAGGAGGGAGCAGGAAGCCATAGCACAGAGGCCCCTGGGGGCCCCTCCCAACAGGCAGGGCCTGTGTTTAAGGTGTTGCCAGGCAACCTGCCACGTGGGGCAGCAGGCTGCGGTTGGGAGATCGGCTGTCGATGCAGAAGCAAAGCCCAGCGCTCGGGGTGACCAGGCTCCAGCTCGGTGGGTGAGTACTTGGGGAAGGGGCATGGGAGACCCTGGGCCCAGGGGCTGGTGCTGAACTCCATTCTCGGGGGCTCCCTAGGAGCTGAGGCTGAACTTGGCACATCTGACCACTCGGAGCCCAAGCTCTGGGATGCAGCCGACAGACAGAACAGGTCTGGGACCACAGGAGTAGCCCCACCGCTGCCGATCCCCCAGCAGGACACCCCTCGGCCCCTCCCTCGCTGGGGCGACACTCACGCATGGGGACAGATGTACTTGACGTGAGGGAGCCGGATGGTGGAGAGGGCGTCAGCCCAGCTGTGCCTGTGGGAGGGAAGGGAGACAGGGCTCGGATGCAGGAAGGGACCGGGGAGGCGGCCCTGCTGGCTGGGCCTGCCCCGCGTCCCCAGGGAACAAGCCCCGGCTCACTCACCCTGTGTCTCCCAGTCCATGTAGAAAAATCACCTGGAGACGGTCAGAAGAGAGGAGATGCCTAAGCTCTCCCTTTAGAGCTTCCCAGTTCAGCCTGCCCTTCCCTGCCCCAAGGACCTGGGGTGAGCCGAGGTGACAGCCAACAGGTTATTAACCCCAAGCCTCTGGCTTCAGGCGACTCCGCTCTCACCACTGCCACCTCCATGTTTCCCATGCCCCCTGCAGCCAGCTCCCCAGCTGTGCCCGGCAGTCCTGGCTGTACCCGGGCCCACACCCAAGGGCTGCCAAGGCGAAAGGGGTCCCTTACCGCGGCCGTTTCCCGCTCAGCTCCAGACACGGTGGCAGCGTCGGTGAGCAGGGGCACAGACATGGTGTTACCACACATACACTGCAGGGCTCCCTGCAGGCTGGGCCTGCACAAAGGAGGGGCTGCGGTCAAGAGCAAGGCCGGCAGGGGAAGCCTCCTGGCTCCAGGGGCCCACCAGGGCCATCTCCAGCCCTGCTGGCAGCGGGTTCTGGGGCACCGTGAAAAGGCAGGCAGCAAGTCCCAGGGAGGAAGGGTAGAAGTCTGTCTGCCTCCAGGCCAGGGTGGGAAGCAGAGGTGGCCACCTCAGTGGCCCAGCACCCGTGGGTCTGGTTCTGGCCCCGGCCCAGGCCTGGCTGGAGGTGGGCAGGGCAGGGCAGGGCTTAGGGGCGGAGGCGAGAGAGGCTCCCACCGATGCTCCTCCGTGGACCCGCATCCTCCCTAGCCTCCCATCATCCCTTCTCTGGAGCCCCTGGTCCCCTCAGCCCCAACTCCGGGTCCTACTGGGGAACAAAGGGGAAGGAGATGCCAGGGAAATAAGCTTCCAGCACCCCCATCTCCATCCTCCCTTCCTGCCATCCAGGCTTCACAGCAGTTTCTGGCTCCAAAATTCCCAGAGCCCCTGGGGGCTGCCTATGTCCCCTGTAAGCATAAGGACTTCCATCTGCCACCCACCCCGCAACTGGCGCTCCACGCCCCCGGGAACGAGGCTACCTGCAGCTGCTGTCGCCACTGACTCCAAATGGGCCCCCAGCTGAACAGGTTCTGGGACTCCCAAACACACAAAAGAATGTGAGGCTGGCTGGCCCCTCCCCGTCCTCAGCATCCTCCAAACTCCGGAAGCTTCCGCTACCTGCCTAAGTGCCCAGCCTTCGCGGGGCGCCCGGCCCACCGGCCGGCTCCCACCTTCCAGCAGGAGGCCCGCAGGGGACCTCGCCACTGACCCTGGCGCGTCCCTCCCCAAGGGGAACGCACCGCCCGCCTGAGCCAGGGCTCCCCTCCCTCCCCGCTCTGGGGACTGCTTCCTCCCACCCAGGAGCCCCTCTCCGCGGGGTGCCCCCCGACCCGGTGTCCCCCTCCCCGCGGTAAGGCGCAGGGTCTCCCACTGCCCCCCGGGGGAACTTCTGCTCGGACCCAGGGCCAGCGCGCCCCACCGCGGCGTCCGCCGCGCCCCGCCGGGACGCGCACCTGCCCACGAGGGGCCTCCCCACGTTTTGACCCTGGCGAAGCCCCCGCCCCACGATGGCATCTCTCTCTCCCGATCGCGAAGCCCCTCTTCAGCCCGGGCGGCCCCTCGGCCGGCCTCGCTCCGCTCCCCAAGTCCCCAGGACTGGACAGCGCCTTCGCACCTCCTCCCCGCCCCCATCGCCGGCCGCGCCGCCCCCCGCGGCCGGACCCCGCGGTCGCCCCGACGCCCCGCTCCGCCCCGCTCCGCCCGCCCGGGTACCTCGCTCCCTGGGGCTTCCGCGACCGCTCGGGCAATTCTCTTTCTCCCACAGACACACACTCTTCCCCCTCGGCCGCCCCCGCCGGAACTTCCGTTCGAGTCCCGGGAACCCAGCCATCGCGCTGCCGGAAGTAGCCCGGCCCGCGGTACGGAACCCGGAAGCGGGCCGAGCGTCCCGGCTAGGAGCTGCCATGTTGCGGAGGGTGGGGCCCCTCCCTGGCGCTCGCGCCCACCTGCAGCATCTGCTCAGGGCATCGCCACCACCTGCACCGTCCAGACAGGGCAGGACGCTTCTACCAGCGCACAGACGCCTCCCGGAGGAAAGCTGCCGGGAAGGGAGAGGCGTTCCTCACACTGTTAGCACGAAGTTTGTCGCCTTTCCATCCCTGAGGCACACCTCATTGTGACCTTGGGAACCTGCCAATGCTTTGATTTTTTAAAAAAAAATACTGAACATTTTGTTTATATTCATACATCAGATATATAGTAATGTCATTACTATAGAACACACTTAACATATCGATATCATCTCAGCAGCTGTCAGCTACTATTTAGCACAACTCCTGAATATACTATTTTTAACTCCGGCCCTCATATTGTACATTGGATTTTTCGACTTCTTTCGACTGGCTACTGGTTTTCATCCTTTATTCCAGAATCATGGATGGGGTCATTTACTCTGACCTTAAATCACCTCATTTTCCACTCTGGTTTTAAACATGAGGAAACCCAGGCTCAAGGAAAGGAGGTAAACCACAAAGTTACACTGTAATCTTTTCTTGACCTGCTTCCTATGCTATAAAGTGGGGATAATAACCGCCCTACTTCAAGCTTTGCTAGTAGGTTAAAATGGTGTGGACATGCTTTGCGCACTGTTAAATCACAGTGTGAGGCCTTCATCACTCTGAAAAGGGCCCTGGGAAAATACGCAGGCTCAGGACAGCTGGACAGGCTTGGACAGTGTGGTCTCAGCACTGCCCTTTGCAAGCAGTGCCTCGCAGGGTGCACAAAATGCCACCCTCAAATGAGCCAAGCACAGAAGTGTTTCGTTTGGTCACCACTGAGTCATCTCTTCCATTGGTGAAGTAGAAACAGGGTCCAGGGTCCGCAGAAAGGCCAAGAAGCAAACCGAGTTGAAAGACCATGTCCCTCTGAGAAAATGTGAGGACCTGCAAACAGGAAATGAGTCACACTTGTCCCTCAGCAGCTGAGAACTCATTCTTCCAGCTTAACCTGACTAGTTTTTTCTTTGAACCAAAAGAAAACAGTACAAACGTGGAAGCTCAACAAAGCCACTTTTCCCCAGGCCGAGAGGCAGTTTGGTCTAGAGTACTCAACAGGTCCCAGAGGCGGAGCGTAAAATACCAGGATTCCGAACAGAAAAATGGCACATGGGATCCAAGCAAGCCCAGGATCCAGGACTGGATGTCAAAAGCCAAAGGATTAAAGGAAAAGCAAACAACACAGCTGCACCCACAAAATCCCTGCTCCTTCTGCTTAGGGAAGAAACCATGTTCCCCTGGCAACACCAAGGTGCCTGGACACTATGGCACGCTCAGGAAATCCAGAGCCCCAGTCCCAAGAGCTGTGATTGGTGCTTTAGTTACTGGAACTTAAGAAGGGCCAGTCTGCTGTGAGATTTCTAACCTTGTTTCTCCCCGTGTCCTTAAAACGTAGCCCTTCTTTTAATCCTTAAAAGTATCCAGCTGAAGGGCTAGAAATGTAGCTCAGTGGCACAGTGCTTGTTGAGCATGGGCAAGGCCCACGGTTCAATCCCCAATACAATTAAAAAAACACCCCAGTATCACACACAAAAAGCTGAGCTTGGCTGTAACTGAGGAGAGGGTGTAATGCTTACTACATCACAAACTGCACTTGCATTCTAGTTGATTTCAGCCTGGGTTTGTTTTTGTTTTTGAGACGAAGCTGTTCTACGTAGCCCAGTCTGGCCTTGAACATGCAGCAATCCTCCTGCCTCACAGTGCTGGGATTACAGCACCGCCATGCCCAGCCAGGCTGCATTTTAGAATTTTGAGGCCCAACAAACTTGCGCGGGGCGGGATGTAGACTTGAAGACAGGCTAGAGAAAGCAGCTAGATTCTTCTGACAACAGAGCAGGCCCATCCCTCCGGAATTCTCTCAAGATGGTCAAGTTCAACAGTAATGCTCATCTCAACTGTTTCTACTTTAACAAGGGCTGGAATACTGACCATCTCAGGTCCCCTTTTCAGACACTGCACTTGCACCTGGTCTACCTTTGGACAGTGTGCTGCCCATTCGCTTTTCTCATCTGCAGGTCTTCCGATGTGCTCAGAATCTGCCCTCCCGTTTTTGTACATGTCCCTCTACATGTAACTTTCCTTCATCAACCTGTGTCCTCTACAAAATGTGGGTATAGGGGTTTTACCATATTCTACACAAGTCTTTTGTTGTTGTTGTTTTTAAGACAGAGTCTTGCTATGCAGCTTAGACTGGCCTTGAATTCACAATGTAGCCCAGGCTGGCCTTGAGCAGCAACAGCGATCCTCCTGCTTCATCTTCCCAGGTGTTGGGATTGCAGGTGCATGTATGCCCCCGCGCCAGGCCAGAAGTTAAGTTTGAACTTTTCTGGAGTAACTGCTCTAGTCATGATTTAACTGTGGCACTTCTTATAATCTACCTAAATCAAAACAAAAAATTTCAAAGTTTAATGCAGTTTACAGTAAAATGAGTTTTATCAATAATACCAAGAGTTCAAAAGAAAACACAAACATGAAGTCTGGCAAGGATTTATTAGGAAGCTTATGAGTCACAGTGAATAAAAG
Organism: Chinchilla lanigera; assembly: GCF_000276665.1. Taxonomy (NCBI): domain Eukaryota; kingdom Metazoa; phylum Chordata; class Mammalia; order Rodentia; family Chinchillidae; genus Chinchilla; species Chinchilla lanigera. The sequence continues at coordinate 3,708,114 of NW_004955452.1, read as the reverse complement.
CCATGAACAGAACTCAAGAGACCTCCAAATTCTGGCATGGGGCTTACAACACAAGTTAGAAGCTACTAAACATTAAGGAGGTTCCCAGGGGATCTTTTTTTTTGGTACCAGGAATTGAACTCAGGGTCTCACGCTTGCCAGGCAGGTGCTGTGCTGCTGAGCTACATCCCAGCCCTCCCATGGGATCTTAACTGAGTCTCCATCTTATACGAACCAGCTTACCCACAGACAGAGAAATCATCTCCACCCTCTCCCCAGATTGCTTAGCTAGGCCGCAGGACAGAAGACCTTTCCCCCTAAGCTATCACGTGTCATCAGGAGACTTCTGCCTTTCCGGCTCTAACCATGGGACGCTTTTGCACGACAGACGACTCCAAGCGGGGCAACTTGACAAGAATGCTGAGCAATGACAGGGCAATGACAAGAGACAAGCAAGCAGGGACAAGTGTTTCTAGTTGGAGACCCTCCTGATGGCTCACACACACAGTCCTGAGGCGTCAGAAGGTTTCCTACAGCCCAGGAGTTTCCGTTTTTCAAGAAACAGGTCACACAAAAATCCTGCCACAAAGCAAGACACTTGGGATTCCATGGTCACACTGGCTGAAAAAGCAAGCATTATCCACAACTGACAGATGCCACCCAGCCCAAGACCCAATTCCTGTGGTGCCCTGGAGAATGACGATTATCCCTCAGCGCCCACTCCACCCTCCCAGTGGTGTGGTATCTCCCACAGGCCAGGCTTCTGCAGCAAGACCCAAGGACAAGGCTTGGCAGAGGCTGTGGCAGCCAACTCTTGCTGGAGCCTCATCTCCGTCCTTCCCATCTTCACTGACACAGCACCTCTGTGGGCGCCCGGCCGGCCTTAGGAAATGAAGTGTGTCTGCGGGGTAACCTGATGGACCCGGTGGTCTGCCGGGTTGGCCGACGCTTCGTAGTTGCAGATGGTCACCTCATGCCGCCGAAGCTGCAAGAAAACAGAGGCTGGGTCAGCGAGCTGGAGAAGGACTGCTCTTTCCCAGGGCACTCACGGAGGGACCCCAGTCAGGGTCTCTCCCAGAGTCATCTCTGAGGCCGCCCTCTTTTCATGCTGACAAGCCGGTAAAGACCACTATCAGGGATTCACCGCCATGGAGAAATCCACTCCCCACTCTTTCCCCTTCTCTAACGAGGGCACCACGAGAGCATAGAGCGCCCCATCTTCTTTATCATCTTATGTCTGCTGCCTACAACAAGAAAGATCACAGTGTTTTGGTTTTTGGTGCTGGGGATTAACGCAGGGCTTCGGGTATGCTAAGCGCGAGCTTTACCGCAGAGCCACAGCCCTGGCCCCTGATCACATAGTGAAGAATTTGCCATTGAAAAACTGTGCACTGACTTGAATTACACGATAACCTATTAAAAATACTTCTGGTCTGTCAAATGAGAATAGTTTATGGTGACAAAACCAGGAGAATGACAGAGAGACACACGCTGATGTATCACTTGCTCTTCCTCCCCTTCCCTGATGGCACCTGCTCCATGCGGTGCAGACACGCGTCTCACAGCCCCTCCTACCTCAGTCCATTCTCCTCTCAGCCCAATATAGAAGACCTTTGTGGTATCTGCTCCAAAGTTTTTCGAAATATGAATGGAGAGATGATAGACATTTGAAAAACGGGAAATTCTTGAGCATGAAAAGGAGAGAGAAAAGACACAGGTTACCGAGCAGCAAGCATCTCAGCACCAGCAGAAACAACTTTTAGCACCAACTTGTGGCAAAGCCCAGGCAAATGTCAGAGAACACTCCTGGGCCCTCTCTGGACAAGCAGTTAATTTTGTGGACATCTGCTGAGTGTCTGCCAGATCCTGTCCAAGGCAACAAAATAAACACTGCAGGAACAGGAATGACAAATGCTGTGCAACCAGGCAGGGATGCTAAAGGATGTTTAGTGCTGACCTCTCCCTTAGGAAAGACAAAACTAATGAAAAGATAAGGTGGTCACATGTAACTCAAGTCTCTGTAAGCCCACTATGCAAAGAGGAATTCTGAAAACATGTTTCCCAAGGCCAACCTAGGAACTCCTCCAGATCTGCCAAGTGCTTACAAGTTAACGAGTCTGTGGCTTGCACCGACTTTGCCAAAAATTGACAAAACCAACGATCAAGCCTCCCCTGAGTTTTGACTCATTTCTAATTCTCTAATGAGAGCAGAAAACTGGCCAAAAATACACTGAGAGTCGCAGAGAGAAGTCGGATTCTGTGCTTACTTTGTAGCGTACTCTAATTCTCCTGTAACGTCCCGGTTCAGACTAAAGGTCTGATCTGGCTCCCTGTCTGTATCATCAAACGACATCTGTGGAATGTTCTTGTACCTGGGAAAGGAAAGGAAAGTCAAGGGCTTCATGCATAATCACATCTTTCAGTTTTTCACAACTTCTTACTGACTGTTCAACTGTCTACAACTGCAGCAAAAGGAGATTAAACTTTGGAGTCAAGTTTTAGAAATGCCACTTTAATGCCATTGATATATAAATATCTTTAACAAGTAAAGAGCAGAGGGCCAGGCATGGTGGTGCACGCCTGTAATCCCAGCACTCGGGAGGCTGAGAAAGGAGGATAATTCCAAGTTCGAGACCAGCCTGGGCTACAAAGTGAGCTCAAGGCCAACCTGAACTGCACAGTGAGACCCTGTCTCTGTCTCAAAAAGACAGACAGACAGACAGAAAGAAAAAAAAAAAGAAAGAAAGAAAAGGAGCAGAGAGCTGGGTGTGATGGGACACCTCTATAGTCGCAGCTACTTTGGGAGGCTGTGGCGTAAGGATTGCTTAGTCCAGGAGTTCACGGATAGCATGGGCAACATAGCAAGATCTCATCTCTTAAAAAAGAAAAATATGTAACAGCTGAGAACTGTAACATAACTCTGTATCTCTGAGTGAGTGAAAATCACGAGAAGCAATACAAAGAGGTGGCTCAGAGGAGGTCATGTGGAGCAAATGCATGCAGAAAATAAGCAACTCAGCACATTCACACTAAGCTGAGGATGTGAAATAGCTTACTTGTGGAAAAGGAAAATACACACTTTGGCAGCAACATATTAAACATAGTTAACAGATAAGATCAGGTAACCCTGTGCTCAAGCATTTTTTGTGTCCAAAAATTACCCAATATGGTCAGTCACCTTATAGTCCTTAGATAATACAATCTGGGGGTTTCCGTTTAGAAAGAGCACAACAACAAAAAAGTTGCAAATTCACAAGACTGTAGAAGTAAAACTGCTACTGAAGACACTATCTGTTAAAGAAAAGTCTAAGGAAGGGAGGGGAATGGGGAAAAAGAAGAGGAACTAAGATATACCACGAACAGGTACAGGTTCCCTATGATGAATGTGATCGTTATGTCTATCTAAATTGTACCAATAAATAAAAAAAAGCCACATATCTCCACCACCTCCCAGGTATTTTATTAACACACTTACATGAGAAGGGTCTATATTTTAGCTGCAGCAAAGTGCATGTAATTTAAGGAGGTGAATGTTTCCTTCCAAGTGTTTTTAAGAATGATACACAGCAGAATAACAAGCGTGCACATCTATAAGCAGCATTATGAGAGGCAATGTAGCACTGTAGTTAAAAGCTGTATTTTTTTTTTTTTTCCGGTACCGGGTATTGAACTCATGACCTTGCGCTTGCCAGGCAGGCGCTGTGCCACTGAGCTAAATCCCCAGTCCCAAAAGCAGTATCTTAAACTATAGGATGACAGAATGTATTTCCCTACTATTCATGTGACAAGGCATTACTATCCAGGATCAAAATACACAATGTAAGTTTAAAAACTTCATTACAGTAAAAAACACACTGCCGTCAATCGCCCTCAAAATACCACCCTCACTTCAAACACACTTAGCCCATCATTCTTGCCACTTTCTGAAGCACTTCAGGAAGTCCTCTTCTGTGAGTTTCTTCAAGAGGTGTGATAAAAAAATATGGTGATGCTGCTAAGTGCCGTTTAACTGAAAGGAAGGTTTGGAAAAATATTACAGTGTGTCCTCATCCATCTTATTTACCAGATCTGACAATTTACCTGTCAGATCATAATCTGACAATTTATTTACCAGATCTTGCAATTTCTGGCTCCTCCCCAAACTCAAGCGACATGAAAGGTACATACTTTGAATCAATGTAGGACATCGAGGCAGCCACAAAAGTACAATTAAAGACAGAAGAAAGGACTTCCAGAGTTGCTTCAGAAAGTGGGAAGAACTATAGGATAAATGTGTTTCAAGTCAGGGGGAGGATTTTGAGGAGAAGTAATGAGAACATGTCTTTTACTGTAATGTATAGATACATAATATATATATTATTTATATATATATATGTATATATATATATTTTTTTAAAGACAGGGTCTCACTATGTAGTACAGGCTGGCCTTGAACTCGCTTAGGTAGCCCAGGCTGGCCTCAAACTCACATTGACCCTCCTGCCTCATTCTCCTGAGTGCTGGGATTATAGGCACGCATGACATCTGGCTTTTGCTTTAATAAATTTTTAAAAATTTAAACACACACTAGCTTTCTTTCTTTTTAGAAATGGACTCTTGTTATGTAGTTCAAGCTGCCTTTGAACTCACTATGTAGCCCAGGCTAGGCTCATGCCCACAGTGATCCTTACATTTCAGCCTCCCAAATGCTGAGATTACAGGCACGCACCACCATGGCTGGCTTAAACGCAAAACTCTTTTTTTATTATACAGTACCTCATATATAGAAGTCAAAACGTAAGTCGGGTGTGGTGGCACATACCTATAATCCCAACACTGAGCAGGCTAAAATAGGAGGACTGCCCAAGTTTGAGGCCAGCTTAGACTCACAGTAAGTTCAAGGCCAGCCTGAACTACGTAGCAAGACCCTGCCTCTAAATAAACAAACAAACAAACAAACAGGCAGGCAGGCAGGCAGGCAAATAATCTGAACAGACACATCTTAAAACAAAACATGCAAATAGCCAACAAGCATATGAAAAATGTTCAATGTCACTATCAGGGAAATGCAAATCAAAATCACTTCACCCATTTTTGGGTAGCTATTATCAAAAAGACAAAAAATAAATGCTGATGAAGATATAAAGAAAGAGAAGCTCTCATACACCACTTATGGGAATGTAATTTTGGACTGCCATAGAGGATTCTCAGAACACTAGATACAGAGCTACCATATGATCCAAGAATTCCACTGAGTATACATCCAAAGAAGAGGAAATCAGTATTGCAAAGAGACACCTGCACTCATGTTTTTATTTATTGCAGCATTATTCACAAGCACCAAGGTGTGGAATCAACCTAGGTGTTCATTAATGGATGAATGAAAAGATGTAGTTATAGGCACTACACAATATTATTCAGCCATAAAAAGGATAAAATCCTGTCATTTGTGGCAACAGGGCTGAGCCTACCAGATAATACGTGAAATGAAGTGAGTCAGGCACAGAAAGACAAATACATGTTCTTACTTATCTGCAGAAGCTAAAAAAAGTTGTTCTCATGAAGTACAGAGTAAAACTGTGGCTCCCAGAGGCTGGGAAAAGGAAGGGATGAAAGGATGGACAAAAGGTATTTAATAGGTACAGAGACACAGGTAGATAGGAGGAACAACCTCTAATGTTCTAAATAGCACAGTAACATCACTACAGTCAATAACAATTAATTGTACATTTCACAACAGCTGGCAGAGAAGACCTGAGTTTTTTGGGGGGGTGCTGAGATTGAACCCAGGCCTTTATCCATACTAGGCAAACACTGTACCCCCAAGCACCATTCCCAGCCCAGCCCTACAGGGGATCTTTTTTCTTTTTTTTTTTTTTTTGCAGTACCGGGGATCGAACTCACGACCTCGCGCTTGCCAGGCAGGCGCTTATGCCATGGAGCTGTATCCCCAGCCCCTTCTTTTTTCTTTTTGAGACAAGGTCTTGCTATGTATTCCAAGCCGAACTCACACGTAGTCCAGGCTGGCCTTGAATTCAGTGATCACCTTGCCTCAGTCTCCCAGTGCTGGGATTGTAGGTGTGCACCACCACACCTGACAGGATTTTGAATGTTCCCAACAGAAGGAAATGACAAATATTGAAGTGATGGATACACCAATCATCCTGATGTGAACACCACACATTGTGTACATATGCTGCACTATCACACTATACCTTATAAATATGTACACTTACTATGTGTCAACTAAAGTAAAATTAAATAAAAAGTAATGTGTCGAGCTAGACTTCTAGGCAGTGATGGCGAACCTTTTAGAGCTTTTAATTATAATAAACAGCTGGTTGTGGCACGCCTGCCATGGGTTTGTCACCACTGGTCTGAAGCTAGTGCTATCACTTACGTGCTATGTAATTTGGGGAAATGATTTAATCTGTGTCTTAGTTTCATTATCTATAAATCAAAGATCGTGATAGTATGAATTCCACACAGCTAACACGGAGACTGAATTGGATCAATTTTAAGAGATGGATATATTTTAAAATAAAATTTCGTACTACTGAAGCCAGGCATGGTAATGCACACATGTAATGCCAGGCACTCAGGAGGTTAAGGCAGGAGCATCACTATATTTGATGCCAGCCCTTAGCAACTTAGCGAGGGTGTGTCTGAGAACAGAAAAAACAGGAGTGTTGGGGGTATAACTCCATGGGAGAGTACTTGCCTAGCATGAATCCAATCTCTGATACCACAAAAAATTTATTCTGAAAAATTGCAAACATACACAAAGGAGACAAAATATAATGACTCTCCATACACTTAGCACTCATCTTCAATGACCAACAACTTCACTCCAATTTTGCCTATGACCCCCACTTTATGCTATGTATTTTATTTATTTATTTACGTACATATTGGTCTTTTTGAGACATAGCGAGACAAGATCTCACTATGCAGTTCAGGCTGGCCTTGGGTTTACTTTGTAGCACCAGGCTGGCCTCGAATTCACAACGATCCTCCTCCTCAGCCTCCCGAGTGCTGGGATTACAGGCGTGCGCCACCACGCCCAGCTACACTATGTATTTTAAAGCCATCACAAATGTACTATTTTACTCGTAAGTACTTCATAAGCACTATCCCATTTTACCCATAAATACTTCAGTATGTAAGGACATCTATTGCGGGGGGATGCTGTTATTATTATTGTTTTGTTTTGTTTTAGAGACAGGATCTCACCAGGTAGCCCAGCCTGTCTTAGAACTTGTGATGCTCCAGATTCAGCCTTCTGAGTGCTGGGATTACAGGTATGTACTACCATGCTGGCTAACAATCACTTTGAAAAACATGTCAACCAGGTGAGATGGTGAATGCCTGTTATCTCAGCACTTGGGAAGCTGTGGCACAAGGATCACTACGAGTTTGTGGCCAGCCTGAGGTACACAGTAAGACCTTATCTCAAATTAATTAATTAAAAATTTAAACTGTATCTGTATCATTTTATGGTAATTAATAATATTAACAGTTAAGTTGTAATTCCTTTTTTTCTTCTCTGTACTTCTTGGGATCAAACCTAAGCCTCAAGCATGCTAGACAGGCACTCTATCACTGAGCTAATCTCTAACATCAATAATTCTTTAATATCACCTAGCAGTGATGGCGAACCTTTTAGAGATCAAGTGCCCAAACTGCAACCCCAAACCCGCTTATCACAAAGTGCCAACCCGCGATTAAACCTGTAGACTGGGGTTTTAGTTTAGAAAAAACAACTTGTACATTGACACCTTTTGTCTTAAAAGAAAAATAACATCCGTGCCATAGGTTTGCCACCACTGATCTGGCACCTAGTCTATATTCAAATTTCCCTAATTTAAGATTCTCAATTTTTTTCTGGATGTGTCACAATGGAATGTCATAGCAGCATTTTTAAAAATTAACTTTATATAAAATGATGTCTTAGATTTGGTAAATTGTAATATACAAAGTGTGCTTACAGCTGTTAAGTATTTGTACTGGCTCACCCACAACAGGACACACACTGTGCTCCACACCTATTCCAAGCTCTTCAGGTGGTAGAGGCTAACACCTTCCTGCCAGCTTGAACCACCAGTGGTACATGTATGATTGTCATGGCTGTACCACTGGTAGCTCAGAGCTGCTGGTAACAAGACATAGAATTACAGTCCTGAACACGTGAAGTCTTCCCACAATCTCGTGAGTGTGTACTATTAATATTCCTATCTCACATATGAGAAAATTGAGGCATAGAGTAGAAATGCAACGTCCTACAGTCATGCAGCAGCTAGTAACTTTACAGCCAGAATTTTGTTTCAGTATTTAGGATTAAATGCAGCCAGTGCTGAGCCACAACCCCAGGCCTTACTATGAAACTTTATGAGACAGGATCTGAGTTACCCAGGCTGGCCTCAAACTTGTGATCCTCCTGTGTCAACCTCAGAGTACCTGAGATTGCAGGTTTTTGTGCCACCATAGCCAGCTACGGCCAGAATCTGAACTCCCTTGACTCCAGAGCCTACACTGGAACCACTGGAACAGGGATGTCTAGTCCTCTGAAGCAAACCCATCTCCTCAATAACTGAGTCTCCAAAAGCACCAGATCAGGCAGTTTCCTTAAAATAACTAAATATATGGAGCTGCTTTTACTTATCTATTTTTGGTTTTTTTGTTTGTTTGTTTTTTAAGACCAAGTTTTGCTAGGAGCTCAAGCTGGTCTTGAACTCACTATGTAGCTGAGGCTGGCCTCCAAATTGTGGTGATCCTCCAGTCCCTGTCTTTTGAGTGCTGGAATTACTGGCATACACCTGCTCACTAAGCTATTTTTGGTTTTCTGAGGCAGGATCTCACTATGTAGCTCAGTCTGGCCTTGAACTAGCCATGTACCTCAGTCTAGCTTCAATCTTCCAATCCCA
>NW_004955452.1:3692643-3699022 GCF_000276665.1 Chinchilla lanigera | reverse complement strand
CATTCAAAATTGCACGAAGTTCTTGAATCTCTTTAAAGTCCATTTAAATTGTTCGATTTTCGGGATTTTTTTTTTTTTTTTTTTGCAGTGCTATAGATCAAATGAGAGGGAGCAAACCAAGGGTTTTGCACATGCTAGGCAAGGGATCTACCACTGAGCTATAGCTACAGCCCTAGATAAAATTTCTTTTATGTAAAGTTCATACACATGGTTTTTTTTCAACGCTCAGCAGTTTTCTTCCTCTTTCAGAAGGTTATACTAGAATAAGATAAGCTATGGAGAAGGGAGTAACTACCTCTGTGGGCAACAGATACTGTGTTGCAAGAGGTGTACAGAACTGTGCTAAATAAGTCACAAAACCATGTCAACATAGCACAGGCAAAGCCCTATGAAACAGCAAGACGAAATTGTGAAGCTAAGCCCAAGAGTAGAGTTCATAAAGACCTTTCGAGGTTATTAGGAAAGACCTTTTGAGGTTATTAAGAAAGCTGCACAGTCATCGACACTGTCATTTACAGAATGGTCTCTGAATGAATGGTGCAACAGTAAGCACTTTGAAAAAAAAAAGAGATAAGCCGTTGGCCTTGAAGATGCTTAATCTATAAAAATCATTGAGCACTGGACTGGGAATGTGTTTCAATGATAGGATGGTTGCAAAGGCCCTAGGTTCGAGCCCCAGGATGGCAAGAAGTAAAATAACAAGGAGAAAAAAGCATATTAGGTTGTAAATGAGCATAAGACCAACATATTCTCAAAGGAAGAACACTGACCCTGGTAAAAGAAAATGATATTATCCTGGGATAATGTGTTACCAGACCAGAAAAGATAAAGAAAATTAGGAGCTTTATGAGGGCCTAAGCCCTTGCCACTTACAGTCTCATCTCAGAGGGATGTGAGTCATCATCCTCTCCCATTATAATGATGCCTTTGAGCTTGACATTGCCCGTAAATCTGCCAGAACACAAAAGAGAAGGCTGTCAACTTGGGGTTAAATCCCTAAACTGGTGGGACCCTGAACAAAACCATTCCCCTTTCTGAGCTTCAGTTTGTTCATCTGTCAGACTAAGACTAGGTAACTTCTAAGATCTGTCTAGCTCTGGCCTTCTGCAATTCTAAGAAATGTACCTCGACTTCCCAGTTATTATTCAACAAGTACATCTGTTTGCAGCCTGCTCCAACAAAAGCTACGATGCTTTTCTCCTCAAACCCACCCCATTTCTAGAAACAGAAGTGTGTTCTTGACACAACCAATGAGTGAATCCATCTGAGGAGGCAACTGGTCACAGCCTACTTAGCCCGAGGCAGGCACCAAGGCGATACTTACGGAATATTAAACAGAAGCTCTTCATCTGCATCGCTTTCAACAAACTGGAGGGGTTGGGGTGGAGGGAGGAGAAAGCAACAAACATTTGCTGAGAGCCTACAATTTCAGGCATCTCCCCACCCCGTTCCACACGCGCGGGCGCAAGGCAAATAGGTAACCCTCCTCGGGTTTTGCAGGACTTCGTAACGTGAAGCTAAGGGATCATCGCTTCTCGGCCTTTGGCTAAGATCAAGTGACGCTAAGTGATCTCATTCTAACATCCACAGACCATCCTACACCATCCGGCGAGTTCCTACAGGGGAGCCCCCTGAACTGCGAATGAAAAGGCCGGAGACTGTGTGCATTTTCCGGGAGGGAGGGCCCACAGCAGTCGAACGGCTCTCAGAGGGGCCTGAGGTCTAAATGGGGAACACCCATCATCTGCCGAGGGTGAGCTTTACCAGCCGACGTGATCAGGCAGCCGCCGAGACCGATGATCACAGGCCAGGGGGAAACATCCTTAAAACCAAGCTCGCCCACAGCCCGCACAGCTCTGCAGCGGAACCCGGAGCCGTGCGAAGCCAAAGCGCCCACTTTTCCTCTCCGCGTCTCGGTCTCCCGGGTGCAAAGCGAGGAGACTGGACCCCGCTGGCCTCTCAAAGGCTGATAGGAGGCAGCGACAAGGAAGCGCCTGGCGACCGCGCTGTCGTCCTTTGCAACCTCGGGAGCGCGGCTGGCGGAGCCCGCTCGCCGCCCCGACCCCGGAGGCCCACCTTGGAGCGGTCGGTCCGCTCCTCCCACGGCTTGAAGACGCCGCGGCCGCTGCCCTCGCGGCTCTCGTTGAGGCACTGCAGCCGCTCCAGGTCGATGCGCAGGTACAGGCCGTAGGCCAGGCCGCGTTGCTCCGGCGGCTCCTCTCGTTCGGCCGCACAGCGACAACCGCCTCCGCCGTGGCTGTGCCCGTGCGACATGGCGACGCGGCCACCCGAGCGTCCCTTTGGCACAGCCGCGCCACGCCGCCTTCGCTCCGCTCCGGCCGCCAAGCGCCGCGTCCGCCGCGTCGTAAAAGGCGCCCGTGCGTGGCGCATGCGCCGGAGGAGGAGGGGGCGTGGCTCTGGGATTGACGTCTGACAGGCGCCTGCCGGGGTTGACTCGTTCGGTGCCGGAAGTGAACGCTCTTATTCCCCCAGCTTCACGGGTGGAGAAACTGAAGGGCAGAATGATTCCTCAGATGTGCAGAGCAGATGGTAGGCCCTGGGTTCGACTTCTCTCCCAAGATAAAGGCTGCGCGCTCTTCTTCGGCCACCGCTTTCCTTTGGAGCTGCGGAGGTGTAAATCCCTGCAGACTAGAAAACGTCGCGTTATCGCTACACGAACACACTTTGCTAACAACTTTCTTGACCCGCCCAATGAGCCGCCAGATTTGGAGACAGATGCCAGGTCTACTGCTGACTGTTTGAGACTGTGAATAAGTCATTTCCCTCATTCTGAGACTTGCTCCTCGCCTGTAAATGGGAAGAATATTATGTTTTATAGGATCGCAGTGAGTACTATATTAAATGAATGCGATTCAAGAACCCAGGACAGGCGGGGGCGGGTGGTGCACGCCTGTAATCCCAGGATTTGGGAGGCTGAGGCAGGAGTTCGAGACCAGCTTGGGCTACAAAGTGAGCTCACGCCAGCCTTAACTGCGAGACCCTGTCTCAAAAAGACAAACGAACAACAACAACAACAAAAAAAAACACACAGAGGCTGGCACGAGGTAGGCGTTCAACAGCTGTGCGGTTTTTATTGTCAACTCCGAACACTGCCACTTATTGGCTGTGTGGTGTTGGGCAAGTGATTTAACCTCTCTGAAGCTCAGTGTACCCCTGTAAAGTGAAGAGTTGGAACTAGATGATCTTTAAACTGCTTCTCCTAGGTGATATTTCAGAACAGTTCTTTCAGGCGGCTGGTTGTGACCCAGTAGTAGGTCTTAAAATCCATTTAGTGGATTGTGACCATACTTAAAAGAATAAAATAGAATACAATAAAAAAAATCAGAATGCATCCCACATGAAGTTGCAACGGATATAATTTTGTTTCTGTTTGGGGGTGAGGCCCAAGAAAAAGTGTTTCATTTTGTGGGTTGAGGTTAAAAGAATTGAAAGCCAGTCTTTAGAGTTGAAATGACTTTGTTTTCAGAGTAGGATGTAACTTACTCCTTGATGGGGAGGGGCTGCCCCTTGCCGGTCACAGCTGGCCCAGGCTAGACTGGTGAAATACTAATGAAACTATTAATCTGTTCGAGTTCCATTCAGAAATATTTTGATGTCCTACTTCAATTATTTGTGAAATATGCAAGTTCTAGTTCTGAATAGTTCAGTGTCATCAATTATTCCTGCTTTCACATTGCACTCAGGCATGGGGTGTGGCGTGGGATACATAGTAAATGTTTGTGTAGCTGAATCTTACTCTCAGTAGCCTTTCCTTGGAAAAAGTAAATCCCACTGAAGGACCAAGACAGGCCTTAGCCAGGACATCTACTCACTATGACCTTTTTCCTGTTACCTCCATCACTGTCTTTTTTTTTTGTAAGACAGGATTTCCCTATATAGTTCAGGCTGGTCTCAAACTTGCAACAGTCCTCCTGCCTCTGCCTCCTGAGTGCTGGGATTACAGGAGTGCACCACCAGCTCATGGTCATCCTTTAAAGACGTGTGGAGTTCTATGTGCCAGGCACTGTGTGAAGCACATTTTGTAGTTCATCTCAGTTACTTGTCACACAAGTGACAATGTTTTGTTTTTTTTTTGTTTTTTTTTTTTTTTGGTATTTTTCTATTGAGGGAATATTGAGGGAATTGAACCCACGACCTCGTGCTTGCCAGGCAAGCCCTGTGCTGCTGAGCTAAATCCCCAGCCCCGACCATGTTATCCTACCATGTTATCTTAATAATGTTACTCTAACAATGTTATCTCTAATTAGAAGATGATGAAAAGTGAGGCTAAAAAAAGGTGAATTAACTTGCCAAAGCCCAGAGAAAGTTAGGAAGTAACCCACCTTTGAGCTCAACCTGTAGTATTCCTGAAACACATCTTCTCAGTTTCCAGGAGAAAAGGGAGGTATATATGAAGTAAGTATATTGTATCAATCAGCTAATGCTGCATAACAACTCATCCTAAAACAATAGCTTTAAACAACAAGTATTTATTTACTATTTTTCATGATTCTGTGAATACCCTTACATGTCTATGTGATATTGGCCATCATCTAAGGTGTTGGGGCCACATGTCTCCAGCAGACTACCAAAGCTTAGTTCCAAGATGACAATCCGTGAGTTCCCAGGAGCAAGAGAGGACAAGGCTCAATTGCATAAGCACTTTTTAACCTTCTGCTTCTGTGATTTTTCTTTTTTTCTTTTATGTGAAGCATAAGCTTTCTTATTTATTTTTGCAGTTCTGGGAATCAAATACAGGGTCTTGGGCATGGTGGGCAAGGACAAGTGCTATATCAGAGCTGTACTCCCAGTCCCTGAGGCTCTCTCTTTTCAATTATGGAATCACTACCATAGCAAATAGGAGTATGTTTCAAGGTATCCTGTCCAGTATAATGAGGTTTCAAAAGGAACAGAAAGCTTAAAAATTCCTCTTTTTCACAGGGCTTGTTTGCCTTAAAAATCACTTCAGTATTTTTGCTAAAGTATTTTGTCAGTATTTTTATCTCCCATATGTAACAACCCTTCTCAATCATTACATCATTACATGTCCCATGATAATCCACGGTGACTATTCACAATAAGGTCCATCTTCCAGGAAAGTTTTCCTAGTTTCTGTACTCATAGGATTTCAAAGGTGACACTTAAACACATATTCAGCAAGGCTTTTCCATATTGAATATACAGGGGTTTTTTTCATCTACATTTTTGTGACATAAAATAAGACATAATTAATGACTGAAGGCACAACCACAATTCACTACATTCACGAATTTTCTGTCTGGTACAACTCCTCTGTTTTCTCCTAGGGTGGGTGCCTAGCCCCTGGCTGTCCCACAGGGACCACATTCCTGTTTGCTAGGAGCCCACTGATGTTTGACATCTTCAGGATCACAGAAGGTATTTTCACAGCTATTAGCAGGGTTTCTCCCTCGCATGAGTTTACTACCGTCTAATAAGGTGTGACTCACTGTAGAATTTTCCACCTTCGCTCATCTCTACATTTCTCCTTGCCGTGTGTTCTCTTATGTTTAACAAGGCAAGGCAGTGGAGGAGTAGGCGCTCCTGTATGAGTTGTATGATGGGTGATGAGCTTTGCCTTTGTAGTGAAGGCTTTCCCATAGCCGCTGCATGTATAGTTTCTCTCCAGAGTGAATTTTCTGATGTCTAAAGAGCGCTGACTTCTGTGAACAGGATTGTCCACACACAGTATGAAGAAAGGGCATCTTCCCTAGGAGTGTCTCTGATGTACTATGAGGCAGACCTTCTGGTTGGAGGCCTCACCGCAGTCTGTGCATCCATAGGGTTTCTCTCCCATGTGAGTTCATTGATGTTATAAGATTGCCCTTCTCAGTGAATGTTTTTGCACATTCACTACATAAATAAGGTTTCTGTCCTGTATGAATTCACACATGCATAATGAGCGGTAATTTCCTGGCAAAACTTGTCCCACTTTCAGGACACACATGGGACGTATTTCCTGTATGTATCTTCAGATGCTGAGTAAACTGAGATTTCATGAAGAAGGCTTTCCCACATTTACCACATTCATGGGGTTTCTGTCTCTTGTGAACATACAGATGTTTAGTGAGGTAGAACTTCTTGTAGAAGGTTTTCCCACAGATACTACATTCATGAAGTTTCTTTCCTAACTGAATTTTCTTATGTTCAGTGAGCTGAGACCTCCTTTTTTTTTTTTCAGAGTAAAAGAAGGATAACATAATAATAGGGGGGGCTTACCAAATTACAGACAAAGTGGTAGGAAATTATCAATGGTTATTATTTTACATATTGTTATCTACAAGATAGTTTCTCAGGAAAACAAATAGACAAATAATAGTGAGTTACAGACAAAAGAGGTAGGAGATTATCAATAGTTGTA
>NW_004955452.1:3664688-3691840 GCF_000276665.1 Chinchilla lanigera | reverse complement strand
GTTCTCAATTGAGCAGCGGAGGCCGGCCTGAGGGCCGGTGCACAACAGTGCTCGCAGGCTCGCCGCCGCATGGCTCCCAGTGCACTGGTGCACCAGAGGCCCTCCCTCCGGGGGCCTACAAGGCAGGGAGCAAGCTGCTGGTTAGAAGACCGGCACTCCCTGCCCGTGGCTCCCCCTGCGACAGGGGCCCTCCCTCCGGGGGCCTACGAGGCAGGAAGTGAGCCAGCTGGAAGACCGGTGCTCCCCACCCGTGGCTCCCCGTGTGCCTGGGCCCCTCCTTCGAGCTGAGACTTCTTGAGGAAAGCCTCTCCATATTTAGCACATTTGTGGGCTTTCTCTATTTTGTTTGTATGTTTTTGTCTTCTTGAGATGGGGTTTTGCTATGCAGTTCAGGCTGGCCTTGAGCTCATTTAGTAGCTTAGGATGGTCTTGAACTTGCAATGGTACTCCTGCTTCAGCCTCCCAAGTGTTGGGATTATAGGTGTGTGCCACCATGCTGGGCTTCTATTTTGTCTATTTGCTGGTCTTTAAGGAATTGTGACTTGGTGCTGGTAGGTTTTCTGTTTTTGTGGGGTTTAGTTTTAGTTTGAGTTTGCTCATGAGTATCACAGAGAAAGATCTCCTATCTACTCAGTTAGCTCTTTTATGGTACATTTTGTGCTCTGGTTGGGTAAACCTAAATATGGTTTCAAAGTTTTTCCATATAGAACAAACATATTTGGCCTTAAAGGAAAATGATGTTTGCACCTCTGAACATTTCAAGTGCATTCTATTCATAACATTGTTCTATCCTCTTTGGCCTTTTTTGGTTTTGCAGTTCCTGCTGCAGACGATCACCAGCTTTCGCAATTTCTGGATGGATTTGACTATGGATTTCACCTTCTAATGTCCACAGTGGCTCCTGTCATTCCAACGTGGAGAGGGCATCTGGCTGCTGGCCTGAAACACCACTGACGCCAGGCTGCTGTGGGTCTCCGGCATCACGTCCTGGCACAGGTCCTTCTGAGCAGGGCCCAGGAGCTGCCACTTCATCCAGGGGACCTCACTGGCACATCCTCCACTGTCAGTGTCTACTGGGCCTTCGTCATTTTCCTCTGCTTCAGGAACATCCAGTGGCTGAGATATTGTCTTTTTTTTTTTTTTTGATATTCTGTCTTTAGTGCCTTCTGATTCTGCCTTAAATTTTTATTTAGAAATCTGAGTCTTTGGTCAAGGGTATCCCAAGAAATGATGATATACACATCCAAGAACCTCCTCTTCCCTTTTTTCACTCAAGTGTTCTTTTAAGGAGCAGGACCACTTAAGTCTGGCTTAATCCTAGATCTCCCTAAACTTCCCATCTGTGGGCTTGAAGAACTGAGGGGAAACACACCGTTCATAAGGTCGGTCTGTACAATGGGCTAATGGCTTTGGAGAGCACCTTTTGCCAGGAAGAAAGGCACAAATGGTCCCAGTTCCAAACTGTAACGCACCCCCTTTTTCTGAGCACCTGCATTCCACTCCTCTCTTGGGTGCGACCTAAATCTCCATCCTCATAAACCCTTCTCTTAACCCCACTGATGCATCCTGAAAATTCTTTTTCACTGACCATGGTCAGCAAGCCTGCAAACTTGTTTTGCTATCCCTCTGATCCACCGAGATCTCCAGGGGGTTAAGGTGAATCCCCTCTATGATTTTTCTGTAATGTCCCATCAGCCAGAACAATTTTCATGGCCAAATCTAAATTCAAAGGTGGAGAGATAGACTTCATTCTTGATTAGAGGAACTACAAAACACCATGGCATGGTCCACCTCCTCTCCAGTATACCCGTGTTAGTTTTCTTTTGTTGTATGACAAGTTATTTCTTAATGTAATGGCATTAAACAACAGTGAACAGTTATTATCTCAGTTTCTGCCAGTCATGAATTTGAAGAGTCAGTTAGCTGAGTGGTTCTGGCTTGGGGTCCTCCAGAGCCTGGAGTCATCTAAAGGCTCAAGTAACTCTGAAGGATCCACTTCCAAGCTGGCACACTCACAAGGGGGCAGGTGTGTGCACACTGTTGACAGGAGACCTTGGTTCCTTGCCCTATGATCCCACCATAAAACTGTTTGAGAAGCCAGGAGTAGTGCAGCATGCCTGTAATCCCAGCACTCAGGAAGCTGAGGCAGGAGGATCACCAGCAGTTCAAGGTCAGCCTGGGCTACATATCAAGACCTGTCTCAAAACACCAACCAAAAAAAACAGGAGGTGGGGGCTGAGGATATAGCTCAGTGTGAAAGCCTTGGGTAGAATCCCCACTACCAGAAAGAAGAAAAAGGGAAAAAGAAAGAAATAGTAAGGCTGGAGGTGTTAAGCTCAGTGGTAAAGTGCTTGCCTAGCATGCACAAGGCCCTGGGTTCCATCCCTAGCACTGAAAAAAAGTTCATTTTGTTTTGTTTTTGTTTGTTTTTTGAGACAGGGTCTCACTCTATAGTCCAGGCTAGCCTCAAACTCCCAGTGATCATGCTGCCTCAGCCTTCTGAGTGCTGGGATTACAGGTGTGTGTCACCACAACTGGTCTGTTGTTTTTTGAGACAGGGTCTTACTATGTAGTTCAGGCTGGCCTTGAATTCATTATGTAGGTCAAGCTGGCCTCAGACTCATAGCAATCCTTCTGCCTCAGCCTCCCAGTGCTAGGGTTACAGGCTTGTGCCACCATGCCTGGATGATTCCTGATTATAGAAGTCCCACACACACCCCTGATTATAGGAATCCCACCACCACACCAAGATCTCTTGGTCCCTGGCCTTCTGCAGTGTGAGAATGTAAACTCTGTGGCTTCTTTTTCAAGTATTGGGCAAGATGCCTGCTGGACCCTTTCAGTGTGGAACCCCTAGAACAGAATGTGAACGCACAGGTAAAGACCCCTGCATACCTGTGCACAGGCCCCCAGCCAGGCACCTAGATTTAGGGATCTGAAGAGGAAGGGACTGGGTGGGGTCCTACCTGCCCCCTTCAGCACCTCATGCAGAGCTCTGAGGCCCAGAAATGGAAATGTTCCCATTCAGGTCTGCGTGAAGAGCTATTTATCAAAGTCACAGAGCAGACCATGTTTTATTTAACCGTTCATTCACTTTAATTTGTGAAGTCTGCCTCCACCTAAGCCCTGGCCTGTCCCCCAATATTACCTAGGGCTCGCTGGGCCAGTTGCTTAACTCCTCAAGGCCTCAGATTCATCTATATTGCTTTTTGTTTTTTGTTTTTGTCTTTTCTTCCGGTACCAGGAATCGAACTCACAACCTTGCGCTTGCCAGGCAGGTGCTTTGCCGCTGAGCTAAATCCCCAGCCCCCAGATTCATCTATAAAATAGGAATAATAAGAGTTCCTACATTACAGCTCTGTCGTGATGGAAATATGAGAAAACACATGAAATGTGTTTGCCACGACTTCTGCCTGTCAGAGCAGCGCCCCTGTCTGGTTGGGAAGGAAACTGCAGTTGCTAAAGGCGCTCAGCTGGGCAGGCACCTGGCGGGGTGCAGGGTGGCCTGGCTGTGACTGGGAATGAGCTACATCCCCGGTTTTGTTACTTTTGAATGCCCCTTGGGATGCAGACTGAGGGCATAAGTAATAAAAACAGCTAAGCACAAAGGGCACTGATAAAGTGCCAGATGCTGTCCTAAGGGCTTCACATGATTGTTTCTTAAACTTCATAATTGCAGGTGTCTTACTATTATCCTCATTTTATAGATGAGAAAACGGGCACAGAGAGGCGAAGGAACCTGCCCAGAAGCACCCAGGTGTTTAGCAGTAAAGCTTACTTAAACCCTGACCATCTGGCTCCCAGGGTCCATGTTTTTAACCATTTGAACCTCCTGCAAATATCAGTACCATTTATTACTCACCATATGCCAGGCTGAGACCTGAACCACTGGGCTGCACTTAACAGCTCTGTTACCTTGGACATGTCATTGTCGTCAGAGCTTCTGATTTTTGTTTGTTTGTTTTTGAGACAGGGTCTCACTGTGTAGTGCAGGCTGTCCTCACGCTCACTTGAAGCGATCCTCCTGCCTCAGCCTCCCCAGTGTTGGGATTACAGGCGTGCACCACCACGCCCCGCCAGAATTTCAGTTTTAACAACAGCCTTTCACCTAATCTCCCAGTTCCCTGGTAGTGCCTGCAGCAATTCCTACATGCTAGGCACCGCTCTATGCAATCTGTGTGTCTTAATTCATCAGACTGCGATGGGGTCGCTCTGCAAGATTGGCTTCTCACTTTTGGAGGAAGAAACAAACAGAATGAGGTTGACTGGGCTGGGAGTGTAGCTCAGTGGTAGAGCATTGCCTAGCATGCGCGAGGCCTTGAGTTTAATCTCCATCACTATAGGATTAAAAAATAAAAGAGAGTCTGACTCTGGCGGCTGTGCTCTTTCCCGGCCTGCTCCAGCCTTGCGGGTTATTTAGACCCAGGCTGTGGTTTTGCCTTTGGAGTTTGGCGCTATGAGCATATATTTCTAGTTCTGTGTCCAGGCACATGGGTGGGTTATCTTTCCTTGCTCCTTGAATTTAGATGTGGTCTACAGGTATGATAGGCGGCACTTCTGGGCAGGGGTAATATTCTCAACTTGCCTGGAAGTTTTTTCTTTTTTTTTTAGAGGCGCTGGAGATGCAGCTCTGAGCCTTGCCCATGCGAGGTGAGCGTTCTACCACTGAGCTGCACCTAACCCTGCCTGGAGATCTTAACAGTGTAGGGATGACGCCTCCTTTAGCTTGGGCCTCTGCTTGAGGATGGCATCAATGAGACATACGTCAAACCAGCAGTGCACCTGTAGGGAACCGTTGTTCCAAGCCCCCTGCGACTTGGGCGTTGTTACTGCAGTATAACCAAGCCGGGGCGTCTCAGCCTGGGGACTGTTTGATTCTGGGCTCAGTCATTC
Organism: Chinchilla lanigera; assembly: GCF_000276665.1. NCBI lineage: Eukaryota > Metazoa > Chordata > Mammalia > Rodentia > Chinchillidae > Chinchilla > Chinchilla lanigera. The sequence continues at coordinate 3,686,947 of NW_004955452.1, read as the reverse complement.
TGTTTGGTGGAGGGCCGTCCTGTGCAGTATAGAACGTTTATGAACATTCTTGGCCTCTGCCCACTAAACAACCCAGCATCGCCCTAGCAGCCGGAGCAGTGACAACCAAAAACGCCTCCAGACATTTCCCGGTGCCCAGTTGGAGACAGTCATGTCTTATTGAGAATGACCGCGCCCACCTGTGCTAACAGAGTCTGATTGTCCTGCCAGTTCTAAATAAACCCCATTTGCTCATGATTCTTGTTTTCTTAGTTCACCCGGTGGGTAATATTCCCTTGTCTTAAGAAGGTTAGCGGGAGGCACATGTCACGTATCAATGTCTCCACGCGATATACTACCAAGGATCCTGGCCATAATGGTTTTATTTTGTTGTTGTTGTTGTTTTTAACGTGTTTTGTTTCTTTTTTCTTTTTTTTTTTTTTTTTTGGTATTGGGACTCAAACTCAGAACCTTATGCTTGCCAGGCAGATGCTTATGTCACTGAGCTCTATCCCCGGCCCATGTTTTGCTTTTTAATTTTGAGACACGGTCTCACTAAGTTGGCCAGGCTGGGCTCAGATTTGCAGCTCTCCCGCCTTGGTCTCCCAGAGTGCTGAGATTATAGATGTGCACCACTACCACACCCAACTTTTTGGTTTGTTTCAAAGTACTGTGAGATTCTGCTAATGTCTAAAATAATCACATCAGTATTTCTAAGTAAGATTGGTCTATAGCTGATGCAGTGGCAGTGGCACCATCACGGGGCTTTCGTAGTGCTTTGCTTTGCTTTGCTTTGCTTTGCTTTGCTTTGGGGTGGTGGGTGGCACTGGGACTGCTTGATCTGTGAAAGTTGAAAGAATTCCCCCCAGCACCTTGGCCCTAGAGCTTTCTTAAAGGGAGGCTCTACTTAGTCTGTTTAGACTTGCCAGTGGCGTAAGGGTCAATTCTGGAAGTCGTATTTTCTAGAAAATTGTCAACTTCATATAGATTTTCTGGTATCTCACATATGGTTGTGGCGCAGGGTTTTAAAAACTGGGAAAATGGACGTAGGTTAGATTGCTGCCTTTTTTGTTGTTGTTGTTGTTGTTTTGGTTTGTTTTTTCCAGTACCAGGAATTAAACTCACGACCTTGCGCCTGCCAGGCAGGCGCTGTGCCACTGAGCTAACTCCCCAGCCCCTCCTGCCTGCCTTTTAAAATTGCAAAAAATGTGGCAGTATTGAGCCCTGCACTGTACCCAGGAACAATCAGGCTGTGTCCATGGCTGTCATTTTCCTTCTGTTACACTGTTACCCATTGTGTCCTGCCAAACCCCGGAGGTAAGAAGAGCTAGGAGAGGCTGCATTTTGATGGCTGTTGAGGTCGCCAGTGGAGTCCAAACACAGTAAGATCTGTTCTAAAACCAGAAATGCTGCAGTAACTGTTCACGCTAAGATCCCATTCATCAGGAAGACTCACTGACCTCAAACTAGTTTTTAGCTGGTTATCTTTTTATTTTGTTTTGTTTTGAGACAGGATCTCACTGTGTAGCCCAGGCTGGTCTCGAACTCACAGTGATCCTCCTGCCTCAGCCTCCCCAGTACGGAGATTATAGGTGTGCACTACCATGCCCTACTTGAAAATTATATTTTAAACAGTTAGTTATGCAGTTATTTGGTCACTGGCTCCCCTACTGGACGATAGCTTTATAACGGCAAATGTCATGTCTGTGATTTCAGTGACACAGAATGGGAACAGTACAAGTGTGTCAATACACATGCAAACTTCATAGCATGACCCGCAGTCCAGCTGGTAAGAGCTAGTACCCTTTCTTTCAGTCCTCGGACTTCTTTTTTTTTTGTGTGTACTGGGAATCAAACTCAGTACTTGCACTTGCTAGGCAGGCACTTGTGCCACTGAGCTACATCCCCGGCCCTCAGTCCTCGGAAGTGTTTTTTTGTTTTTGTTTTTGAGAGTTTTACTGTGTTACCCAGGCTGCCCTTGAACGCTAGGGCTCAAGTGATCCTCCTGTCTCAGCTTCCCAAGTAGCTGGAACTACAGGAGCATACTGTTGGCCCTGGCAACTGTCAGAGTTCTGTGCACATTTTAAGAATATCTTGGTGTCTTAGTTCAGGCGGCTACAACAAATGAGCATGAACCAGTGACTTAAGCAACACATACTCATCTCCCAAGGTTCCAGAGCGGCAAGTGCAAGATGAGGGCCGTAGCCCATCCCGCCTCTGGTGATGCCAGTCTTCTCATCACGCCCTCCCATGGTGGAGGGCAGAATGAGGGCAACCTCTATTAGGATGAATCTTCATGACCGAATTATCTGCAAAGGCCCTTCTCCTAATACCATCACGCTGGGCTTCAAATCGCAACATAAGCATGGAGGGCATGCGAGACCAGCCTGGATAATTTAGCGAGAACTTGTTTGAAAATAAAATAAAAAGGATGTAGCTTAGTTGAAGGGTGTGGGTTCAATCCTCAGTGCTGAAAAAAAAAAATGTGGGGCAGGTAAAACATTCAGTCCATTATACTTGGGTTGTTTGTGTTTTATTTATTTTTTTTTTTTAATGTGCACTCTGGCAGCCCAGGCCCAGAGAGCATGCTTGAGAAACACAGCTGTAACTATTAAAAAAATATTTTTGGCACTACCAGCCACTGAAGTCAGTTGCAATGAGCTACGTCCCTACCCCTTTTAAAGAACTTTTTGAGGGGCTAAGGATTTAGCTCAGCGGCAAAGCGCCTGCCTGGCAAGCGCAAGGTCATGAGTTCGATTCCTGGTACTGGAAGAAAAACAAAAAAAATAATAAAAAAATAAAAAACTTTTGACATCTGAGAGGCTGAGGCAGGAGGACTGCCATGAGTTCGAGGCCAGCCTGAGCTATATAAATGAGTTCAAGACCAGCTTGAGCTGTATAAGTGAGTTCAAGGCCAGCCTGCATTACATAGCAAGACCCCATTTCAATAAAGCAAGCAACAGACAAATTTTTTTTGGAAACAGGGTCTTACTAAATCATTCAGTTGCTCAAATTTGCAGTTTTCCTGCCTCTTCCTCCCAGAATGCTAAAAGTATAGACCTGTGCCATATTCCTCGTGAGCTCTATACCATTATCATGCTTGGCACTTTCCTTAGTCTTTGAAAACAGTGGAGGCAGTAGGCATCACAGAAAGAGAAGTCCAGTGGCTGAGGCAGGAGGATCACCAGTTCAAGGTCAGCCTGGGCAACTTAGCAAGACTGTCTCAAAAAGGGGGACTAGACTGGGGATGTAGCCCAGGGTGAGGCCCTGGGTTCAGTCCCTAGTAACACACACACACACACACACACACATATCCAAGGGCCTGTGAAAACAGTGTCACATTATGTATTTTTCCATTTAGTCAAATAACCAGGCAATGAGCAACAGTGTGATGAGGGCCTTTGTCAAGGTGATAAATTGTAAATCAGGTTTATGATTCTGCCAGGCGTCAGTTGCACCCGGCAGGCAGCAGGAATTGCTTTTGGTGGTGACCGTGGCCTTGGCCAAGGCATCTTGGCGTTGGAGGTTGGCGCTGCTTCTGAAGCCGAACTGGGTTCAGTCACACCCTGGAACTCACTGCTTTGAAATCATCACGTGGCACTCGATATATCACAAGGTAAAGATTTTGTCCCGGTATTCATCATTTGGTACTCGGTGGGCAAGCCAGAACGTGTTTACTCCCTTCTTTCCTTTTCTTTTTTAGAGACAGAGTCTCACGATGTAGTCCAAACTGGGCCTCAAAGTCGCAGTGACGGTCCTGCCTCAGCCTCCTGAGTGCTGGGGTTACAGGTGTATGCCACCACGCCCGGCTTCCCCGCCCCTTCACCCTAAACAGTGTGTGCGGGACTTGTCCTTCTTGGTTCCCGTCACACCTCCTGCGGCCAGTGGCTGAGCAGTGCAGTGCTCCGTGTGTGTATTTAAGATGGTACATGGGACGAGGGCGTTGCTTTGGAGTCAGGCCAACTTGTAGCACTCCTGCTCACTGTGTGACCTTAATCTCCCTCTGCTTCAGTTTTCTTTTCAAATGGGGCCATCACTGCCTACCTCACAAGATCTTTGTGGTAACTGAGACAAGTGTAGCCAAGACAGAATGCTGACTGGCACCTAGTAGGTATGTAACTAGTAGGGACAAGTTACTCCTCCCAGACTCGAGGGCCAGACCTAGTTGCGTTTCTCTGTATCCCAGGGTCCAATACAGGTTCTGGCTCAGCAAATGTTGAATTAATGAATAAAGGATAATGGACTAATTTAAAAACTCCAGATACAACGGCAGGCACAGTAGTACGTACCTGTAATCCTAGCCACTGGAGGCTGAGACAGGAGGATGGCCACAAGTTTGAAGTCAGCCTAGGCTACATAGTGAGTTCAAGGCCAGCCTGAACTACACAGTGAGACCCTATCTACAAAGAAAAAAACAACAAAGCCCAGGTACAATTATCCATCAGATACCGTGTTCTACAACTAACTTTTGGGGTTTTTTTTGTACCGGGAATCGAACTCAGGACCTTGCGCTTGCCAAGCAGGCACTGTGCTGCTGAGCTATCTCCCTGACCTCCTACAATTAACTTTGATGCGTAGCAATTTTTCTAAGTGAGAACTAGATCCAGCAAAGAATTGGGAAAACGGCCAGGCATGATGAAGGTGACTATAATCCCAGCATCTCTGGAAGCTGAGACAGGAGCATCCTATTTTTGAGGCCAGCCTGAGCAACTTAGTGGGACCCTCTATCTTTAAAAAAAAAAAAAAGGGCTGTGGAAGGACATAGTTCACTATGAAGGCCCTGAAGTCAACTGCCAGTACCACCAAAACCAAAACCAAAACCCAAACCAAGGAAATCCAAATCCAGATCATGTACAAAGACTGCACGCTAGAAGAGGCATAATCGTCCATGAGATAGTGGTCTGCAGTTGTGAGATCCAAGTTGGAGGTAAAAGTCCAACCCACTTGATGTATGCAGCGGTTCAAGTCAAGTCCTTGGCTTGACTTGCCAACACTGAAGCTCCTACAGCTCACCCAAGACCAACACAGCAGGTGCCAACACACCTTTGTTTACAAACATTCTTTACGGTCCTCCTCGGGCACTGAAGACGGAGGGACCTGCCCGGACCCTTCGCCCTGGCAAGACCGGAAACAAGAGGCAGAAACCCGGAAGTCACGAGTCACTCAGGAGCTGCGCGGCTTGGCTGCGGTGTCACCTTGGAGCTGCGGTTCTTACCGTCCAGCGGGGGTGCTGGCCCACCCACAGGCGACAACGCCTGTCCCCAGCAAGTGCTCACATCTGAGTCTCGTTGTGGGGTTCTCTACCCCTGAAACGCCCCTCCCCAAGTCCTGCTATGCTACCAACAGAAACCCAGCGTCCCTCAAGGCCCAGCCCCAGGGTTGTCTCTGCCTCAGCCCGGGAAGCAGGTATCTTGTGACCAACTCTGTTCCCTCACACAAAAAGGAAGACACAGGAGGTGGAGTTGTTTTTGTTTTTTTTTTTTATTTAGACATGGGATTTTTGTTTTTGTATAACTTATCTAATTAAAATATTCATCTTGGTAGTTACCACAAAAAAGTAACATAGAAAATTGTATTTACATTTTGGGACCAAAATACAAATGAAGAGCAGGACAACACCTTGCTCCTTCCCCTCCCGCCTCCAAGAAAGAAAGAAAAGCCCCAAAGAACCGGCTCATCACGCCGAGGATCACAAAGGGCTCGTCTGTAATTTGGTGATTCGTGTGTAGTGTAGTACAGAAAAGATTGCACAAGGCTTCACCAAGGAGACCAAAGGCTCCACGCCGTCTGCGCCGCTCTGCGGCCACTCCGCTGCGCCGGTGAGGTGCTGCCCGCGGCTCGGTGCTCAGCCCCGATCTTCTCACCAGGCCGCATCCCTGACGCAGACACCCAGAAGAGACAGGAAGAGCTGGCTCTCTGCTAACAGCGTTCATCAGGAATCTTTGTGTGTCAGAAGTGGATACTGTTGCTGACATGGACAAATCTGTGTCCTTTCCTCCTTTCCCACTTAAAGGGATAGTAAAGGGATTTAAATCATACACAACTGAAGCTGACACAGGAAAAACTGCTTCAGTGGCAAAGAACAGGAGACATAGCTGGGAGACAAGTTCAAGGTGACAGACACCTAGAGGAAGCTATTCCAGGCAGCAGGTGCCTGGCACCTGGTCCAAATGTTCATTTAGTTTCAGGGAAGAGGTTTTCTAATATTAGACCCGGGGACTGGGCTACGGGATGGGGTAAAACAAACCACACCAAGAGAAAGAGTGCATGACCCACTTCAAAACTACAGCACATTAAAACCCAGCAGTACTTGTCCCACTGCAGCAGGCACCCCGCACAGCAGCACACACTGAGGAGCGCGGAGCCTGCGGTGCCCCGGGATCTGCAAGGTCAGCCTAGCCAAGGTCTCGGGATGGTGAAAATGGTGAGCTCCAAATTTTAGGCCTTGAGAGAGCTTGTGGAGGGCACTGCTAGCCAAGCTCAGCACGCTACCGTGCCAGCCATCTATGCCCTCGAGTCTGTCTATAGGTTTCTAAAGTTGCACATCTCATACTCCTAGCATGTGTCCCCTTGGGTCACCACCAGGTGGTTCCTACTAGGTCCATGTTCTTTGATAGCCAGGAAGGAGTGGACACTCCTCCTACTTCTGATCTTGCCTCTACGTCAAGTGGAAAGCAAGGGCCTCCCTCCCAAACCCAAAGGATGCCCCTGCGGCTCCCCCAACCCAACGAGGTAGCTCAGGACAGTTTCCTATGCGGCTCTTTCCTCCAGTCCTGGCTTAAGCACTAAAGATGGGGGGCTCGAGCTGCAGAGTTCTCTGCCAGACACAGCAAACTGTTGTGCTCTTCTAGTCACATGATCTTACCTTTCAAAGAACAGGCAAAAACAAAAGCAATTTCCAACAGAGCACCGCAACCTTAAAAACCACTCACGTCTAATGGCAATTCACAGGGAGCAAGATTAAAGTGCTGGCTTTTAGAAGTCCAAAGCCATGTTCAAGGATTTATGAAAAACCCTGCCATGTCTGTGGTTTTGTTTTGTTTTGTCTCCTGTGCTGGGGTACAGGGAATGGAGGGAAGATCACCTAAAATTTGAATCAGAAACAAAATTATAAAATTGCTGATTCTGTGCAAATTAATCTCTCAAGGTTCTGTGTCCTCTAGTGAGCCTTATTTAAAATAAACCAGGACTTACAAAGAAGATGGGGGGAGGACTCCAGGCTTTATGAAGAGCCTCCCTTAATAAATACAACCAAGTGGGCAGAAAGGGGCGCCTGTACAGAACCTGGAGCAACACCGAGGGGCTCAGGGCAAGAAGCCCCAAACACTGCTGTCTCCAGGCCAGGCTCCCCGAGCACAGGCCTGACACTCAGCTGTGGCCCTATGTGCAGCAAGCTGCAGGGCTGCCTGGTCCTCCCTCTGGACCGGAGTGCGCTCTGGAGAGCAGCCTGGGATGGGGACTGGCTTCCATCTAACTTTAATAAAGGACCCTGAAAAGAAAAGGCTAAATGTGTGGTAAAGGACGAAACAACAAGCCCCCCGCAAAACCCTGGGGGCGGGGAATATAAATACAATCTGGGGGCAATATTTATTAATTAAAACTATGTCTTATAGTTTACAAAGGTTCTAATTAGCAACAAAAGTATAATTGACCTTAAAATCCTCAGTGAGACTGAGGTTTCACATCGTCTTCAGAATTCTGAAGTGTGCTCCAGGCAGGGTGCGGGGCTGTGGCACACGGGGCCAACGCCTGCAAATATGCAGGACTCAGAGGCCAAAAGCTTGCACAAAGCGAAAGATTCCGGGCTCCTCCGGAAGGCTCACTCCCCAGCCCCACTGTCCCTGTATTCCTGTCTCCCAAATTCCATCTCCAGGTCAAGTCCTCCGTTTACCGCCTGGAGAATCTATTCTTGAAGGCTTTAATTGTCTTGGCCATCATCGGGGCAATTTCTGTGAAGAGAAACGCAGCAGCTGTTTTAGATGGGAGACACTCACATACAGCCTCCGTGGTTTAAAATCCAAGCCAAGCCACACCTTGCGGCTCTTGGCTGCAAGGCTGCGCGCGAGGCCAACGGACGTAACGCCACAGGAAGGGCAACGGCACTCAGCGGACACTCGCTGAGGCCCTGTCAGGCGCCCAGCATCACCGTGCCTAATTCCAGCCGCCTGTGCACAGCTCAGGCAGCCTGGCCAACGCACCCAGGAGGGCACTACCAACAGCGGGCCTGGAGGTCAACGCCTGCTGACTCTGAAGGCTAATCTCACCACAGTGTAACTGGGCCTCACAAACATCCGCACCCGTCCACAGCACCCCTCCCCACTCTGCCCGGTACGGGGACAGGTCCACGATGAGCTACGCAAATCCCGCCCAAGGAGGGCCGGCTTGCCTCTCGCCTGGTTCACTGGGTGCAGCTGGCAATCTAGGAGCCCCCACCCCCCGGGCTGTACCAGTGGCTATGTAATAATGTGTTTCTCAAGTTAGACACCCCTTACGTACTGGGGCGAGTCTATGCTAATAAAGTTAATAAAATACAAAACAGACCCAAACGGGTATCAAAAGGATTTACCACCGGCTGGGGATTTAGCTCAGCGGCAAAGCACCTGCCTGGCAAGTGCAAGGTCATGAGTTTGATTCCTGATACTGGAAGAAAAACCAAAACAACCCCCAAAAAACCCCAAAAACAAACAAACAAAATCAAGTGTAAAAAGGGGCTGGGGATTTAGCTCAGTGGCACAGCGCCTGCTTGGCAAATGCAAGGTCAGGAGTTCAATTCCCAGTACCAGGAAAAAAACAAACAAAAAAAACAATTTACCAGCTAAGACTTTAAGGTCATAAGGCCTGAGGAAGACCTGACTGTATCATTTAGCTGTAAGACTCCTCTTACTGCTTAGAGAAACATTTTTACATTTAGGTGGAAAAAAAAGTGCCAAAATGGATGTTCACTAAGATCATCACTGAAAAGACACCCGTGTGTAGCACTGACACTGCAGCAGACAGGCTGGTCTCTAGAGGAGGCGGTGCCCGGCATCCTACAGACACTACATCCAATGCACAAAATGCAACAGTGCTAACGCTCCAGGCAAAGAGGGTTCAAAAACGGTGCCAAACAGCCGAGGAGGAACCCAGGTTACTTACTCTTCACAGCCGGTTTCCTAGGATCATAGCAAACAGTACTGCTGACCACCGGTGCCAAGTGGGCACTGCTGGTACTGGGGCCATCGTAGGCCGGCTCCTCCAGGCTGGAGTTAAAGCTGTTGCTGCTGGCAGGAACATGGCTGCTTCCTGTGGTGTACGGGGCTGGCTTAATCCTACAACAGAGCAAAGCTGGTTAGTCATGAGCGGGAGGAGTCTCCCCTCTTCACCAGCAGCCTGAAGCTGCCTGCCACAGGATGCCTCACTGTGCCTCCACAGTGGACTCAGCACCTGGGCGCTAGTGGTGGCTCAGAGACAACTGCGTCACCCTTTCAGAGTGAGCAGTGGTCTGAGTTCACCCTTACTGCTAAGCTGTCAGTCTGCACTTCGAAAGCATTCAGGTGTAGGGCTGTGGGTGTGGCTCAGTGGCAGAGTACTGGCCTAGCATGCACCAGGCCGTGGGTTCAGCCACAAAAACAAAACAAAAACCTGAAAACACTCAGGTGGCTTAGAATCTAGTCATCCCAGAGATAGGGTTTTTGTTCAGAGGCGAAAAGGGAAGGCATAAGCAAACACTTCCACAAGCCAGAACTGTTCTCTATAGAATGGATTCTGATGCCAACTCAGGAGGCAGGGGCCTCACCCACACCACAGGCCAAGCTGAGGCTCAAGGAGGTACATGCAGAGCTGGTCAAGGTCGGGCTCCAGAACCCATGCACCCCACTGCCTGATTTCACCCTCCAAAATGGTCACTTCCTGCCCCTCCTGCCCCCTCCCAACTTTTGGAGCTCTCTTCCCTGAGCAGGCAAAGCTCAGGCGGCAGCAGGTATCTTACTTGACTTTCTCATGGACAGCTACTCCTCCTGTTCCGAACTTCTCCTGCCTCCGCCGGACGTCACGAGGTGGCTTGGCCACAGAGTTGACAAAGGCCATCTTTGCTTGCCGGCCTGTGGACAGATCTGGAGGTTAGTATCTGTCTTCTTACCAAGAGATGAAAAGAGGGGAAGGAGGCATGCAAAAAATTGATGCAGTAACATACATGTATCAGCCTCCCATGACGAATGTAATCATTATGTACTACAAACAAGTATGAATAAAAATAAAGTTTTTTAAAAATCTGCCTTCTTTGGGAGGCTGAGGCAAGACGATCATTGTGAGTTCGAGGCCAGCGTGGGCTACAAAGTGAGCTCAAGGCCAGCCTGAACTGCATAGCAAGACCCTGCCTCAAAAGGACCAAAAAAAAACAAAAAAACCTGCCTTCTTGGGGCTGGGGATATAGCGCAGAGGCACGGCACCTGCCTGGCAAGCGTGAGGTCATGAGTTTGATTCCCGGTACCCCCTCCCTACAAAAAAGATCTGCCTTCTTCAGCAAAGATGCTTAATAACCTATAGGTGGGCTGGGCGTGGCGGTGCACACCTGTAATCCCAGCACTCGGAGGCTGAGGCAGGAGGATCACCATGAGTTTGAGGCCAGCCTGGGCTACATAGTGAGTTCAAGGCCAGCACGCATTACATAGTGAGACCCTGCCTCCGAACAAAAACAAAAACAAAACTGTATAGGTTCCTTAAGGGCCTCCATACTAGAAGATTACCAAGCCTGACAGTCCTGCTGTAAGGCTGCACTGGCTGTGGCAGAAGAAAGGCGCACCCATGAAGGTGAGAGATGCTTAGGGGCTTGGTGGCCCTACATCAGCCCAGCCCATCAAGACCCTACTGCCACAGTGCCCACCTGCTGGCTCGGCCCCAGCTACCCCTTCCCTTTACCTTTGGGCTTATTGGCATGTGCAGATCGGATGTTCTTTGTTAAGACTCGCAGCCGCTGCTCTCGGGCATCCTGAAGCCGCAGGTACATCTCCCGCCATGACTCATACTCTTCCGGTCTTTCTTCCTTAAAGTCTCGGTGACAATGCACTTTCCATAATTGATCTGTTTCTTCAATTAAAACCTGAAATCAGGACCAGGGCATCATTTACATATATAAGCATGCTTACACTTCTTTTCTACCTAGGAATTACCAGTTTCTTAATAATTTTTTTGTTTGTTTGTTGTTTTTTTCCGGTACTGGGAATCGAACTCACGACGTCGCACTTGCCAGGCAGGCGCTGTGCCGCTGAGCTAAATCCCCAGCCCCTCTTAATAATTTTGTCTACGTAGTAGTATTACATTAAAATACCACTGTTCTAAGAAAATAACCAAGTCATTAAATTTTAAAGTAATGTTAAAGGGCCAGAGATACAGCTCAGTGGCAAAAGCGCCTTGTCTGGCAAGTGCAAGGTCCTGAGTTTGATTCCCAGGTACCAAAAAAAAACAGTTAAAATGTTCTTAGTGAGGTACTCTACTAGTAGTTTTTGGGTGGCTAAGTGAGAAGATCACACAAAAACTCAGTTGGAATCACTCTTCCTATAGGAAATCAGCACAGGGTGGAGCTGAGATGACGTCAAACCGAGTGTTTCCCTGGCACTACAGTGAACAGTCATGGGGGCGGCCACGTAAGGACTGCATGTTGCAAATCTCTCAAAAGCCAGGAGAGCGAGCTAACGCAACCGAATCAGTGAGTCTGCATCACAGGACTCCAGGAGGTCCAGACGACTCTAGGGGACAGCCTGTGCACCGTGCTCCTCGCTGCTCCACGTGCTGGGGATTGAGGTCTGGACCTCTCCACTGCTTTATTTAGAGACAGTGTCTCACTAAGTTGCTTAGTTGCCCAGGCAGAGCTCAAATCATCCTGCCTCAGCCTCCCAAGGTGTTGGGATTACAGATACTCACCACCATACCTAGCCAATCTGTGCTTTCCTATTCACCAGACACCTTAGTGTCAACACTGACCACAGCTTCTCCCTGAGTCCCAGGTGCTGCTCTGCTGCCAGAATTGTCCCTCCACTAGACAAGCCCAAGGGAGGTGCACAAGTACTTTTCACTTTCTTTGAATCCCACCCTGATTCTAGTCCGAGAGGCCCACTTAAGATACCAGGGGCAGGTGCTAAAATGATGCTTGTTGAGAGGCAGAGGCAGACCCGACACTCACAGAGCAGTGATGGGACCATGGGTCTACCCGTCAGCCACAGCAGACCCACAGACAAAGCTCTTTCTGGAGACACAAGCCAGAAAGCTGCCCTCGTGTCACCTCCACAGGACACTCACATGATTGTATTCCTCTATGCGATACAGCTGCTCAGGCGTACACCTCTCCAGAACGGGTTCAAGAACAGAGTACGGGACTCCTCCCACTTCATAGATGGCTGCAGGGAAATCAAAGGTGAGAGCACTGAACAGCAGCCAAACCCGAGGCAAGGCGGCCCCGTTCCAGCGTGCCAGGGCAACTTACAATCGATGTTGTTTTTGAGCACGCGGATGCACTGCTGGTGCAAAGTCATCATTCTGGGGAGGTAGGCACACTTGGAACCGGAGTACACTTGCATCTTGGAGTTCATTCTGCGCCCAGTGAATCCAGCTGCTTCTTCTTCCTGGAGCGAAGAGAATGCTACAGGGCAAGAAAAACCCAAAGGCTATCACAAAAGGCCTTAGGCCAGAGGATGAAAAATCTCCTCCCGCCCGCCCTGCGCCTCCCTCACTCCCTTTCTCAAAGACATTGCTGCCAGTTTCTCATGGCTCCTTTCAAAAGTCTGCAAAGTAAGCAAACGTGTATCTTATTCCTTTTTTGACCAGTTAGTGTCATTTATTTTTTTTTTTTGGCAGGGGAGGTCAGTACGGAGGATTGAACCCAAGGCCTTTACACCAAACTACATCCCCACTGGGGGAGCTGGGAATTTAGCTCAGCGGCAAAGCGCCTGCCTGGCAAGCACAAGGTCATGAGTTCGATTCCTGGTACCGCAAGAAAAACAAAATAAACAAACATCTCCATTGGGCTCAAACCTGTGACCGTTCTGCCTCAGCCTCCCAGAGTGCTGGGGTGGTAGGTGTGCACTACTGTGTCCGGCCATGCTGTCCACAAATATTCTCCATATATTTCACAGTGGTTAAGAGACTACTGTGTGGATGAGCCACAATTTACTTGTCTCCTGCTGATGGACAATTATGTGGCTTCTTACTCTTTTGCTATCAAAACTAGATATTTTTGTCAACTCTGGTGCACACCTGTAATCCCAGTACTGAAGAGGCTGAGGCGGCCAGGCATGGTGGTGCGTGCCTGTAATCCCAGCACTTGGGACGCTGAGGCAGGAGGATCATTGCGAGTTCGAGACCAGCCTGGGCCACAAAGTGAGCTCAAGGCCAGCCCGACCTGCATAGCGAGACCCTGACTCAAAAAGACAGAAAAAAAAAAAGAAGCTGAGGCATAAGGATAGCTATGAGTTCAAGACCATCCTGAACTACACAGTGAGACCCTGCCTAATAAAATAAAATAAAACCTCAACATTTTTTTAAAAGATAAAAATCACATATAGCATACAGACTAAAAAGTTGCTAGTAACAGCAGCAGCTAAAATTTACTATGTGAAAACCTGGAGCTAAAAGCATTACTGGCATTATCAGTTTTGAAACTACTTAATAACCCTATGAGGTAAATACCATTATTACTCCCATTTATAGAACATGAAACAGTCCACAAAAATTAAGATACTACCCAAGGTTGGGGCTGGGGGTGTAGCTCAGTGGTAGAGCACTTTCTGGCACAGACAAGTCCCTGGGGTTCACTCCCCAGCACAAAAAGAAAATAAAGATTTATCCAGGGTCATAGAACTTGCAGAAAGTGGGCATTCAACTTGAGCCATCGAACTCCAGAGCCTATGCTCTTAGGAACTGCACCCAGTACGGTGTCATGGTAACAGATCATGAATGACCTTTTCAGGCTTTTTCCTATTTAAAAAAAGATATAGAACATTACCTTTTCGCTTTGGCTGGGAGGAAGGCATGAATTCAAGGGAAGGAAGTGGGCGGTAATTGGCTTGGATGGTGGATAACGGGAGGTCTGGCAACACTGGCAACGCTTCGGTGGGGACCTGCAGGGGGAGACAGTGATGAGAGCCCTCATCCACAGCGCCGCTCGCTCCTGCCGTCCGTTCCTGAAAGCATCAGCACAGCACACTTCCCAGGCAGATCCAGGCTGGAGGCCGGTCACAGAAGACACCACCGGAGTCAGGATACACATACGGCAGGGCCTATCACAACGGGACACCTCAGAAAATCTCTCTCTACCCCAACAGCTAGGGAGACCAGCAGGAAATTCACTGCAAATTCAAATTCAACAGGCCACATACAAAGAAAATGAGAACAGCAGCAGGCAGACTCCGTGCACCACACAGGGCCCCAGGTCCTGAGTCGGGAGCCACCAGGGCCTAAAGGGTTACCTTTCTCAGCCTGGTGGAATCGGCTCCAGTTGGCTGTGGCTTCTCAGATTTGTTTTCATTCACCTTGGGCAATTTCTGAACTGAGTCCAAGTTTTTACTAGTGCTTTTAGAACTGCTTTTTTTAAGTCCTTTCTCCCCAGGCGCTGTGGCTGAAGTTTTCACAACCTTCTTCTTTTTCTTGCGGGGCTGGTCGTAGCTGAGGTACGACTCGAACGACATGGTGGGCTGCTCAAATTCATCGTCCATGTCTGTCTCCTCTACTTTAGGGAGTGAGCCAGGTGACTTCCGATCTGAATGAGAGGTTTTTACTTTCCCTTCTTGAGCCTTGAGGTTGTTAGAAACCTTCTCTCGTGTTTTGGCCGGGTCTCCTACCCCTTTCCCCAGGTCTAAGCCATCTGCATTTTGCCTGCTTTTCTCTGACTTGGTTTTCTCGGAGTCCTTGTGCTTTGACTTCTTAAGGTGGTTGTCTAAAGCAACCTCCACGGAGGGTGAACACTTCTTTTTGAGGCTGCTGCCTTCTCTTTCCTTCTCTTTTTTGGCAGCACTAGAGGGCAGCTTCTCCTTGGTGCTGTCCCCCGAGAGCGGCCTTCGGTTCTCCTCTCTGGAGACGGACTTGTGCGGTTTTTCTCTGCCCAGAGAGGACTTCTCCTCACTCTTGGCTTCCCTGGAGCGTTTCTCCTTGTGGGAAGACCTGTGCTCCTTGTTTGGGTTCCCAGTCCCTTTCCCCTGGGGTTCACCGAGGTGTCGCTCTTGGCTGACCCCCAGTCTGTCCTGGAAGGCATTACTATGGCCTTTCCCAGGTTTGTGATGTGGGGCAGTGGGCTCATGGTCCTCCTCTGGGGGCCTGTAACGGTCCATGTACATCTGGTGAGGGCTGCCGGAGGACAGCGGCGACTGGACATGGCCATAGTCAGAAGACTCGGGGTCTGAAGAGTACGCAGGCGACACTCGGAGACACCTCTTTCTCTCCTCCCTCCTCTCGTGACTGTGAGACACTTTGTGAGGTCTTTCCAGCTCTGGGAGCTTTTTGTGTTTCTTCTGCTTGTGCTCAGGGCTATAGGACCGGCTGCCGGAAGCTTTCCAGTTTTCCTGGTAGTCCCCTTCCATCTCCTCCTCCCTCTGAAGACCTTCCCGAGGGCGCTTTCTCGAATTGCTCCTCTCGAAGTCCTGTTCCTCAGCCTCATTGTTTCTGAAAAAGCAGAGGTAAATCGCAGTGTGACCCTTGTTCAAAGTCACAGGCCTTGGACTCACACAAAAAAAGATGAAGATCCAGAGTCAGAAACAACAATGGCACAGTAAGAAAGTCAGCGGGTTATGCTTGAAGTACTCAACTAAGTTTAAACACTGGGAAAATGCCATGCACCACCTCCCCATGATGAATGCAATCATGACACACTGCAACCGTGTACTAACAAAGAGAAAAGAAAAAGGAACTGGGGAACTCGGCCAGATGTGGTGGTGCCCACCTGCAACCTCAGCATTCTGGGAAGCTGAGAAAGGAGGACAGCAAGTTCAAGCATAACCTGGGCAACTTAGCAAGACTCTGTACCAACGTTAAAGAAAGTGTGAAGGACATGGGACCTAGGTTCATTCCCCAGGAGGCAGGTACACACACAGACACACGCACACACACAGACACACGCACACACACAGACACACACACAGACACATGCACAGGCACACACACACAAAAAAAGGCAGGGCGTGGCAGCACAAACCTGTAACTCCAGCACTCAGGAGACTGAGGCAGGAGGATGGCCATGAGTTTGAGACTAGCCTAGACTACACAGGGTTCAGGGGCAAGCCTCAACTACAAAGCAAGACCCTGTCTCTCAAAAAAAAAGAAAAAAAAAAATCTTGTGGACATGAAACATGAAAATGTTCACAGATTTTTTCAACACAGAAATATGCTTAATTTGTTCCACAAAAGGGAGATTTTTTAAAAAAATAAATGCCTTTTAAGAAGTTTGAAAGGCTAAAATGTAACTCAGGGATAAAGCATATGCTCAGCATGTGTGAGGCCCTATATTTGATCTCTAAAACTAGAACCAAAATAAACAAAAAAGGAATTAGAAACATCCCAAACTGCTGGGAGCGGCAGCACACAGCTGTAATCCCAGGATTCAGGAGACTGAGACAGGAGGATTGCCGCAAACTTGAGGCCACCCTGGGCTACACAGTGAGCTCAAGACCAGCCTGAACTGCATAGCGAGGCCCTGTCTCAACCACCCCCTGAAAAGACACACACTAAACTGTTAATAGTGCTTATCCTTCAATGACAAAAATTTTTATTTTCTCTATTTTTAAATAGTTTCTCATATTCTATGATAATCAGTTATTTTTATAATTAATGTAAAACAGGTATTTTAAATAAGAAGGTGGAGAAGAAAACACTTCACAAACATTAAAAACAGTCTTACCGCTCGACAGGCACCAGCTTCTTCCACTGGGCCACCAGGCCCCTGGCGAAGTCCCCAACCTGCTCGTGCTTTCGAAAGCTATTCACTGTCTTCCCGACCCCAGTCTCCTACAAATGTAACAAAGCAATTGATACAGGGTTACTAAGCAAAGCTCAGGTTTGGGAAACAAGCCTCTTGCTTTAGGAAATTCAAAAAAGGAATAAATACTTGCTAAAACACACTTTGCAATTTTCATTACTAAATTACTTTGTTGCCTAGTCCCACAGTAACAAAGAAGAAAAATTCAGAGAAACATTTTATCCAGACCCTTTCAGAACAGCTCCTAATAGTAACAAGGGTGATTATGGCAGATTTCAGGCACTGGGGACAGGCTTCGCACACAGCCTCTCAGTCTTTGCTCTTAAGGCAGGAATCAGCCTCAGCGTACAGAGGCACAGCCTAAAGTTACAGAACTTGGATTTGAAGGGGCTGGGGATTTAGCTCAGCGGCACATCGCCTGCCTGGCAAGCGCAAGGTCATGAGTTCGATTTCCAGTACCGGGGAGAGGAGGGGAAGAACTTGGATTTGAACTCAGCCCCAGTAGATACCGAAGCCAATGTTCTTTTCGTTCATTTTAATTTTCAAATAAAAGTCATATAAGAGGGTTGAGGGTATAGCTCAGAAAAAGGCCACTTGCTTTGCATGTGCAATGTCCTGGGTTTATTCACCAGCAGCCCCTCACCAAAGGAAAAAAAAAAAAAATCACAGCATTAAATTTGCCTTGTTGTTGTTTTGTTTTTTGAGACAGTCTCACTATGTAGCCCAGGTGATCCTCTTGCCTTAGCCTCCCAGCACTGAGATTACAGGTGTGAACCACTACACCCAGATAAATTTGCCATTTTCACCATTTAAAGTATATAATTCCAGAACACTCCTAATATTGCACAACCATTACCATAAGCTAATTCCAGAATATTTCCATCACCCTGAAGAGGCTGTTTTTCCCAATCCCCGCCCGCCCCTGGCAACCACACATCTATTTTCTGTTAGGGATTTGCTTGTTCTGGAGGTTTCCATAAAAACATAAAAACAATCAATGACATGTAACTTTTGGATCTGGTTTCTTTCACTTCCAAAGCCTATCTTCTAAAGCTTCCTGTATACTCCCCAGTGGGAAGGAAATGGGATAAATATATACAGTTCTTACCGCAAGAATGTCTACTGTAATAGGTAAGGTGGAAAGTTTCTTCAAATATTTCAATAGCTGCAGAGAGAATAAAATGAATATTAATTTCTATAAAGTCATATTCACTGGAACAAGTAAGGCTATCTGATGGTTAAATGCTTACTGAGTGCTACACTTTTACTGTAATGAGCACAGTTATTATCTCTTTCATAAGTGTGAGAACAGGCTCAAAAATGTTACCTGCCCTAGGATGGAAGCCGGGCAGGACTCACTTGAGTCTGTGGTTTTTGAGTCCATGCTTTTGACTGCTGTTCTGTAACAAAGCGAAGCAAGATGCAAGAAGAAAATCAAAGCCTACTAATGCTGATAAAAGTCATCGGCAACTACCAGCCCCCGGTCTGTTTGATTGTTTCAGTTTTCTGGTTTCTGTTTTGAGACAGAGCCTTGCTATGTAATTCAGGGTGGCCTTGAACTCATGGCAGTCCTCCTGTCTCAGCCTCCCAAGTGCTGGGACAGGTGTGTGCCACTATCCCCAGCTCAGCCCCAGTTTTGACCGAGTATTTTTTTTTTTTTTGAGGTTTTCTCACTACACGTTTATTCAACAGAAAATAAAGTCCTCCAACTTCACTGAGGGGGCTGACCGCGTCCGCGACGAAATCCGCCTCTAAACTGGAATTCGGTGGCTGACCCGGCCCCGGCCTCAGCCTTCTTGTTGGCACCAGAGGGCAAGGCGCTGCTTGACCGAGTATTTATGAGAAAAGCTACCACCTTTGGGAAAGTAACCCATGGACACGACCTAGAGGCAAGTAAAAAGGACGAGGCCTGTGCTGGGAGACAGTTCCATGTTTCCAGAAGGGATACAGTGTTTAACAAAGTGTTTTTAAATACAAGTGGTAAGACAAGAATAACTGCAAACTGCCAGGATCAGAACTTTGCTCTTAATGAACACAACAGGCCTGTGCAGATTAGAAAAGAGATCTGGGTTTGCCCACATTTCCTTTCTACAGTCCCTAAAACTAGGTCAAGTAGGTATAGCAGAGTTAAGATAGAGTTCCAGAATCAGAGACAGGTTTCAGTTCAGCTGTTGCCTGCATGCTGGGTGATCTTGTGCCAGTCAGTACCCTCTCTGAACCTTAAATCACTTCATCTGCAAAACATGGATCCTGTCTCTACCTCACAAGCCATAAGAATACACTGAGACACCATACACTTAGTCACAGTGTCTGCAACACTATAAAGCCCAATACATGCTTACTGTTAATCATTTTATCCACCAGCGGACGGCTCTAAATGTTCTACCCTTGATTCTCAACCCAGTATTGCTTAGTCAATTCCTACTTACTCTACTTCTACCCTAAGTCACGACTGCTAAGCCTCTGTCTAGGGAATATTCCTATGCACGTAAAAATACGGACCATACCAGGAGCACAAGGTACAAGTAGTTCAAAAAGATAACTGTCTTATCTTCAGACAACCAGATCTTTATTTCTCCATGTATAAACTGTGCTGTAACTGATATGCCATATTGCTAGTAAGAGGAGCGACAAGTATGTGTTTCTGCTCATTTTACTTCCATAATTTCCTGATGACACGGTCACCAGGCAGAGCAGTGGGATCACAGGTAATAATCTTGCTTGGGAACAAGAGGCTAAGTGCTATATCCAGGGAGGGTGAAACTGCATAGCTGAGTGAAAATCATCTTCCACTTCAAACTCCATCCTCACCATCATCCATCCCAGAAAAAAAGTTTATGTATATTTGTTGCCCCTGCTGTGGGTGCAAAGAGCCATGCCAATTCTCTTTCTTAAAGGAAAACTCAGAATTACTGAAAAGGTATAAAATAGCTAGTTTCCTCCTAATATGATTCCCTGGAAGGAACAGGTGGAAAACATTTATATATCATCCTGTGTTGGTCACTATGCAAAGTTCCTCCATGAGTTACCTCACTCGATTCTTACCCTAAAACGAATATTATTCTCCCCATTTTACAGATATTAAAACTGAGCCCCAGTGAGGTTGCAAAACTCACCTAACAAGCTGAGAAGCAGCAAACATAACTAACACTATCCTTAAGGAAAGAAAATAGAGCAACAACTCAAATACATACCTCACAGCATCTTTGGGACAAGGCAGAGGAGTTTCTCCTCCTCCTACACTGTTTTGGCAGTTTAAATCCACGTGGTGGATCAGGGATATAGCTCAGAAATACAGTGCTTGCCTGGCCAGCTCGAGGTCCTGAGTTTGATTCCCAGGACCAAATAGATAAATAAACAAACAAACAAATCTAAAGTCTATGTGGTAAGTCCACCAAGGGGACAAAAAGTCCCAGGGCCTCTACAAGGCCAACACCGAAGGAAGGGGTCAGACGTCACCAAGGATGTGTTTATCTGAAAGCCTAGCACTAAGCTGGGCGTGGTGGCGTACACCTGTAATCCCAGCACTCGGGAGGCTGAGGCAGGATTGCTGCGTTTGAGACCAGCCTGGGCTACAAAGTGAACTCAAGGCCAGCCTGAACTGCACAGCAAGACCCTGTCTCAAAAAGACAGAAAAAAAAACAACAAAAAAACAAAAAAACCCTAGCACTAAGGGAAAAGTAAATGCTGCCTCTCTCCTTCACTTCAGGTTAGTAAGAATGACTTAAGCAGACAAAACTTAAACCCTCAAGACTCTGAAACTGATTCAGCCTAACAGAAGAGACTCTCACTATTTTCAGTAAATTCCACGAAAGTCTGATGCCGTAAGAAGGCAAACCTAGGTACTAGAACGGACGACAGACCACTGAGCAATAGCAAATCCATGCTCAGAAATCCTGACTGCCTCGTGCACACTGCTTTAATCCAAAAAGGGGAAAAAAAGTTCTCAGTGCTGATCCTTAGTTTTCCAACTGTCAATCTGTGTTCTTGGTAGTTTTACCCATTCAAAATGTCACACAGAGCAGGTAACTGTCTGAAAATCAGTGCCAATTCAGTGACAGAAACCAAGTGGCCCTGGCCTGCCTGATACCTTTCTCTCCCAAGGCAGCTGAACTTGAAGTGCAAAGAGTTACACTTAACACCGATGTTCGGTAGCAGAAGATCCCCGAACACAGGTGTGGAGAACAAGCCCGGTAAATAATGGTTCGAAAGCAAGACTTGGTCGCAAACTCAGTACTGCTCTATAATCATCCTGCAATTTCAAGAACAACCTGTGGGAGCTTGCTGGGTTAACAGGAGGGTGAGAGGGAGGCCGCCAGGGTGCCAGCTTGCAATTTTCCCTCTGCAGTTAGCTCACTTCTGAATGTCAACTATTATGCCCTTTTCAAAAAATGATCTACTAACGTTTTCTCATCTTCATAACGTTCATTTCACAACACAAAGCCGGAAAGTCACGGTGATTTTCTGTTTTTCACAGTGCTGGGGACTGGACCTATGGTTTCAAGAATGCTAGGCTAGTGCCGCTCCACTGAACTACACCTCCCAACCCTGGGGTAATTTTCTACCTGGGCACAGAAAGCATGAATGCTTTTTAAAAATCACTAATAGCTGAAGTAAGTCTACTTGGACCTGTTCCTGACTTGGTACAGTTTCACACACAGCAACTGCTAGAAAAGCTACTTCAAAATTTAAATCCTTGTGGAAAAATAACTACAGATATATAGAGCATTTTTTAAATCTGGTAGAAGCAAAGACCAAAGGAAGGTGGTTACATAATACTGCTTTTAGGGTTTTAAAAGTCAATTACAAATGCTACAGTGTTCAGGAAAACAAACTAGTACCCAGAAATAATAACCATTTATCGGATGTCTACAAAGAGTTACTGTAAAAAGAAACTTGTAAATATGTCTGGCCACTAGGTATCAAAACCTCGACAGAAAACAGAAAAGTAAAGACAAGAAGAGAGAGACAGAAAGAGAGAGCGCGCGCAGCTGCAAACATGTAAGTCTTCACCGGTTTATAACATGGCTTCCTGAAGAAGTGCATCTTTGAGCTGGGTATGAACCAGTAGTTAAAAAGCAGCCTGTGGTGAGAGCGGGCTGCGTGCAACTTCTGGGAGCGGAGAAACCTCCGCGTCAGGCTAGGAGCAGGTACAGCACAAGGGGACCTTCAGGAAACATCGTGGGGAATGACTCCCATCTGCTGCGCACTGGCGCCCGCCGGTACTTCACTCAGTCCCAGGAAGACGTGACCGCGGCGGCGGGCTCGGCGGAGACCCCCGCCCGCGCCCACGGCTGGGACGCGGGTCGGAGCCGAGGCCGCCTCCCGCCCGGCGGGACGCGGC
>NW_004955452.1:3657793-3664073 GCF_000276665.1 Chinchilla lanigera | reverse complement strand
AGGCTCGGCCGGGGTCCCCATGCAGGCCCCGGGGCTGCGCTCGGGCGGGCGTGCGGAGCCGGAGCGTCGGGCTCCTCGCGGGCGGGGAGTCCCAAACGGACTGGCGAGGCCGCACGCCGACCCCGGGCTTATAAACCTCCCCACCCGCCCTGCTGTCCGGGCGCCACACCCTAGTCTGCACCTGGCGCCCGCCCAGGCTAGTGCCTGGCTCCGGGAGCCGGCGGCATCGGTGGGCCCAGGTTGAGTGCCCTGCGTGCCGGTCCTGGGATTATCTTAATTTCACCCTCAGTACAACGCAGTGAAACGCGTACTATTATCCCCATTTTGCAGATGAAGAAACTGAAGTTCAGGGAGACTAAATTAACTTGCAAGTGGTCCCTTTTAAAAGAGAAGTGAAGCCGGGCGTGGTGGCGCACGCCTGTAATCCCAGCACTTGGGAGGCTGAGGAAGGAGGATCGCTGCGAGTTCGAGACCAGCCTGGGCTACAAAGTGAGCTTAAGGCCCTCCTGAACTGCATAGGGAGACCCTGTCTCAGAAAAAAAGAGAAGTGAAAACAGAATTTGAATATAAGAAGTCTAGGTCCGCTGTAGATGAACACCTCGGAGTAAGTCGAGGAACTGAGGCTCAGAGAGACAGGCATCTGTCAAAAGCCGAGCGCCTGTCTCCTTGAGGCAAAAATGGCCTCACAACAGCGACTGGCAAAGGCATCACGTACAGACCCGAGTAAATGAGCGGCTCTTCCCTCTGACGCCCTGCGCGTTAGCAGGAGGGCTTGGACCGGAATTGCCCACACCGACCTCAAGACCCCTGACCCTTATCCGAGGCCCACTGCATTCTAACCCTAATGATAATCTTACCATTACTAGTAAAGAGTTGAAAACTGACATAAAATACCAATTGCATCTTGTTTGATTAGGCCAGATTATATTAGAACTTACTCTGACCTCTAGCAGCAAACTGACCATGCAGTTAGTTTGATCTCTTCCCTCAAAGCTTGGAAGCCCAGACTCTCTCATATTCCAGCGGGACGCAGGGGGCAGTGGGGGAGACATGATACAAACTGTTCCTTCAAATGAGCTTCATTCCCTCTACTCTGGGAATCCCCTCTACCGTGTTCCCGCTCACTCCCGTTTAGTGCCCCTCTCCAAGTGTCCTCAGCTGCTGACCCTTGTCGGGGTGTGAAGTGTCAGTTTAGGTATCTGCCTTGCCACTGGACTGTTTATCAACTACAGCAAGGAACCTACCCAACTCTGAATGTCTGCTGCATAGCATTTATCCGGATAATATCATCAGACCTGGTTGAGCCGGTATGGTGGCGCACGCCTGTAATCCCAGCACTCCAGAGGCTGAGGCAGGAGGATTGCCACCAGTTTGAGGCCAGCCTGTACTACATAGAGAGCTCAAGGCCAGCCTGAACTACATAGGGAGATCCTGTCTCAAAAAGGCAAAATAATAATAATAATAATAATAATAATAATAATAATAAACCAGCTGTGGATGAAAGGCCCACACAAAGGCTGCCCTGTGGCTTCAGTGGTGGAGTGCTTACTTAGCGTGTATAAGACCCTGGTTTGGTTCCCCGAACTGAAGGTGGGGGTGGGGGAAGTTCATACAAGATTAATGACCACACTCCTGGTGCCCTAGGATGCAGGGGTGTAATGGAAAAAGCACAGACTGGATGTGAGGAAACCTGTGTTCCAGCCGCACCCCTAGAGTTTCCTCCTTTGTATAGCAAATGCTTTTACACTGTAAATTCCTTCCATTTTGAAAATGTAGTACTGGCATAATAGAATACAGGCCGATTCTTGAAGCAGCAGAATTGCTGACTAACTGACCTGGCACATACCCCGGACACATGGAACATTTTGCAAAAACTACCCAGGGAGTCTCAGCAATCAGAATGAGACAAAACAGTGTGTACTGCTGGTAGCTCCTGGAGAGGCTGTGTCCCCCACCCTGTCTACATCAGCCTGAGTCCAGGTTACCTGTGAAGTGCTCTTACTTTACAATATATGGCTTCTTTGATGAGCAGTTAATTCTGTACGTGTCATTTGTGCGACATTTTAAAAGGTTTTTGTTATGTTTTGTGTCAGTTTTTTGTTTTTTGGGAGTCTCGTCACATAGTTCAGGCTGGCCTTGAACTCGTGGCAGTCCTTCTGCCTCAACCTCCTGAGTGCTGGGATTACAGGCGTGAGCCACTAAGCCTGCTTTCATAGTTTTATGCAGGGCTAACAGTGGTGGTCGGTACTGTTCACAGGGGAGTCACCACTGCACTCCTGGTTCACAAAGGAGTATGCAATATAGGAGTGAGTTCTCTGGGTCAGAGGCGGCTCTGCCCAACCTGGATCACGGGCGCTCGGCACACAGACAATGTTCAAAGAAAGTTTGCTAAAAACTCAAGTAATTATTTAACTTAAGGTTAGCCCAGATTTTCATTCAAAAACCTGCAAAGGGCTCTCTAGCTCTCTTAGCAATACATGATAGAGACCTCGGTGAGAATAATAGAAAAGACCATCTGACTGGGTTTTGAACGCGTGCATAGGGCCATGCTGGAGAGAAGGGTGTCGGGGAGCGCTCGTCTTCCTCTCTGCACACCTGTTGTTTTTAGCACAAGTACGGTCCTCTTTCATAAGGAGAGTGACTTACAGGTATTTTAATTCTGGAAAGGAGCCACCCTACGATGGTTATTCTGACAGCAATTTGAAGCCCCAGAAGACAAGTTAAATAATAATATCAGCCAACCTTCCTGTCTTCAACAGCAGAAAGAAGCCCTTCCTGGAGTGTTCAAGTGGTATTCTTTGGGTGGGACAGATGTGCTAAGTGGGGGTGCTGGTGCGAGGGGCTTCCCCTTAAACCTCTCCTGCCGCAGTCGGCCACTCCTCTGCAGCCTGGGGGCAGCCTCGATGGTGGGGCTCGGTGACAGCCTGAGCTCCGATCCCAACCCCGCCGGGCTAACCATGGCTCCTGACCGTGTTACCTAAACTCCCCGAAGTGGTTTCCTCCTACTTTCTAGACTTCTCGTGGGACCTCCGATGTGCCGAGTAGCCGCCACAGAGTATTATTTTTGGAAGAGCAGCAACAGTTAGGAAAATGCATTGCCATGGTAAGGAGAATGTTGTGTTCTGCTGAGAAGCAGGGTGGAAGAGGCCCCCATCCGGGCAGTTTTGTTCAGCACAGCCGCGGCCACTGTTCTCCTGAGCGGCTCGGGTGACTGAATTGGCCACGTTTGCCCTTGTTTCTAGTCCCTCAAACATGTTCAGTTGGTTATTTACTGAGGGATGGCACCTTCCTGGGTATGTGCAGGGGTTTCCACACTCTGACGTCGCCCTCCTCAAATACAGTAACTGCCAGCTCTGGGGAATGGTGCCTGAAGCTCCCCGTCCAAACCTTCCACAGAATGCCTTGAAGGAGCATTAAACTCGCCACTAATAATTTAAGGACATCAGGCCCAGCTACCCTCTGAGGCTCTTTGTCCGCAGAGCACAGACTGCAGCATTCTCTAGTGCCTTTGGACAGCAGTCCCCAGAGGATCTGAATTTTCCAGGGAAAAAAGCTACCATAAAAAAGAGGGGTATTCCTGGTACCCCCCCAGAAAAGGAGGGGCTGTAGCTCAGTGGCAGACCACATGCTTAAGGCATTCAGTGTGGGGGGGAAGTGTCAAGTATAATTTAATACTTTTAAAAAGAAAGGGTTTTTTTGTTGTTGTTGTTTGTCTTTTTGAGACAGGGTCTCGCTATGCAGTTCAGGCTGCCCTTGAGCTCACTTTGTAGCCCAGGCTGGTCTTGAACTCGCAGCAATCCTCCTGGCTCAGCCTCCTGAGTGCTGGGATTACAGGCATGCGCCACCACGCCCAGCTTAAAAAGAAAGATTTAAAAGTACCAAGTATTGTGAGAAATTGAACATGTAAATTAGGACCAAAATATATAATAGATATTGAGAAACGGAAAGAAAATGTTCAAGTGAGAAGGGGAACATGGGAGTGGGGAGGGGAAAGGAAGGAAGGGATAAGGAAAAAAGAGAATAGAAGGAAAAAATGGAAACGAAGGTTTTATAAATAAGGAGGAGAGAGGAGT
This sequence comes from Chinchilla lanigera, assembly GCF_000276665.1. Lineage (NCBI taxonomy): Eukaryota > Metazoa > Chordata > Mammalia > Rodentia > Chinchillidae > Chinchilla > Chinchilla lanigera. The sequence continues at coordinate 3,660,000 of NW_004955452.1, read as the reverse complement.
TGAAGAGAGGGGAGGGGAATGGGAAAAAAAGAATCAGGTTATGTCATGTACAGGTACAAATTCCCTATGATGAATGTCATCGTCCTGTATACCTAAAATGTAGCAATAAACTTAATTAAGGCAAACTTAATTAAGGGTCTCACTACGTAGCTAGCCCAGGGTGGCCTCCATCTCAGGAGTGCTGGGACAGAGTTACAGGCTTGTGCCACCACACCTGACATAATTTCATACCTTTTTTTTTTTTTTTTTTTGGAGACAGGGTCTCACTGTGTAGTTATGTAACCCAGGCTGGCCTCAAACTCACAGTGATCTTCCTGTCAGTCTCCAGACCGCTGGGATTATAGGCTAGTGCCACCACCTCCAGCCAGGTTCATACTTTTAAAAAGAAAGATTTGAGCCAGGCATAGTGGCACATACCTGTAATCCCAGCACTCAGGAGGCTGAGGCAGGAGGATCACCATGAATTCAAGACCAGCCTGGGCTACAGAGTGAGTTCATGGCCAACCTGAACTACACAGTGAGACCTTGTCTAATAAATAAATAAATAGAAAAAGAAAGATTTAAAAGTAACAATACAATTTGATACTTTTAAACTTTATACATATATACAAATTATACCCAGGAAGTAACCTATATGCATTTCCTCAGCTTTTCATCTTTTCTTTTTGAAACACTGAAGACAAGTTTTCTCTATGAGATAAAGTCTCACTATGTATTTAGAGGTGGACTTGAACTCACTATGTAGCCAGGCTGGCCTCAAACTAAGGGTGATCCTCCTGCCCCAGCTTCCCAAGTGCTAGGATTACAGGCACATGCCACCACACCCAGCATCTTGTTTTATTTTTGTTATAGCACATGTTTATAATCTCTTCCCATTATCTAAGTATTCAAAGCTTAGAAAGGTTAAGGAAGTAGCTCCAGTTTGGTAAAGGACAAACCCAAAATATGAATAACGTCCACTCAGCTCCAAAGCCCACACTGGCTTGCACTCTAGGTCCAAAAACCTGGATGCTGCCACCCATCCTATTGTAGCTTGTATCTAGAGGTGCCCTCAAAGTCTCATGCGGTCATGGGTGAGGCCCTTTGGAGGTGGCTGGGTCTACAGTGTGATGCTGGGATGAAGGATGTGACACTGGGATTGAGCCACAGTGAGAAGCTAGGATTAAGGGTGTGAGTGCTACCTGCCCTAAGCATGGAGAGCCGGATAAAATACAGGGGACAGAAAGAGCTGCTTGTTGCTTGCTGCTTGGATGCTTTTGCTGCCTTCTGCCTGCCACGAGCTGTCTCTCCTGTCTTGGAGCCACCCTGCCACGCCACCCTGTCTTGGAGCCAGCTGATTATGGACTGAAACCTCTACAAACTGTGAACTGAAATAACCCTTTCCTGCTGCAACTCTGGTTGTCGGATATTTTGTCTCAGCAGTGAGAAAATGTAACTAATGTAACTAATGCATCAGCTCCACCTAACACGCTCTGTGACTTTGTCCAGCCCGCTCCCTCATCTGTTAGTGAGGAGGACTGATGGATCAAAGTAACAATAACAGGCTGGGGATATAGCTCAGCGGAACAAGCGCCTCTCCGCCAAGCACAAGGTCCTGAGTTCTATTCCCAGCACAACAACAACAACAACAAAAGAATTTGCAAAGTAACAATAACTACGAGGCTGATACTATGACTAAACCTTGAAAGCCAGGAGCCAGGCGTTGTGCTTGCCTTAAAGTTGTGATTCTTTGGCCTCAGCCTCTCCAGTGTACCATCATGCCTGGCTTCATTCTCAACTTTATCCTTAAGACAATCCTGAAACACAGATGTATAATTGCCATTTCAGTGCAAGGTGGAGAGGGAAAAAAAGTCTGCACAGATAAGGAAACTGAGGCTTACGGAGGATTTGTGACTGACCCAAAGTCACAGGCAGCTCCGCCAGGACTGAGTCAGGTGTCTGGCACCCAGACTTCGGCTGTTTGACCTTAAGCTGCCTCACTGTCTGCTGCCTAACAACCACCCGAAAAATACCATCCAACATTTCCCTTGTTCATTCCCCAGCTCTGCCGCAAGGGGCTGGAGCGGGTGGGAAAGGGGAAGGACAGTGCAAGATGAACTTGGTGAGAAAGGCAGGGGCAGGTTATGTAGGGTTTTATTTTTATTTTTATTCTTTTTCAGAATCTAGTGTTTTGTTTCTTTGCTTGTTTAATTTTTTTTTTTTTTTTT
>NW_004955452.1:3614402-3656488 GCF_000276665.1 Chinchilla lanigera | reverse complement strand
CTTTGTTTTTGTTCACTGCTGTTTTTCTCACCCCATAGAGCACTGCCAGGCATGTATGGGATGAACAGTACAAAGGTATGTTACAGCTGCCCCAAGCAACTCCACACTTACTGTCTAAGTTCACCTCCAGCCACCCTTCGATCCAGTCTCAACTGTGGTTTCTGTTTTCCCCACGCTACTAAAAACAATTTCTATTCTGTTACCGGTGAAATCCCAACGACAGCACCTGAAGGTGCTCGTACCAAGGCAGAGCCCTGCTGTGTCTGTGAAAGTCCCTTCTGCCGGCTCCCGTGCCCTTCTCTCCTGATAACTCACAGGTTTCTGACTGGCCCCTCGGCCTCCTTTTCCACCATGTCTTTCCCCTTTAGTGCTGCAACGCCCCAGACGTATTAGGGGCTGCTACTTTTAGGGTAGCCAGGCATTCTTTGGGCATTCTCATCTCCTCTCCGATTTCTACCACCCGGCTTTCTACAGACTGGTGATTCCCAAAGCTACAGGCCTCATCGCAAGTTTCAAGACTGACTAGAGCTGTGGTGGTGAAGGATGGACGTGTGCCGCAGGGGGCACTCGGAGCCCTCTCTGTGGACACTCAAGCCAAGTCACCCAGGCAGCTGAGCATCAGAGAACAGTTGTTTTTTCAAAACTAAAACCCCAGTATTCAGATTTAATTACAGTACTGATACTGTGTGATAAATAAGTGGATTTTGGGTTTGGGCACTCAGGCTCTATCACTGGCCTAGAGAGTTTGAAATCTATGTGGATGATGCCCCCCATGACCCTACAACTCAGCAGGCTCAAGATGGAATTTGTCATCTTCTTAAACCTCTCTTCTGGTGATCTGGAGCTGTTAAGGCCCTGGTTGTGTGCCAGGTGTGGTGGCGCACACCTGTAATCCCAGCACTTGGGGGGCTGAAGCAGGAGGATCCTTGCAAGCTTGAGACCAGCCTGGGCTACTAAATGAGTTCAAGGCCAGCCTGAACTGCATAGTGAGACCCTGTCTCAAAAAGACCAAAAAAAAAAAGGACGTGGGGGTGGAGATCAGTGGTAGAGTGCTTGCCTACCATGGGCAATTACTATTCCCAGCACTGGGGGAAAAAAACAAACGTAGGTGAGTGAGTGAATGAGTACGTGCAATGAAGGGAAGCCTAACTCTGCTGGAGGGCCACAGGAGGCCTCAGAGAGGAACCGTGGGCCCAGGCTGTGGTGCTGCACACTCAGGAGTGTAACTAAGGCTGGAGGATCGCTGGAGGATAGCGAATTCCAGGCTGCCCCGAACTACACAGTGAGAACCCATCTCAGTAAATAACTAGATAAAACCAGAGGTGAGCCTTCTGACCTAGGTCTTGAGGGAGAGGGAAGGAGCCTGCCGGGGGAGAAGGGAGTGCCAGAGTGTCCAGGCAAGGCAACAGCAGTGGCAAAGGTCTGGACTTGGAAGGGTCTGCAGGGCAGGAGGCCATGCCACGCCTCCCCGTGGAGGGCACAGGGGGCGCAGAGGGGAAAGGCAGTGATCACAGTGAACCCTGCAGCCGTGGTCGAAGTGTCCCACAGCTGACGGCCCTCTACACAGGCTCTCTGCAGGTACTGACTAGCGGAGTTGGAGACTGGAAAGTCCTACCTTGAAAACAAAAAGCAGGTCATCTGAAAACAGATGCAAAACCAGCCACGCGGAGCAACTGTGTTCATGCCAGCGTGACTTACTGCAGCCCTCAAGGAACTCACTTAGAAATGTACCCGTGGCCGAGAAGCAGAGGCTCCCACCACAGGCACAACCTGGCCTAACACAGGGGTCCTACTCAGCGGCAGGTACGCACTGGATCCCTCGCCACCAGACGAGAGCTCAGGCGCTGACCCAGGATGACCTAACGGGAGGCCAGCTATGGTCACTCCACAAGATCAAACGGGAGGCTTGGCACTGTTAGCAGAGGGCAGCCTTATGGAGTGGGTATTGCTGCCCCTATTTTACAGAAAAAGAAACGGAGGCTTGGCCAGGAACTGGAAGCACTGGGACTGGAGCCCAGGCCTCTGGCTATGAAAAGAACATCTTCGCACTTCACCACCAAAAAGATTCACACGGACGTGGAAGAGGGAGCCCTTCTGTATCCTTGGGGCACGCACGTCTCAGCCTCCTGTTAGGATAATTTCTGGGCAGCTGGTTCTGAGAGTCCCAGGGCTGCCCAAGCACCAAGGGTCCTTTCAGTAGACACTTCCCAGTCACCTCAAAGAGTCATTGTTCCCTTAAGGCCGCCCAGTTCCTTCTCTATTTCCTGGTTTAATGGCGCAGGACACAGAAAAACCTCTCAAAGTTTGTTTTCTCATCAGAGTAGAGTTGTGATTGTTGAATAAGCTGATAGGTAAATCAATAATACTTGTGCCAAGAACTGCAGAATAAAGAAGAAGTATCATGATACTGAAACAGGACTTGACTCATTAAAACATTTTTTTCCGGTGCTGGGGACTGAACCCAGGGCCCCATGCATAAGTACTCCGCCTCTGAGCTACACTCCCAGTCCCACTCAAACATGCATGGAGACCCTCCTTGGCGGCAGTACTGGGTTTGACACTGGGCCTTCTGAGATGTACAGACAACCCCAAACCTAAAGGAGGAGTCCAGCCTTCAGGGTGCGATGTCACTGAGAAAAAATTCTGTTATGGAAACCCTTAAATCTATCAGTACCCCTACGATGATCTGAACGCTTGAAACAAAAATTCTATTGAAGAAAATGAAACTTCTTTAGATACACGAGAGATGTTCCATCTCAGTATTCATCAGGGCGATGCAAATTAAAACCACAGTGAAGCATCATTTCAAACTCACTGCACTGACGGCACCTGCTAGGAAAGGGGACCCAGCAGGCCTGAGGCTGCAGCACAAGGAACATGAGCAGGTACTGAGGGAACTACTGGTGCAGAAGGTGCTTTAGTAAATATTTTGCTAAATCAAGCACAGGAAGGCTGGAGTAGAGACAGTGAGCCGGCCGCTTATGGGCCAAGTAGGGCCTGCTGACATTTTCACTTGCCTTCCTGTGGGGACAGAATTGAAGCACCAGGATTGAAAGTGGTCTCGTCTGGCACCTTCTGTCTCCGCGGGGCAGCACTTGCTGCTGCTGAGCAGAAGCCGAGACTCACCTCTCAGCCCCTCACACCTCGCCCTGGCAGTGCGGGGGTGTACCCCCTGGACCAGGACTTAGAGGGACCCACTCCGGAGGGGAAAACCCAAGGACTAATACCACCAACTCTGCAATGAGGCCACAGACAATTTCTTTTTTTTCTTTTCTTTTTTTTTTTTTCTTTTCTTTTCTTTTCTTTTTTGGTCTTTTTGAGACAGGGTCTCACTATGCAGTTCAGGCTGGCCTTGAGCTCACTGTGTAGCCCAGGCTGGTCTTGAACTTACAATGATCCTCCTGCCTCAGTCTCCGGAGTGCTGGGATTTCAGGTGTGTGCCACCACGCCCAGGAAAACTCAACTATGTTTTTTTTTTTTGTACCAGGAATGGAAGTGAGAGGGCTCAATAGGAAAATACACCTAGTGTGGGCCCGGGTGTGGAGACCCAGTACCTTCATGTGGTGCTGGAGAGAGGGTCACAGGTGGAGGAGGGCATCGGGACAATATTTGATGAAGGGAGGAGGGAAGAGGTCCTGAGGCAGGACCTCCCACTTGCCAGGCAACAACTGTGTCTCTGAGCCATATCCCTGGCTTCTTCCTTCCTTCCTTCCTTCCTTCCTTCCTTCCTTCCTTCCTTCCTTCCTTCCTTTCTCCCTTCCTGCCTTTTTTTTAAAACAGGGTCTCACTTTGTAGCCCAGGCTTGCCTTGAACTCACAGTGCTCCTCCTGCCTCAGTCTCCCAAGTTCTGGGATTATACAGGCCCTTCAGTATCTTCCTTTTAACACAGAAACATTTTGTTTGCCTTTAAAATGGAATACCAGTGGGTGTGGTGGTGTACACCTGAAATCCCAGCACTGGGAAGGCTGAGGCAGGAGGATCACTGTGGGTTCAAGAACAGCCTCGGCTACATAGTGAGCTCAAGGCCAGCCTGAACTGCATAGTGAGACCCTATCTCAAAAAGACAAAATAAATAAATAAATAAAAATAATAAATAAATAAAATGGGATGCCACATACAGATGCCACCTTGCAATGTGCTGCTCCTTCTCCTAATGTGCTCTGACACACTTTCCCTATCACCATGCTATCTCATTCTATAGACAGACTGCAATTTATTTAACTTATCCTTTTTAAGTATGTAGATTGTCTCCATTTTTTTCTTTTTAAAGAACCTGGGCTGAACCAAGTGTAGTGGTGTACTCTTATAATCCTAGCACTCCAGGAGGCTGAGGAGGATGGCCAATTCAAGTGGTTTTGATTTAACAAGTTTCTGTCTCAAAATAATAAACAAATAAATACATCTGGGGGTGCAGCTCAGTGCAAAAGTCCTGGGTTCAACCCCCAGTGCCACAGGAAAGGGGCCAAGGATCTAGCTCAGTTGCCTAAGCGCTTGCCTGGCAAGCCTGAGGTCATGAGTTCAATTCCTGGTACCAAACAAAACAAAACAAAACAAAAAAACCCACAATGCCACGGAAGAAAAAAAGACAGAAGGGAAGGAGGGACAGGGTGGGGCGCTGGGGATACAGCTGAGTGGGTAAAGTGCTTACTGAGCCTGTATAAGGCCTGCGTTCACCCTACCCCACAAAAAAGCCTCAAAACCCTGATGTATCAGATGTCTACAGTCCCTGAAATCTGTGCCTGTGGACATTTATTTCTTGTCTGTGAGCATTTATTTTGGTAGGATAATTCTAGATAGAATTCTGGGGTCAACATCATACCTTTAGAGCACTTCATCAAATATTGTCCAGATGCCCTCCTCCACCTGTGACCCTCTCTCCAGCACCACATGAAAGCGCTGGGTCTCCACACCCGGGCCCACACTAGGTGTATTTTCCTATTGAGCCCTCTGAACCACACTCAGGATGCTTTGTTATTTTTATAATCAGTTCAGTTTCACCAGTATGATTATAACTATAAAAGGAACAAAACAGAATCATCTATGTCTAGGAAACACACCAAGATAATGGCAGTGATTCAATTTATATGGGTGACATGTAAGTGATTAAAAATTTTTCACTCTCTCTCTCTCTCTCTCTCTCTCTCTCTCTTTGAGGCAGGGTCTCGCTATGCAGTGCAGGCTGGCCTTGAGCTCACTTTGTAGCCCAGGCTGGTCTCGAATTTGCAGCGATCCTCCTGCCTCAGCACCCGCCTCCCCAGTACTGGGATTACAGGCATGCGCCACCACACCTGCCCAGCTATAATCTCACTTTGAAAGGAAGGAGGAGGGAGGAGGGAGGAGAAGGGAAAGGGGAGGTGGAAGAAGGTAGCAGGGAGGAGGGAGGAGGAGAGAGGAGAGAGGACGTCTAGGGCCACAGCCTGGGGACAGTGTGGAAGAGGGGGCTGAAGAGACTGCTGTCGGCACAGCCCCCACCCCACACAAGGGGTAGAATGGACAGTGAAGGTGGTAGAGAAGAAAGCAAAGGGATTACTTAGGGCCTGAGGCAAGGAAAAGATTAGGGAAACCCTGGGGTTTAAGAATGGAAGCCAATAGAGATTAGAGTGCTGTTTACGGAGCCGGTCAGAGGGTTCGGGCAAAGAACGGGCCCTGACCCTGCCGCTGCCCTCCCTTCCCATCCACCATTATTCACCAGGCTGCTCAGGGGGCTGCTGGGCCGCGCTGGTACCCAACACACCTCCGGTCCCGGCTCCTGTCTCTCCCTAAACTCACTCAAAAGTTACTATATATTTTTTAAACATTTCACTAGTGATTGAGTTCTACTTTTGCCATCTGAACTGACTTGAATGTCTCAAAACAGGGAAATATTGTGAAGTGCGTATCTTGATTTCTCATGGACAGAAATGTATGTGGAGATTAAATGACCTTAACGCATACAAATGCAAAAAAAACAAAACAAAACAAAACAAAAAAAACCACTGTTCCTCCATCTCCCTGCAGGACTCCCATTTTTTTTTTTTTTTTTTTTTTTTTTTTTTTTTTTTTTTTTTGGTCTTTTTGAGACAGGGTATCTCTATGCAATTCAGGCTGGCCTTGAGCTCACTTTGTAGCCCAGGCTGGCCTGGAACTCACAGCGATGCTCCTGCCTCAGCCTCCCGAGTGCTGGGATTACAGGCGTGCGCCACCACGCCCTGCTAGGATTCCCATTTTCTTGAGTGAACTGCTGCAGCCGCCTATCCTAATGGCCACCTCTGACCCTTCCCCATGCACCCCCCCAGAGCTGTCCATTCAGATCGGCTCCCGCGTGTACATCTGGGTACGCCCCTTCAGGAGGCCCCTGTGGCCTGCAGCTCCGGTGCTCAGCCCCATCACCTGGGGCGCCTTTTGCCTCACTGCACCCTTGGAGGAAAGATGGGTTGCCAGCGGCCCTGAGGGAGCCACCTGAGAATAGTTAGCCAGGGGTCCCGCTCGTGCCGCATCTGCTCAAACCCACCGAGTCTGATTCAGAGATACACCCTCAACCTGCGCTGGCAGTGCCTCTGCCAGTACTGGAACGATGCAGGCTTCATTAAGTTGGATTGGCCGAGACAACCACCCAGTGAAAGAGACCTTGCTAACTAGTTCTTTGTACATAAAATAAAATTTAAAGCCCTTAAAAATCTCACCTTGAGATTCCGGCTAAAGCTTGTAGTTTGTAAAACTGCTCAGGTGGTTCTAATGCCCAGCCAGGGCAAGGACACTGGCCTCTCAGACACAGGGTGGCCAGGGACTGCACACCGCTCATCCTTTCAGCACATACTACGCAGGCACCAGGCTTGTCACTGGCACTGGGACCCCCGCCAAGAATCCCATGGCGGCCCCTCTGGAAGCCTGTGGTCCGTCAGGGTCAATGGGGTCCTCAGTGCTTGAAGCCTTACCGCTCCTCCTCTTGCCTCTTACTCCGTTCCAGACACCATGACAGATTTGGGATTCCCCAAACTTGCCCCGCCGTAGCCTCAGGGTCTGTCTCTCGGCCCCAAACACCAACCCCAGCCTCCTGGCCTAGTTAAGACCAGCTTGAGAATCACTTCCCGAGGAAACCTCCACCCCACCCAGCCCAGTATGCCCCGGATGACCGCTGCACTCATCACAGAACCATAGTCTCTCCTGCCCTCATCTCTGCACATGCTTGCACTGTGTGGGTCCCTCATGATGAAAGCTTCTCAGAGACCGGGGCTGTGACTAAGCCATCTCCCTGCTCTCACGGAGGCGCTAAGCAGCTCACAGGTGAAGCCATAAATGAACAGACTTGAATGATTTCAAGACATCCATCCGCACAGGACGATGTTAGGTATGCGGAGGATGGCAGCTTCGGGAGGGTTAGGAAGTCGGCTCCTCCACGGGGGTCCAAGAACGACCACAAAAGCCAAGTATGTGGCCACCTACTTTCCCTTGCGCAGCGGTCTGTGCTCTGTGTCAGACACTCAAGCGCGCGTCTTTAGGTCCCGCCTACCCCTAACACTTGCAGGCCAGATGGCAGGACTGCAGATGGACGCCCACATACCCTAAGTCTAAATGTGTAAGAGAGATAAATTAAACTCACAAACCATTAAGTGTGCTTTGTGTTCTATCCTAGCCTACTCTTTGACCTCAACAAATACACCTTTCCAGTGACGTGGTGGCTAGGTGTCAGTTCTGAGTGCTCGGGAATGTGGTGGCACAGAAACTGCCCCGACCCCTCTGCAGCAGGCAGAATCATGTCCCTCCCATGCCATCCCCTCATCCTGAGAACCTGTGAGTATGTTATCTGGGTGGCAAGGGGGATTGAAATTGCTAATCATCTGACCTCGAGAAGGGGAGATTATCTGGATTGCTGGGGTGCGCTCACTTTAATCACAAAGTGAAAGAGGGAGGCACGGGTCAGTCAGAGAAGATGCCAATACACTGATTATAATCACTGAGACCCATTTTGTACGTCTGGACTCCATAAATGTAGGGTCTGAAGTTGGTGGGAATTTTTATACAGCAGCAATAGGAACTGAATATGCTGCCTCAGTCACCAAGCTACAGCTCTAAGTGCAATTTTCTCCACACATGGCCGCCAGTGGGCCACCCTTTGGGCCTAGGAGTGCACACACCTGTGTTCCGGGGAGGTGGGACCCACAGAAGAGGCTCTGGAAAAGAGCAGGGAAACCTGAAAGTTTGGTACACAGTCCAGAAGCGGGTAGGGGGTCAGGGCTGGCACAGTTCCTAGCCTCCTCACCTGCTCTCTTGGCTTGACTGGCTTCACCTCCCTGGGCCTCAGCTGTAAAATCAGCCACTGGGTCATCACTGAGCACCTCTTCTGTGCCAAATGCCACATTTAGAGACAGAGCCTTGAGGATGCCAGGTCCTTGTGTGTAACTGGTGCCCAGAAAAGGGACCTAAAATCCTTAGACTGGGAATTTTTAGCCTGAATGAGTAAGTCTACTTTATTGTATTAAATAAAATGGAGTGGAAAGTGTGGGAGACAGAGAAGGGCTTCACAGGAAGAAACTTCACTGGGGACGCCTGGAGAGGAGAGGAAAAGAAGCATTCCACAAGTAATAAGCCGGGCGTGGTGGTGCAAGCCTGTAATCCCAGCACTCAGGAGGCTAAAGTAGGACTGTTAGGAGTTTGAGGCCAGCCTGGGCCACAAAGTGAGCTCAAGGCCAGCCTGAACTGCATAGTGAGATCCTGTTTCAAACACAGACACACACACACAAAGAGGTAACCAAATATAATCCATGGTTTCCTCAGACAGGCACTATAGATATTGACAATTGGGAAAGAGTTGGAAAAAAATCTTTAAAATTTTTTGAGACAGGGTCTCACTCTGTAGTTTAGGCTGGCCTCCAACTCATGATGCTCCTCCTGCCTCAGCCTTCCCAGTGCTGGGATTACAGGCACATCACACTGGTTTTCCTTTTTATACTGTGATACAATGCACGTAACATAAGGTTTACCATTTTAACCATTTTTAGGTGTACAGTTCAGTGATGTTAAGTACTCATACTACTGCGCTACCTTCACTACCACCCAGCTCCAGGACTGCATCAGCCTGTTCTCCACCTCTGCACTGTGACTCCCTTCTCCTTGCTTCCCTATCCCCTGGCAACAACAGTGTTACTTCCTGTCTCTATGACGCTGACTACTGTCAGGACTTCATACAAGTGAATTCAGTGTTTGTCCAGTAGTCACTCGTTCTTTCACTTGGTATAATAGAAAGATGCACCCAGTATCTTCCTTTAATTCTGCTTCCTTTAAAGGAGAGTAAACAAAAAAATAAATAAATAAAGGAGAGTGAACACTTGGGAGGCTGAGGCAGGAGGATCGTTATGAGTTCGAGACCAGCCTGGACTACAAAGTGAGTTCAAGGCCAGCCTGAACTGCATAGTGAGACTCTGTCTCAAAAAGATAAAGGAGAGTAAAACCTGGTGTGGTGGTACACTCCTGTAATCTCAGCACTCGGGAGGCTGAGGTAAGAGGATTGTTGGGAGTTCAAGACCAGCCTGTGCTACACAGTGAGCTAAAGGCCAGCCTGAACTGCACAGAGAGACCCTGTCTCAAAAAAAAAAAATACAAGGAAAAAAAAATAAAGGAGAGTAATATTCCACTGCAGGCATACACCAAATTTTGTTTATATGTTCACATTTCAATGGACATTTGGGTTGTTTCTACCCTTGGCTGTTGTGAGTAATGCTGCTATGAGCGTTAGGGTGTCAGTATCTGTTCTGCTTTCAATTCTTTTATGTATATACTCAGAAGTGGAATTAATATTGGCTCAACTGGTGGTTCTGTTTATCTTTTTGAGACAGGGTCTCACCACGTAGCTCAAGCTGGCCTTGAATTCACCATGTAGTCCAGGCTGGCCATGGTGATCCTGGTGATCCTCCTGCCTCAGCCTCCTGAGTGCTGGGATTATAGGCATGCACCACCATACCCAGCACGTCCACTCTTCATTGTTCTGTTTCTACTCTGCCCCTCTCCTCCTCCCACTGCAGTCTCTAGCACCATGAGGAAGGAGCCAAGTCTGCCACACTGTTGGGCCTGGCAATGGGCCTGGCACGTCAATTAACACTTGCGAAAGTTAAAGAAAGAATGAATCCCTGCACTCCCAGAGGCTCCAGCAGAAGGATTGGGATTTTCAGCCCAACTTGGGTGATTAAGGGATTAGCAAGAGCCTATTTCAAAATAAAAATAAAGGGCTGGGGATGTTGTTCGTTGTGAAGGCCCTGGATTCAATCCTCAGAATCTGGATGGATGGATGGGTGTGTGGATGGTGATTTAGGTGATTTGTGTGTGAAGGATGGAAGGCTGAAGCAGATGTAAAAAGAAGAACAGCGACAGCAGTTTCTGATGATGATTTTTACTCCCAAAGATCCCAAAGAGGCTGCCCACAGGTTTTTCGAATTTCCCCCACTGGATCTTTTTAGGGATTCTATCTTTCTCGCCGTTCCACGGGGCTCATGCTCCCCCCGCCTGACACCTGAAGCTACGGGGCAGAGCCGCAGAGCCCTGAGCCCCAGTGCCTATGCTTCGAGCTTAGGCACCAGAGCACTTTCAGTCAGAAGGAACAGGGGAGAACACAACCTCCAACAGTTCCTGCAGGTGCTCCTGAGCTGCTTTGCTCGTTTGTAGACCAGGAATAGTATACAATTCACAGGGCGACTATGAAGGTGGACTCTAACGTGTAAAGGGCTGGAACAAAGAGGTATGCCAGTAAATGTCAGTTCTCCCTTATTTCCTCCTCTCTTCCCCGCTGCCGCCAACATCCTGTATGCTTGGCTGAGAGGAATAATAATCTGTTATCTGATCACCCTGAGGGCAATTTCTAAAACAAAGGCTAAAGGAACATATAACAGACAAGAGGAATTCCCTCTCTCCCCACCAAACCTCTCTTTCCCTCTCTCTCTCTCTCTCTCTCTCTCTCTCTCATACACACACACACACACACACACACACACACACACACACACACACGTTATGGAGGTTTGGTCCACAATTAGGGCTGAGGCGGAGAGCTATTCCTAGATCAGAAACACTGAGCACGTTGACAAACACTGACCACATCTCTAATGATGATGTAACAACTCACATGTATACACAGCATTTAAATCTGTCTCACTCTTTCATCTGCAGTAATCCCTCCTTATCACAGACCTTTCTGGTTTGGACGATTCGCCCCCAACGCCTCGCTGCGTTGAAGGCTGGTGTTGCTGGGCAGGCAGAGTGACTGGGTCACACGGGAGTAACTCTTGGATAAAATCGCAGTTTGAAGGCACAGTTAAGAGGTGATGGGAACAGAAGGCGGGCTCTAGTTGAAAGGAGTGTGGAACATGGGAGCCTCACCCTGTGGATTTCATCTGGTCTCCGGCTCCTTCCCCGCTGGCTTTTTCCCTCCTCTTTCTGCCTGCTGGCTGCTATGAGCAGCTTTCTGCTGTCTCGTCCTTCTGCCATGGTGCTTACACCTTGGAGCTAGCTGGCCATGAACTGAAACCTCTGAAACTCTGAACCTAAATGAATCTTTCCTAGTCCCTAATCTCAGCACTTGGAGGCTGAGGCAGGAGGATCATTGAAAGTCTGAGGCCAGCCTGGTGAGTTCAAGGCCAGCCTGAACTACATAGCGAGATCCTGTCTCAAACAAACAAAAAACCCCCAAAATGAATTTATCTTGTGCCCAAGTTTATACCTATAGCATTCCCCACTTATGCAACTGCTTACCTGACATCTAGATGACTAAAGCCGGTGGTGTAGCTCACCAGCACCTGGCTTCAAATCTCCAGCAACACACACAAGGAAAGAAGAAAGGAGAGAAAGAAGGGAAGGAAAAAGTTAATTCTGGTTGTTTGGTTCCATGGTGTGATTGGAATGTTTCTAGGCCTTCTCAGGTAGCTCAGACAGAGCCAGGAAACATAAGCATTTATATTAACCCAAGCAGACACGCATATTTATCTCTGCAGACTCCCGGCCAACCTCTCCAGCTCCAACTCTATGCCACTGTTTCCTCTTTATATACTTGTAACTCTTTTTGTTATTTCTTTTCCAACGCTGAGAAACCTGGTTCTCCTTCTCTAAAACATATTTATTGTTCAAGCCTAGAATAGATACAGTTTCAGAATTGTAACCTCAGACTCCTCTACCTCTCCCCACTATGATAAACAAATTTACCAACTAGAGTATGTTTTGGGTACAGTTTTTTTTGTCTTTAGAGTTACAGTATCCAATGAAACACTATTTTCCAGAGGTTATTAGGCCAGAGCCTTTCTTTACCTTCTTAAGTGAGGAGGTAACATACCCCCGTCATGATCCACTAGGGGCGCATCTCCTCTGCAGAATTCTGAGGCAGAATGCGTGACCTCAAACTAATCACAAGGACATGTCAAGCAAACCCATGAGGGGACTCTACAAAATAACTCACCACCACTCTTCAAGTGCCAATGCCACAGAGAGAAGACTGAAAATGTGCCACAGAACAGATGATACTAAGGAAAAATACCAACAAAATGCAACATGGGATTTTGTTTGGGATTCTGGAACAGAGAAGGAGCATTAGTAGAACAACTGCTGAAAGGCCAGGCGTGGTGGCGCACACCTCTAATCCCAGTACTCGGGAGGCTGAGGCAGGAGGATAGCTGTGAATTCGAGGCCAGCCTGGGCTATAAAGGGAGTTCAAGGCCAGACTGAACTGCACAGACAGACCCTTCTACAGAACTTCTACACAGAATAATTTAGTATCCTAGTGCTTCCAACAGTGATCACTATCACCTTGCCTGAAATGGCTTTCCCAAACTTTCTTCTCTGTCTGATCAGGCAACACAATGAACTTGTTTGCTTGCTTTGTGTGTGTGGGAGGGTGGGGGTTGAACCAGAGTCTCGCTATGTAGTTCAGGCTGGCCTTAAACTCACTATGCAGCCCAGGCTGGCATTATACTTGTGGCGATCCTCCTGCTTCAGCCTCTTGAGTGCTGGGATTAAAGGTGTGGGCCACCACACCCAACACATTGAGTTTTCAATCAAATGAGTTTTTTTTTTTTGTCATTAGGTCTCCTCACACGTGATCACAGAACAACCTAAGCAAACCCCTGGCTGCACATCAAATACCACTGCTTTTTCACCTGCTGTACCCTAAAGCATGGTGTGGGCACTGCTATGATTTTAGATAGGCATGTGAATGCATTATCAAAATTCTTCTGGTGCTGGGAATTGAATCCAGGGCCTTGCACATGCTAGACAAGTACTTTAGCACTGAGCTACATCCCCAGCCCTTCTTTTAAATTTTATTTTGAACAAGGCTCGTGAAGTTGCCCAGGCTGATCTTGAACTTGTGATCCCTCTGCCTCCACCTCCCTAGGAGATGAGACTACAGGCTTGGGCCACCACACTGGGCAGTTTCAACTGATTCAAAACGAGCAAGTTATTCCATTCTCTTCTTGATCTCTCTGTCTGTGAGGGTGCAGGTTCAGCGTAGTGCTGGTTTATGAAAGTGGTTAAGAACATGGCCCCGGGAGCCAGGCTGCCTGGGTTTAATCCCCACTCTGCCACCTAACAGCTGCCTAACTTCCCTGGGCCTGTCTCTTCATCTGTACTGTAGTGTTAACAGCACAAACGGGCTTGTGTAAGGATCAAACGAGTTACTAGTCCGTTGCCTCGCACATGGTACCTGCTCAGGAACAGACAGCTATCTCATAGTGGCTCTCTAACCATTAGTAATTATTCTTGAGAAGAGCAAGCCTCAGGCACTGAGCTTTTCCAAGTAAGGAAATCTAATGAGCTAAGGAGGCTGATGCTCCGTTTATAGGCTATAAAGAGATAAGTTTAATGAGCCCATGTAAACGGTATGTAAATAACACAGGTACATGGATATGGTAATAAAATAAAAATAATGAGCGCAATACACAAGGAATAAAGTTGGGAAGCACACTGGTGATTTATTCATTTGTCCTACTAAACTGCAAGTTTCTTGAGGGTAGGGATGCCTCCCATTTTGGTCTCCTTTAGATTCCAACACACAGCCAAACACACCATGAAAGTCTCCTAAATGACTTGGCAAACATTCTTCAAACATAGTGGGAGATAATCTTTTATTAATCTATTTATTTTGTCTTTTTGGGACAGGGTCTCACTATGCAGTTCAGGATGGCCTTGAGCTTACTTTGTAGCCCAGGCTGGCCTTGACCTCACAACGATCCTCCTGCCTCAGCCTCCCGAGTGATGGGAATACAGGTGTGTGCTACCACACCCAGCTCAGTCTTTCTTAAAGCATGATTTTGGATCAGTAACTTTAGCACTATTTGGTAACTTGTATATTCAAATTGCAAGTTGGAAATAGTGGATACACCTGTCATCCCAGCATTCGGAAGGTTGAGGAGGCAGGAGGATCTTGAGTTCAACGCCAGTCCAGGGCTACAGAGTGAGTTCAAAGCCAGACTAGTGTTTGTTAGTTACACTTTGTTAGTGAGGAAGGATCTGTCTCCAAAAGTTAAAAAAAAAAAAATGATTGTACAGACATCTCTGTGCTAAAGACCTCAAGGCATGCTATCTGTGGCTTGGATTACGGGCTGCCTTGCTAACATCTTTCCTCAGATAATTAGCACATACCTTAAACTGAACATATGCATATGGGCATGGTGGTGCACGCCTGTAATCCCAGCACTCAGGGAGGCTGAGGCAAGAGGATCACAAGTTCAAACCCAGACTGGACAATTTAATGATTTAGGAAGACTGGATCTCAAAATAAAAAATAAGATTTTAAAAGGGCTATGGATGTAGCTCAGTGTGAGGGCCGTATATCCAATCTCCAGTACAGCACTGGAAAAAAAAAATGGATATACCCAAAACAGAATTCCTGGTTTCCTGCCAAATCCACTCCACATGGCCTTTCCCCTCCAAATTAACAGCAACTCCACACTTCATGCTCAGGCCAGATGAGTGGCTGTTGACTTCTCTGTAACTCCCCCCTTCTGTATGTGTGTGTGTGTGTGTGTGTGTGTGTGTGTGTGTGTGTATACTGGTGACTGAACCCGTGGCCTGTGCAGAACTATATTAACCAACCCAGTCCTCCCTTTTTTTTGGAGACAGGGTCTCACTATGTACCTCAGGCTGGCCCCTGACTCACTATGAGGCAATCCTCCTGCCTCTGCCTCTTGACTGCTGGGATTACAGGTGTGTGCCACCACACCCCAGCTTTAAATCCCCTGCCCTTTTAAAAATTAATTCTCCTACTCCTTTTGCCTCAGCTGCCGGGCATGCTCCACCATTCTTTCTCTCTTAATCCTTTGTCCAATTGTCCAAGGAAACTCTGCTGGTTTATCTTTAAGACATATCTATTATCTGACCATTTCTCACCAGCTCCAATGCTAGCAGACATCAAAGCAACCCAGGTTACTCTACTACTTCCTGCCAGGTCTTCCTGCTTCCACCCTTGCCCCTCGTTCTATTCTTACCACAGGAGTCAGTTACCCTTTCAAAATGGGATTCAGATCACGTGACACCTCTGCTGAGAGGCTGCAAGCTGATTCATTCCACTGGCAGTGAAGGTCCAAGTCTGTGAGCTGCTCCCCTGGCTCTCTGACCTCAGGTCCTTCCTCACTCACCCTGTTTGGCTACACTGGGCTGTTTCGCCGCTCCCCTGCCCACAGGCCTCTGCTCCAGCTGTTCCCTGGGCTATAAAGTTCTTCCTTATAGAACCTTTTGCTCAACTCTCCCCTCCTTTAAATCTCATGTTCTCAGCGAGACCTGGCCACCCCTGTACCCACCCTGCCTTTTCTTTTCTCCACAGCATACACCATAAGACTTTCTCAAATTTACTTCTGTGCTGCTTATTGGCCATCTCCCTCCAATAGAATATAAGCTTGTGAAAACAAGGAGCCTTGGCATTTGTTCACGGATGTTTCCTAAGCCCCTTAC
The DNA here is from genome assembly GCF_000276665.1 of Chinchilla lanigera. Classification (NCBI taxonomy): domain Eukaryota; kingdom Metazoa; phylum Chordata; class Mammalia; order Rodentia; family Chinchillidae; genus Chinchilla; species Chinchilla lanigera. The sequence continues at coordinate 3,640,585 of NW_004955452.1, read as the reverse complement.
ACAGTGCCTGGTTTATAACAGGTGCTTAAAAAGCTATCGAATTTTAGCAGCACCTACTTTTTAGATAGTTAGGGTATTTCATTCTTTTTTTAGGCAGTTGCAGTATTTCATCTAATGTCATGTCAACTCATTTCATTGAGCTAGGTCTTTTATGTTGTCCAGTCTGGCCTCTTAACTCCTGGGTTTTAGCAATCCTTCTGCTTCAGCCTCCCAAGTAGCTAAGACCACAGGTACGTGTCACCATACTTGGCTTGTTCATTTTTATTTAATTAATTAATTAATTAATTAATAATTTTTGGGTTTTTTGAGACTGGGTCTTGCTATGTAGTGTAGACTGGCCTTGAACTTGTTTACGTAGTCCAGGCTGGCCTCAAACTCATGATGATCTTCCTGCCTCAGCCTCTCAAGTGCTGGGATTACAGGCATGCGCCACCATGCCTGGCCTGGCCTGTTTACTTTAATGTACTACAAGTAATATAACAAACATGTCAAACCTATAAATTTAATACGACAGGATTCTTTTAAATTAAAAACTTTTTTTTGTTTGGTACCAGGAATCAAACTCAGGACCTTGCGCTTGCCAGACAGGCGCTTACGCCACTGAGCTATATCCCCAGCCCAGTTCTTTTAGATTTAAAAAAAAAAAAAAAGCAAGTCAGGTACGATGGTACATGCCTATAATCCCAGTTCAAACCCACTTTAGGCAAATTGCTAAATTAGTGAGACCCTGTCTCAAAATAAAAATATATGAAAAGGACTAGGAATGTAGCTCAGTGTGAAGGCCCTGTACTCAATCTACAGTACCAAAAAAAAAAAAAAAGGTCAGGTAAACAGTACTATTTCATAAGTAATCTAAGGGTGGGGCACAAATTGAGAAACCCTGCCCTCTACACAATAGGCAGAGCAGACACGCCCTCACCGGCCGCCTTCCCACGGTTTGGGCTGCATCCTAGATTTCCCACACTTGGCTGTGCACACCATTCACCTAGGAAGCTTGGAACAACAGATTCCTGCATTCCACTCTGAACTCTCTGGAGTTGGGGCCTGGAATCTACACGTGCTTCAAACAAACGCCTTCGTGACTCCCCTGCAGCCAGCCCAGTACTACCCAAGCATCGGTATGCAGGGAATGCTGGGCCTAAGGACCGCTGAGGGCTCTTCTACTTGAAAGTCTGCCTCTGTCATTGAAACCTGATCTACTGCACCACAAAGCAGGGTTTTAAAAACTCTGGCCCTGAGTTTGTAGCCAGCCTGGGCTACATAGTGAGTTTAAGACCGGCATGAACTAGACAGTGAGACCCCTGTCTCAAAAAACAAAACAAAACAGAACAAGCCAGGCATGGTGGCGCACGCCTGTAATCCTAGCACTGAGGCTGAGGCAGGTGGATCACTGAGAGCTCGAGGCCAGCCTGGGCAACATAGTGAGCTCAAGGCTAGTCTGAACTACACAGTGATACCCTGTCACAAAAACACAAAACAAAATATTTAATGGGTCAGAATAAGCATCAGAAAAAATAGACAACTGCCGGGCATGGTGGTGTGCACCTGTAATCCCAGCACTGGGGAGGCTGAGACAGGAGGATCATTGCAAGTTTGAGACCAGCCTGAGCTACAAAGTGAGCTCAAGGCCAGCCTGAACTGCATAGCAAGGCCCTGTCTAAGAAAAAAAAAAAAAAATAGACAACGAAAAGAATGCATTGTCTGTAATTTCATGAAATTTTTTCCAAGGTTGAGTATATGTATATGTAATAAGTAGTGATGAATACACGCACACACACACTCACACACACACACACAACAAATGGACTGTGGTAAAAAAAAATCTGAAAGTCACTGGTGTGGAGAGAGCAATGGTTTTTTCTTTTCTTTTTCTTTTTGGACAGGGTCTTGCTATATAGTTCAGGTTAGCCTTGAACTCACTAAGTAGCCCAGGCTGGCCTCCAACTCACATTGATCTTCCTGCCTCAGCCTCCCAAGTCCTGGGATTACAGGTGTGCACTAACACATCTGTCAGTGATTTTCAATTTTCAGTGTCATAAGAATATGTCTCTGGCTGGGCATGATAAAATCTCAGCACTGGGAGGCTGAGGTAGGAAGCTCACAAGTTTGAGCCCAGCCAGAACTTAGTGAGACAATGAGACCCAGTCTCAAAATAAAAAAGGCAAGAGTGGAGGATGTAGCTCAGTGCAAAAGTTGTTGGGTTCAACCCCTATTCGTTGGGTTCACACACACACACACACACACACACACACGCACACACACACAGTCTCTGGGAGAGGAGCTTGATGGGGAGGTGTGCTCAGAACACACTGAAAACCACTGTCCTCTCTCTGTATGTACCTGAATCCAACTCTGTCCCCAGGACCCAGTACATCCAGTGCTTTGAGGGGAGAGCCATGGAGCAGCCTTAGAAGTGAATCACTTCTTGGTAGCGAAGAAAGGATGATTTGGAAAAGTGCAATCAGTATCACTATATTGTTATATTGAGGAAATACCTTGTTATCTGGAATGACATTAAAGAACATTGGATTTTTTCCCATCTGGTGAGCAGGAGAGGAACATGTAACTTATTTTTGCCCACTTAGCAGCAGGGAGCCTGGTTCAACATGCTTTGTGTAGACGAGCACTCACATATTGAATGAATTAAAATTTACACAAGACCCAGCGCCCAGACTAAGGCTGACACAGGAACAAGCAGCTGTTCCTGGTGCCTTTCTACACTGCTGTCATCCCCAAAGCCCCGTTGTTTATGAATCTTAGGGGTTCCTAAAAAGCTCAGCAAGTAACTCCTCAAATCTCTTATTTAATACACTTAAACAATCGCTACCTTCATCCTTTATTTCTCAGGAAACAACAGCACACAAGCCACAGAACACAATCTCTCACACTTAAGCCTACCACACAACGTTATGACTATATCCAATTAATACATAGTATTTACACTATTTTAAACAGTGCCTACTACATGCCAAGTGATTTGTACAGACAACCCTAGACCTAAGGTCTTTTACAGTATCTGCTGTCGGTAGAAATCGTCTTTGAGCTGCCACCCATAGGCAGGATGATGCTCTCTCCCAGTGCTGGACAGCAGCTGGAACCCCGAGTTCCAAGCCAGCCGTGCGATCATGTGGGCTGCTAACCCGTAAGGCTGAGTAGGTGCATTAAAATTGGACTTTCAATTTACGATGTGCCGAACAGGATGTAACTCCATTATAAGTTGAGAAGCATCTGTTCATTTTTTTTTTTTTGTACCAGGAATCGAACTCACGACCTCATGCTTGCCAGCCAGGCGCTTGTGCCACTGAGCTATATCCCCAGCCTATCTTTAATTCTTAAAACAACCCTGTTAGGCAGATGCTGCATCTGTTTCACACGAGCCCCAGCGTCCAGACAGGCTCGCTGACTTGCCCGAGGTCCTGCCAGTAGTGCTGCTGTCTGTGCCCCCTCTGAACAGGCTGGTCCCAGGGGCCGGACACCAGGAACATACAGTGAAACATGGCCCTGAGATTAAAGAATTTCTGATACAAAGTGTGCTTAATTCCGATTTTAAAGAATTTTTTTCCCTGTAATTGCAACTCAGGGGCTACTTGAGTGCTCGACCCTACAGACTCAACTGCTGACAAGGCTGACTCCATTTGATTTCCTGCCCTCCTTGGAGACGTGGGAAATATAGGCTAGAGTAAACAGTACTCTGAGGGTTAGGTTCATTTAATTTTAGGAAAAGCTACTAAGTATATTCCAAAGGGGAGCTACGTAGTTTAATCTTACTCCTGGTTACAAACCTGCACAAGAATTCAGCAAGTCTGGAGTCTATCTGGGTTCGAAAGCTGATTCCACCACCACCACTTGAGCTTCATTTCCTTCTCTACGCCTCAGGGTCTTCCTCACTATAACATTTACCTCATAGTTTGGAGTGAGATAATATGTGCATGTCAAGGGCCCCAACCAACATTAAAGTGCAGCCTCCTCTAGGGTTTGCTTGGATGACAACCCCAAGCTTAACCACCATGGACTGCACAATTATTTCTTAAAATCAGGGCTGGAAGAGGGGCTGAGGGCAGCTACTGGGCCCTTTTCAGAAAATGAGCTTCTACTATCTCTCAAGGACCATTCTGGCTACTTTTTCACATTTGTGTAAGGGATTTGAGATGCTTAAATCTGATATTCTAAGTTTTTATGATGCAGTGTTGGGGACCAGGAATCGTAAATTGACATAGTACATCCTAGGCTGCCGTGCGGGCCAGTTTTGGAATGTGGAAATCACCTTCCTCTCTCTGTCGTGAGATTAGCACCCAGGTGGGGGATGGATCTTGGCTTGTTCGTTATGATGTTCAACTTGCCCATTCTACCACTGCTTCTTCAGTGTTCCAAGAAAAGCACCCCCCATCTTCCCTACACTGGCTACTGAAGAGTGCCTAGCTCGGAGGTCTTTCTCTCTGCCCATCCTGAGGCGCTGGCCTCCCAGCCCCCCACCATGCATTACTAAATGTCTTTTGTTCCATCCTTTCGCTGTGCCCCTCCTACAGGTAACTGGGGATCTTGGCCAGGTCCCTGATAACACAGCATGTAATATTTGGGCAGGGCTAAGATTTAAAGCAAAAAAACAGAAAGCACTACCTCCAGAAAGTCCCCACGCTATTCAATGGGCTAAAAGTCACGCATTCACTTTCAGGATGACTGAGGGGATGGAGAACTTCGTTTGTGCAGAAGCTGAGTATCTTCGTCTTTCAAGTTCCTTTCAGGTTCCAGGTAACTACTGTCATACTCATCAAAAAAATTCTCTCAGCAATGATAAATACGTAACATCTTTTTTTTTTTTTTGTACTGGGAATCAAACTCAGGACCCTGTGCTTGCCAAGGCTGGCTCTGTGCTGCTGAGCTATATCCCCGGCACAAATAAGTAACATCTTAAGACCCAGTTACATAAAGGTCCCCAACTGGTACAACTGCAACTCACTTTGTTCACTGATCTGTGAAAACACAAGCCATCCGCACTCGTTCCCTGAGCTCTCCACACCTGCACCTGAAGAGTCCTGTTCAGTGGCCCTGGTGCCCCCAGGTGCCTGGACTGGACTCCCCTCTGACAACCACACTGTGGTTTCCATAACAAGCTGCTCTCCAAGTGGCTCTGTACCCCCAGGCCCCAGCTCGATCCCCAGCGGCTGCAGCTGAAACTATCTGTGGGTGGTTTCTCCGGACCTCACTCGGTCCCCAGAAGGCTCAGCCTTAACCCTTTAGGGCTCAGGCCCTGTTGACAGCCTCCTGTGATGCTGAATCACCAGACGCCCAGTATACTTTGCAATGCCTGATAATTCAACAGGTCAGGAGCAGCCAGCCAATGGGTAAGGTGCAGAAGGTGAAGGTAACAGGCTCCATTGAGGGGCAGAGAGGCTGCAGCTTCCCACAGTACTTGGCACAAAATGCAGCATGAAAATCAGAACCCGAACAACCGTTTTCCTGCTTGGTGTTCTTTCTACGGCACACAATATAACTGCTCTGAGATAGCTGGCAAGGATCTTACAGGCTCTTACTAGACAGACAACAGGACAGAACCACTGGGACAGGTCTATGAAAGTGATACTCCAGGCATAAGTGCCCACTGTATAGATAAGGGAATCTATCCTGCATTTCTTCCGCTTTTTAAGATGAGTCTCCCTACATAATTCAGGCTGGCTTTGAACTCGACGTGTTCTTCCTGCTTCATTCTCCCAAGTGCTGCAATTACAGCTGTGTGCCACCATGTCCAGCTCGTGTCCTATAATTTTTTTTTTTTTAAAGAATAGAAGGCTGGGAGTGGAGGCACACATCTGTAATCCCAGAACTCAGGAGGCTGAGGCAGGAGGATTGTTGCAAGTTCAAAGCCAGCCTGGGCTACAAATTGAGCTCAAGGCCAGCCCGAACTACATAGCAAGATGCTGTCTCAAAAGACAAAAAAACAAAACAAAAAGAACAGAGAGATGTACTAAAGAAAAGGAATGGGGACCAGGAATAACTCCTGAGAAATAGGATGTCTTACACATTTATAAAACAATTGTGGGGGCTGGGGATTTAGCTCAGCGGCAAAAGCGCCTGCCTGGCAAGCGCAAGGTCGTGAGTTCGGTTCCCGGTACCGGAGAAAAACCAAAAAAACCCAAAAAACCAACAAAAAAAACCAATTGTGTAGTCACTGTAAGGACATGAAAACATACCTGCTGAAGGAAAAAACTCGAATTATGACTATAGCTATAGTTCCCACTTAGTATCTTTCTGGACAGCATGGGACAGCTATGCATGCACCACTGGTGGTATAAGCTGCCCGATGGGAGTCATGACTGTTCAGCCCCACCACGAACGTGTTAATTATGTTAAAATAAGAAGCCTAGGAGACAACAGAACCATTTGCTATTTGATTTCTAATGGGGAAAGAGAACCTACTATCCTTAGTATTGGATTATCATGTAGAATTTGTTATTTAGCATAAAGATAATCCTTGTAGATTAATTTCTAAACACTCAAAACAGACTTAACACACAACCCACACACATACTGTTTTTGGTACTGGGGACTGAATGCAGGGCTTTGTGAATGCTAGGCAAGCACTCTACCACTGAGCTATATCCCCTTTTCCACACTTTTGTTTTTGTACGGGGAGTCGAACTCAGGACCTTGTGCTTGCCAGGCGTGCACTTGTGCCACTGAGCTATGTCCCCGGTCACACACTTTTATTTGAAATATATACATTCACTTTTCACTCACCTTTCTCTTCATATGTACGTGTGTGCGTTGCAGAAGACTGAACCTAGAGCTTGTGATGCTAGGAAAGTGTTCTACCATTGAACCACATCTTCCTGAAACTGCAACTGACATCACCACCACCTCCTCTTTGGTCCTCTGGCCATCCCGCACAAATGAAAATACCACAATGGCACAAAATACAATAACCTGATTCACTTTCTAGCTTCTGGAGCAGCCAGAGCCTCCCAAGGTAGGGCCTCTGCACTTACTATGACCGGACCCCTCTACATGGACAGAGTACTCCCTCCCACCTTCCTCTCCAGTTATCTCCCTGGTTTTCAACCAGCAGAACACCTCCTGAGAGATAGGACAGGGACCTACTCGTGTGCACAGGTGGCTGCCCGCATGTGTGCGAGCTCGCGTATGTAACTGTCTGTTCTCACAGTGCTTTGTTCTTTGTGCGGTGTGGCATCAGCCTCAGTAACAGAATTTTCATATTCCTGTCCTCCAAGCATGCACCAAGTTGCTATAATTTAAAAATCAAAAGCCCCAGCCCTACAAATGTTCAAATTACCCCAGGATGAGTTGGGCAATACTGCCTCAGTTTGAGAACTCTGCACAGAGGGTAACTGCAGGACCAGAATATTCACTCAGCAAAGCAGCACAGCACTTCTGGGCCTGCTATTGGGATAGAGATGCCCACTATCTCACTTCAAAGACCACCGACAAGTTGACATTGCAGTGTCACCTACCACTGATCCTCTCCCAATATGCTTAATAGCCTAAAACATAACCACGCAGGTAAAGTCATAAATTTATTAAAAGAAATCTCCTTGGCCATCCTGCACTCTCCCGTCTCACATGTGCATACATACTACCCGCAGGTCTTGTGAAAAGGCAGATGCGGTGTTTCTGAGCTGAGGCCCCAGAGTCAGGAAACTCCCAGGTGACCCAATCTTCCCACCTGCTGCAGCTCCGCCCCACACATCATCCTGAGTCTAGTGGGACATGTGTGGAGTCAGCCTCGAACAGGTCCCCACTGGTGAGCTAAGTCTCCCCACACTGCTCCAGTCCCCACCCCACAGTACATGACACCCAAAACCACACTGCTTGTCAGCTAGGACTAAAACTGTTACAAAACAAGCATGATGGCATACACCTGTAATCTCAATACTCAGCAGAGGCGGAGGCAGGAGGGTCACAAGTTTGAGGCCAGTCTGAGCTATACAGCATAAAGACCCCGTTTTTAAATCACCAAAAAATATTTCAAAAATAACAAAGTCCAGTTATATCTCTGAACTTCCATCAGTGCTCTTTCCACTGAACCAGGAGTCCAGGTAGTTGCTTTAAAATGGGAATTCAACGAAGTATGCGTTATAGCAGGGTCAAATGAAAGTTAGGTATTTAAACTTCAATACAGACATAAATAAGCCAAAGAGATACAGAGCAAGGGCTCACAGTAGAGTGCATGAAGGTGATAGTTAATCATGTTTTATCTCTGGAATGCTTAATTTAGATAAGATTAGCATATGCATTCCATCTCTAAATTTGCTCTCCAAGATGTCGATTTCAGTTGTAGTTACAGAAGAGGTAATTCAGCAATAGAGCACTTGCCTAGCATTTAGAACTGTGGGTTCCCCAGCAGCACACACACAAAAGAGAAAAGAATAAAAAGTGAATGTATATTTGTATTTCTACAACTATTTTTTTTTTTTTTTGGTCTTTTTGACACAGGGTCTCGATGTGTAGCTCAGGCTGGCCTTGAGCTCACTTTGTAGCCCAGGCTGGTCTTGAACTCACAACGATCCTCCAGCTTAGCCTATTACAAGTGTGCACCACCATGCCTGGCAGGTATATCTGTATTTCAAGTGAAATAAAACCTGCAATCCCAGCACCTGGGAGGCTGAGGCAGGAGGATCACTGTGAATGAGGCCAGCCTGAACTATGTGAGATCTTATCTCAAAATAACCAAATAAGGGCCTGCACTATAGCTCCGCGGCATAGCACCTGCCCGGCAAGTGCCTGGTCCTGAGTGACTGCCAGTCCCAACTGACCCCTTCCCCCGAAAAAAGCCAAATAAATAAACAAAATACTTAAAAATAGGCCAAGGATAAAACTGAACTGTCACAAATGAGTAAATTTAACAAATGGAATTAACACGTGCTCAAAATTTTAGCCCAAAATTGAAAATGGTTAAGTGAATAGCTTGGCACTGTGCAGTAATCGGAGAAATCATGACTTCTGATCACTGGAAAATGACTACAGGTAAATAATAAATAAAAATCAACTTCCACCCTAAAGGCAAGACAACCTTTTAAGTGTAAAATTCACCACATACCAAAACACAGAAGAGCAGCCTTTTCAGTTACTGTGTGCCTGGCACTTCTCTAAACCATCTAACCTTCCAAGAAACATTATCGCCTCTAGATTGATAATGAAATCGAGGCAGATTCCTAGCTTCGCTCAAGGTAATACAGCTACTCATAGCTACAGTAAAACTGAGAATCAAATCCCAACTGTCCTCTTAGCCCATTATTCTGCCTCTCAGCAACCTCATTTTAAAGGCAACAGGAGTCTGAACAATTAAGCTAAAATGTAATCTCAAGTGTCGTATCAAAGCTCGTTCCCTTCATTTGTGTACCAGATGACTGAATAAAAGGGAGCTCCTGGAACATGGGAATACTGCATCCTGTCCGTAATCAACACTAAATCAAACCTAACCCAACCATACCCTCCCCCATAAAATCAGCTCACAGAAAACGGCAGCAGAGCACATTAACGAGGGCGTGGGTCTGCACAGGCAGTGCTTCAACTGCGATCTGCCAGGAAACACAGGTATCTAGATGACCACAGGGTTGTTACCAGCTATTTGCACTGAAGCTTTAAGTGGCGGGAGATCCAAGGACTTGAATATGGCCAGACTCCTTTCACAAAACACACAACAATAATGCACATTTCACTGAAAACATTTTATTGGCCTTTTGGACAGAAACGGGAATTTACTTGCCAGGAAGGATGATCCCATCATACTGAAAAAGAAGAGATTTTATTTTTCAGAACAAGAGGCAACAACAATGATTGCAGCAAAGGCAAACTTTGCAGAATTCAAATCTGATGCATGAACTTCAGCTCTGAGCCCCACTTTGCTTCTGGACTGAATGAAGAGCTGCCTGGTCTTAACAATCATTACACTGTGCTCAACTGCACTATCACCTGAGAAAGGGGGTCTCCTTTAAAGCCGAATTCGTCCCCTTCCAGCTACCTTTGTTCTTAGCGCTGGTTACTCAATTAAACCACCAACCCTGGAAGACCCATTTGCCAAGCTGCCCAACTCCTCTAGAAGACACTATCTGCCAAACAGTACTACATTCTGCACCCCCAAATCCCAACTCCGTTCACCAACACCACGTACCACCACCGTGCTCGAGATAAAGCAGCTTTACCTTCTGCTGGAACCAGCGCATGGCCTCCTCTTTGCTGATTCTGTGTTTGGCCCCAATGCAGCCTGTCCTGCGCTTCTTGTCTGCGATGCTGAAACCTGGCCTACCCAGCACCTGTCCCAGGAACAACCAACAGTCACCCACCCAGCTCGGAGGCAGGAGCAGACAGACAGGACTCACACATGGGACACTGATCTTCAAGAGTCACCTACAACCCAAGACTGGAGTGAGACCCAGGAGCTGAGGGACTGACAGCAGTCTCTAGCATTCCAGGAAGCACACCACCATGTACAGATTTTGTAGGCTGAAAAATGGCCCCTTTCCCCTTCCCTATCTAATTCCCAATGATTTTGTGAATCTCCCACCACCACGCCCAATTTCCACCACACTTCCTTTTAAAAATAACATCAAAAATTTTATTGCAAAAAAATGTTATTGGGGGTTGGGGGTTTAGCTCAGCGGCACAGCGCCTGCCTGGCAAGCGCAAGGTTGTGAGTTTGGTTCCCGGTACCGGAGGGGGAAAAAAAAAAAAGTTATTGAAGGGCTGGGGATATAGCTCAGTGGCATAAGTGCTTGTCTGGCAAGCCTGAGGTCATCAGTTTGATTCCTGGTACAAAAAAAAAAAGTTACTGAAACACGTGCAGTGTAAAAAATTGTAAATTCTGAGAGGCACAGAAAAAAAAGTTTTTCTTACTGCTTCAGCTTAACAGTGCTTCACAAGGTCTGCTGCCTCTGAACTGAGTACCCAATTCCCACTATTTTTGGGTATGTGAATCTAACGAGGGTGCCAACATCACTTCAGTTCCACATTAGTTAAGCCTTTTGCCTTTTTGGGTATTTACTTTTATGGACGAACCAAAAGCACTACAGTTAATAGTTTAAAAAAAAAAAAAAAAAGTAAAGTATCTTTTGTACATCAAAATGCCCTCCTGAGGATACAACTGCCATCACTCAAAATTGGGCCTATGTGCTCAGATGGAAGCTGCATATCGTAGGATCTAGGGGAAAACAGTCAGGACTGAGCAGCCTCGGTCAGCTAACTTGAAGGCCGAACACAGCACCAGTACTACTTCCTCTCAGAAATCACCCATCTTTAAGCCATGCTGGCCCTTGACGGGTACAGACAGAAAGCTTCGCAACAGCAGGGATCCTGCCTATCTTATTCAGTGCTGACCTTGTCTGTCTTGCCACAGACGAGGCTCATCCTCAGGCAGGCAGGCAGGCTCTGAACATCAAGATACCACAAACGAAATAGCAGGTTTCTCTCTCCTCACAAACAGGAATGGGAAAGGTTAAATATGCATACCACATAGAAGTCCAGGCCATAGATACCAATGCTTGGGTCATATTTGATGCCCAGATCGATGTGCTCCTGGATCCCAAAACCAAAGTTTCCAGTATCGGAGAAGTTATTTTTCCTTAATTCATACTCTCGCACCTTAGGAGAAAAATGCAACAGTCGTGTTACTTGTCACCCTAAACCCCACCCCCTCCAGTACCTGCCTGCACTCCACACCCCAGAGCAGAAACAAATCAATGTGACTCGGTGGGAAAAACAATCCATTTCCCCACTACACTCAGTCACACTCCAATTATAGATTTCACAGAACTTTGTCAACTTCTAAAGGGCAGAGAAAATGAGGCATTAAAATGACTTTCAGGTACCTTTACAACTTTCAGGCAACACTAACTAAATATAATTTAACTCTGAGCATTAGAAAAGGCTTCTAGAAGCAAAAGCACCCAAGTAAGTATTTGGCCACCAAAGAACACTACATTAAAGCTAATCACTGCCCCTGTAATTATTTACAATGCCACCCTGATAGGATCAGTCTCACCTTTAGACCTTTCTCCAGGATTTCTTCTGCCTTGGCCCCACGGACTGTGCAGTGGACAGCAATCTTTTCGTTTCTCCTGATGCCAAAGGACCTGACAGTGTATCTAGCTGAAAGGAGGGAACAAGGAAGCAGGTACTGTCACACTCCCATCACACGTGCGTCTTCCCCAGGACACCATCTCCCCCACAACTCTAAGTGGCATTAAGGACCTGTCCACACTCTAAGTGGTGGTGTTCTTATCTACCGATCTCATCTGTAACACAGAAAACAGATTTTCCCATTTCCAAGCCATGCAGCCATGCTTAGCAGTGAAGAACCTAAAATCCTAATGTTAACCTCTCTGGAAGGGCAAGTTCACAATCCAGATAGGCCGAAGAGGAAAGAAAATAGTAAGAAAGACAACAACTGTGTTCTGAAGAAAACAGAACACTGCTGTTAAGATACACCAACTTATTTTATCCTCCACCAATAAAAAACAAGTGTAACCCCCTGTACGCAAACAAGCTGAGGTCCAAAACAGCCCAGTAACAACACTAACAAGTGGCAAACTCTGTAGGTCAATGGCCCTGCTCTCAGAAGTAGCCTATACAGCCCAGCTGCTAACAAAGGCAAACGCCCGTTAGTACATTCCTACTCTATCTCATATTCTGCTTCCTTGAAAACTCATCACTTGGACTAGTATTAAAGTCTACTTGTAGAGAACATGGTATACCAATGCCACAACCAATGTCAGAGAAAATACTTCTTGGGGCAGATCGTGTATTTACTGCTTTTAGGAGACACCAACTGCAACCTGAACAGGCCCAACAGCAGGTGAGTAAAAAAACAACTAATACGTAAAACAAACCCCCAGCCCTTGCCGGGCGTGGTGGCGCACGCCTGTAATCTCAGCACTTGGGAGGCTGAGGCAGGAGGCGGAGGCTCGTTGGGAGTTCAAGGCCAGCCTAAACTGCATAGCGAGACCCTGGCTCAAAGAAGACAAAAAAAAACCCCCAAAAACCAAAACCTAAAAAAAAACCCCAGCCCTCTCCACGCCTGCCATTACTCACCTTTGGAGAATACAGGAGTCTGGCCCGTGAGCTGCTCCAGTACCTTGGCTGCCCTGGTCAATCTGTCTCCACTCTCTCCGACACAAATGTTAAGGCAGAGCTTGCGGATCCGAAGTTCCCGCATGGGGTTCTCCTTTTCACCTTGATCCTGCTGCAACAGGACAGCAAAGCAGCGCACAAGTCAACCCCCGAGAGCCCAGCGCGTTTACTGCTTTCCATCTGTGCACAATAACTACTTCTGTTCATCCCAAATTCTAAGGAAAACCCTAAGAACTTCGAAAGCTATCACTGCAGCTGCCAGAGGACATCCGCTCCGGATCCCGCCTCCTCCTCCCCCGCAGGGACGCTGTCAAGGGACACTCAGGACAGGCACACACTGAACATCCATCTCAAAGCGCTCAGCGTGTAGGGGGACGACGAGCGTCCCCTTTCTCCGACCAGTTAGCACAGGCTTGGGAGTAAAACCTTCCAAGGAAACGAACACGTTCTGTACGCGACGTCTCCCACCCCGTTCCGAAGCGCTCTGCGCGCCGGAGCCCCAGGCTGGCGCCTCCCCTAGGCGGAAGAACCAGCTCAAGATCCCCGCCGCCAGGCTAGCCTCGAGTATCCGGGGCCAGGGAAGAAGCCGAACCCTATGTCCAACCATCCTCCGTTCACTCCACCTGTCCTCACGGCGGCCACACAACGTGCCCCTGGGCCCTCCAGACTGCTACCCGAAGCCCGCTCCCAGGCCAGGAGAGTGACAAGGTCCCGCCCCGCGCGCTCGACCGACACGGCCCTGCCAGTTTCTGCCCAGCCAGCACCGCGAGGGTCGATGGTCCTCGGGCGGCGGGCGACGCAACCGCTGCGGGATCGACCAGCAGAGGATGGAGACGGATAAAGGGAAACAAACCCCGGTATAAAGCTACTCACCGCCATGGTGGAGAACAGGAAGAGAGAGCGGGACTTCCGGTCCAGGGCCTTATGGGTCAGGAGGCGGGCTCTTTTCCCAGACTCACAAGAGAGTTGTGGGAAAGCAAGAGAGGCGCCTCTGGCGGGCGCAGCGTTGGCTTTCCTCTAGTGGACAGTGATAGCAACTGCAGGCGCCTCTTAACTTTCCAAGACCTTAAATTTTCCAAGAACAGTTTTGAAAACTCGTTGAACTGGCCGGTCCTTGAGTTCATGGACCCCAGGACGCCTTCTCTTCCTACAGTCTCAAACCTGTTGCTTCTTGCATGATGACAATGCCAAAACTACAATCAGTCAATTGTGCTAATTCTGAAGCGAATTTATTCTGTAACAATGTCAACCAAAACCTGTTTTGTGAAGACAGCCAGATGTGTCGCTTAGCTAGAGACTAGGAGACCTTGGACAAGGTACTACTTTTCTTTTTTGAGAAAGGCTTTCACTATGTAGTTTGAGCTGGCCTTGATCCTCCTGCCTCAGCCTCCTGGACCTGGCTGGACAAGTTACTATTTAAAACTCTTTTACCTGCAGTTTTCCTTATGTGTAAAATTAGCACATTTATGTGTAAAATGAGCTCATTTATCTCATAAGGTTGTTGTGAAAATTCAATGAGGTAGCCGGGCATGGTGGTGCATTCCTATTATCCCGTCACTTAGTTGGTTTTTTTTTTTTTTTTTTCCGGTACCGGGAATTGAACTCACGACCTTGCGCTTGCCAGGCAGGTGCTGTGCCGCTAAGCTAAATCCCCAGCCCTATCCCATCACTTAGGAGGCTGAGGCAGGAAGATTGCTACATGTTCAAGGCCAGCCTGGGCTACATAAGTGAGTTCAAGTTCAGCCTGATCTACTACAAAGTGAGACCCTGTCTAAAACCAAAAAAGACAAAAGAAAATTCAATGAGATAATTGTATAAAGAATATGAGAAGTCCAAAATAGATCACTTGAAAAAAAAAAAAACCAGGAAAAGGAAGAGAGATGTAAACTAGCTCAAAAAATTATTGCTTTTGTTTGCCTGTTTTTTCTTGGTTTTTTGTTTTTTTTTTTTTTTTTTTTTTGAGACAGGATATCACTATATAGTCTGGACTTACCTCAAACTTGGTGCAGGCTGGGTGTGGGGATGCACACCTGTAATCTCAGTACTCAGGAGGCTGAGGCAGGAAGATCCCTGTGGGTTCGAGGCCAACTGGGCTACTAAGTGAGCTCAAGGTCAGCCTGAACTACATAGTGAGACTCTGTCTCAAAAAGACAAAAAAATTAGAAATACACTTAATATTTGGGGAAAAGGATGTCAAGCCCATCCTCAGCTTCCTCTGAAATGGTTTAGAGAAAATATGTATTTAAAGGGGAAAGGATAAGGCAAATGTAAATTTAAGATCTGGGAAATCTGGGTGAAGAATATGTGGGATTTTATGCAACTTCTCTGTAATTCTGAAATTGTCAAGTAAAAATGACTTGTGGGAAACATGTACCTAAGAAGACAGGTCAACTTCCAAACCTCAGGCTCTTCCTCCCATCCCAACACCCTGTCTGGGGCTGGGGGTTGAAGCCAAGGACTTCACACTGAGCTGCACCCTTGTCCCTTTTTAATTTTATTTTGAGAGGAGGTGTCACTAAATTATTACATTGTCCAGGCTAGGCTGGAACTTGCAGTCTTCCTGCCTCAGCCTCTGAGAGTGCTGGGATTCCAGGCGTGTCTGGAGATTTCCATAGAAGGTTTCCACTGGTGTCCCCCAGTCCCACACATCCTCACATGGCAGGACTCAACGCCAGGCTTGTGCACAACCTGCAGGGGCAGCCGCTGGGGTCTGTCCCTTGTGTGGGAAGGGGCATGGGGTTGCCGAGTGCACCTAGCAGCACCTGGCCTGCCACGTTGCCTCCAGTCTCTGAGCGAGGCCATCGGGCCACCGGGACTGAGCGAAACCACCAGACGTGCTGCTCATTCAGCCCAGAAGGAGCCTGGTCCCGTCCCAGGTCCCAGCCTGTGCTTAATATGGGACATTAAATGCATCCTAAGCCTCAGCTTTCTCATCGGTGAAACAGCAGTTCTGCAGCTATCTTATGAGGTTCTGTAAAGACACAAAAGACCGTACACAACCCACCCCACGCCAAGTGGACATGGCAGTACTATGCAGCCACTAAGTGGTGACAGTTACTTTAAATCTCATAGACGTTGCGCAATTGACTCCCTGAATTAAGCCAATGTATTTCAGGAGGCAATACAGTCCTAGAACCCAGTAGTCTTTAGATCCCATCCTATCTAGACACCTGGGGAAACCAGGGTCCAGAGAAGGAAAGGGAGCTAATACAGACTTAAGTAACAGGAGCGATACTGAAAATAACCCCAATACTCTAATACTCAAGCTAGAAGCTAAGATGATACTCAATGGCTGTCCCCCAGGAAATGTGCTTCATGGTCTGTAGGCTGTTCCCAAGGAAGCTGGCTTCGTAGTGAGGGCAGCAGAGTCAAATAAGGCCCCCAGTGGAAGATGTTCAGGAGGACCATGCATCACACATGAGCCTTTCAAGCAGGCGTATCTCCCCTGGCCCTGTTCTTGCTCTCACGGATGTATCAGTTAACTAGAAATACAGGACAGGACAGACACAGGAAGAACCAAGGTGGCTGAACGTAAGGCTAGGTGGGCAGCCAGACCATCTGCAATGGCTTAGGTCTAGACGTCCTCAAGCAGTCATAAGGGGCGCTTTTGCTGAGATGGCTGGATCTAGAGTGTGTGATTGATTCATGGTGTAATGTTAGGATTAAGGGTGCTAGAATTAAGGGTGTGAGCACCATCTGCGCTAAGGGTGGGTAGCCTGGATACAATATAAGGGACAGAAAGAGGCTTGCTGCTGGTTTCTTGGAGTTTGTCGCTTGCTTGCTTTGCTGCCTTCTGCCTGCCATGAACTGTTTCTCCTCTGCCATGTGCCGCCCTGCCTTGGAGCCAGCAGATTATGGGCTGAAACCTCTACCAACTGTGAGCTAAATAAACCTTTCTCCCTTAACTTTGGGCATCAGGTATTTTCTCTCAGCAATGAGCAAAATAACTAAGACACCATCACAGCAGCAGAGCCAGTGAGCGCATGGGCATAGATCAGACAGTTGGACAGAATCCTGATGTTTCTCCTTTCCAGCCACAGATTTGAGCAAATCTTAGATTTCAAAAGCTCAGTGTCCCACCAGCATCGAAGAAATGCCAGCCCCTGCCTCAGCACTGTGGATTACACTCAGGACCAAAGAGAGGCGCCCGTGGCCACAGGGCACACACAGCAAGCTCAGTGAACAGTCAGTCTCGGCCCTTGGTGAGGTGTAGGGTGCTCAGATGCGGGCAGGTGCAGTGACTGCCATGGGTGCAGGGGCTGGGAAGTGATGAGGGATGACCCTGGTGAGTGGGAGAAGAAGGATTCAGGCACAGGAAACCGCCTTCCATGGCAGACCAGAGCCTTGCTATACAGAAGCTGTATGGAGCACATCTTGCCTCATGGACTCAAGCTTAGGTGGTCCAAGGAAGACAGCTACTGTTTCTAAACTGAACTCTTTTTGGGGCAGGAGCTTGGGAGGGGCAGTGGTAGGAAGCTGTGAAAATTTTCATAGACATTAAATTCAAACTTGCCAGCTGGGCATGGTGGTGCACACCAGTAATCTTAGTACTTGGGAGGCTGAAGCAGGAAGATTGCCATGAGTTCAAGGCCAGCCTGGGCTACATAGTGAGTTCAAGATCAGCCTGAATTACAAGTGAGACCCTGTTGTGGAGGACCACCCACGGGACTCTCCTTGAAGGAGGAGCAATTGTCTCCATTTTGTCAGGCTGAGCCTGACCCTATTTCCACGTACTGACATGTACAGAGCTGGCTAGACCCTTTCCTTAGCCCATCAATTAGCTTTAAGCAATGCATATCAGTCTAGCCAAGATGGTAGTCTTTGAAAATGGCAGGCGTGTTTCTCCAGACCCCAGTTGTTCCCACGAGTGAGCCTGAGCTGGGATAAGGTGGGTTGTAGAGCCACTGATCCACACTGTTGGCTGGGATAGAGGCTGTGACTTCCTGGGGCTTGAAGGATTACACATCAGAGCTGAAGCACCGACCCCAAAACATCAGATGCTATCTCCATTGTGTTGTGCAGGTTACTCTTTCTGTGTATCCTTCTCTCTGCATTTGCAGAGGTGATTTCAGGCCTCCTATCCAGCCCAGCTCACGGCGCTCACCTACTTCCCACGGTTCTCACAGTCACTCATCCTCAAGCCCCTCCCTTCTTCATGAATGAATAAAACCTAAGTTTGGCCTTGGGTCGAGGCCTTTGTTCTGGATGGCCATCATTGTGGCTGGAGTTAGGACCCCTTGGCTCCCATAACTACAGATACGCCTCAGTGTCTTTGTTCTTGCCATGGATGGCACTGGAAGTGGTAGATTGGGATTAACTCACTAGAATTCCAATAACTTTTCATGGGATTACAAATACAAACTTCCTGGGCCTTGATGAAGATCAGGAAGGGCTCTCTCTACCCTGTTCACCCCCCTCCAAAAAAAAAAAAAGGAGAGAGAAATCTTTCTCTTTTTTTTTTTTAACAAGTTTGAATTTTTAAGGGGGGGCAACACCCCAAGCACAAGCAGCAGCCTCTTTCCGCTGCGCCCTCTGTGTGACGAGGGGAGGATGAGCTCCTCCATTGGCTCGGTGGACCTGGCAACTCCCTGATATTGACTCTAACCTCAAGGACCTGCACAAACCTACAGGAGCGACAGCAGCATCCCCCTCTTAAATATGGAGAAAACTGAGGTCTGCTGTGTTAGAGTATTTCCTGAGAGCTGAGGCTAAACCCTAAGTCTGATATCCGGTCCACTGAGTGCAGCCTACCATGCTGTGGTTTGTTTGTCTGTTGTTTTTGTTTCTGAAACAGGGTCTCAATATGTAGCCCAGGGGCTGGGGATTTAGCTCAGTGGCACAGCGCTTGCCTGGCAAGTGCAAGGTCGTGAGTTCAATTCCTGATACCTGAAAAAAAAAAACCAAAAAAAAAAAAATGTAGCTCACGCTGGCCTTGAATTCACAGTGATCCTCCTGCCTTAGCCTCCCAAATGTTGGGATTCCAGGTGTAACATGCTGTGGTTTTTACCCTCTACAACGTATTAGGTGCCTAATACCTGCTCAGAAAGACAAGGAAGAATAACTGTCTCTCATAGTAATACTTAGGTTAGGGGACATAGGCATCCGAGCTTCAGTTTTCTGCTCTTTCAGATTAGAAGAATCTCTCTTGGGCATCTGCTCTCAGTAACCTTCCTATGCTGTATCCCTTCATCCCCACCACATCTTTTTTTTTTTGGCCAGTACCAGGGGTTGAACCCAAGACCTTTGTACTGAGCTACATCTCCAGCTGTGTAGCCCAGGCTGGTCTCAAACTCAAGATGATCCTCCTGCCTCAGCCTCTTGAGTGCTGGGATTACAGGCATGCACACCCACACCCACCATATTTTGGTGTCTTCACGTACCACACCCTTGCCCTGGAGAAAGTCTGCAACAGCGAGCAGCAGTGTCTCTGGAGGAGGCAGCGACCGAGCTAGGCACGCGGGGCACTGTCCTTGGTGCTGAGAGTGTGGCCGCGGTTTAGAAGTGAATTGGCCCAGGGAGCTCACAGTCTTAAGGGAAGGACACTATGACGGATGGTGACAACTGCTGAGAGGAAAATTATAAAGAAATGTCGAAAGACAACGTTACAGCAAGTTTAAAGGTCACAATTCGCTTTTACTTGCAATTGTACCATGAGGGACACCTCATTCTAGAAAATAAGATGAGCGTTTTGATAAACTGAGCAGAGGAGGGTGACTTTCTAGATAGAAAAGGACCGATGAAAGCAGACATGGCACAAAGAAAGGGTTGTTTGTTTAAGTTGTTTATCTGACCTCCAAAAAATCAGGAGAGGGATGGGGGAGGGGGAAGTGAAGGGAGGGGGAGGGGAGGGAAAGGGGAGGAGGAAAGAATAGACAAATCCCAAAATAGCCTAGTTTTAGCTGCCACAGTAAAGAAATCCTCTCTGTTTTAACTCTATATGAAAAGTAACTTCGCAATAAACAATCCACCTTTAAGTCATGGGACTGAAGTTCATGCTTCACACCAGCACAAGAAGTTCACTGTAGAGCTCCTGATTGGTCTGTTTGGCCTGATACAGGAGCTCAGTCCAAACCAATGGCCTCCTATAAACTTTATTTAACCTGAGGGTTAACATGCTGTAATCCCAGCATTCTGGGAGGCTGAGGCAGAAGGACCACAAATTCGAGCCCAGCCTGCACAACTTAGTGACTGAGAGCGACCCTGTCTAAAATAAAAATATTACAAGGGGCTGGAGATGTGACTCAGTGCAAGGGTCCTGGGTTCAACCTCAGCCTCCCAGAATGCTGGGATTACGGGAGGCACCACCACATGTTGTCCCTATGCCAGCGCGAGATGTAACTGATCTTCTCGATCCAGGCCTTCATCTATTGCTAGTCTCCTCAAAGTAAAGTGCTCCAGGATGTCCATCTTGTTGGCCGCCGTGATGAGCTACTTGCCACCCAGCCTGCAGGCCACCAGGAGGTCCCCTTCCAGGAGGGCCAGTTTCAAACTCTGTCACCACTGGCACGGTGCAGTTTGCCTGGCCCAAGGGACCGAAGGAAGAAGGCCCAGCTCAGATGTATGCAGCCTTCGACTCCTGCTGCCCACAGCAGGGCCAAGGTAACACTCACGGTCCCTCTCAGGTGCCCTGATCTTGTTTTTGTGGGAGTCACAGTGACTTGGGGTCGGGGGGTGGGGCGTCAATGATGCTGATGTTGCAGTTCTTGGTCTTCAACATCCCCAGAGGGCCGTGATGCTAGCTTCCTCGTCTGCCTTCAGCCTGCCTCGCCCCCGCGCCTGTTTGAAGGAGCCTTTGTGCACTTGGGCGGGGAGCAGGAGGGGAAAATCTGAGGGGCACCTCAACTTTCAAAGCTGCCCACTCACTGAGAAGTAAGACCAAAGAGTGAAGTAAGCCGAGTCAGAGGGGACAGTAAAGAGGTAGCAAAGATGACATTCCCCGCTTTAAATAACAGGATTTTTTTCTCGACTTTTCTTTCCTCAGGCTCAAGGGAATTAGGATATTGGCCAATCTGGCTTTGTAAATTTTCTGTCTGGGTAGTAAATTAATAACTGAGAAAGGTCTGGGCATGGTGGAGCGTGACGGAGCACGCCTGTAATCCCAGCACTTGAGAGGCTGAGGTAGGAGGATCACCATGAGTTCGAGGTCAGCCTGGGCTACATAGTGAGACCTGTCTCAGAGAGAGAGGGAGAGAGGGAGAGAGAGAGAAAGGGACAAGGTAAGGATAGGAGGAAGCAGAGAGAATGAAGCCATGAAGAACAGATATGGAAAATCTTGACTAACTTGGATTGTGTCTGATGTTGCAGTTTTCTTAAAAATACAATTTGCTTGTTTGCCTTGTTTGTTTGTTTGAAGCAAGATCTCTCTAGATGGTCCAGGCTGGCCTTTTAGCCAGCCTTGAACTCACAGAGATCCTCCTGCCTCAGCCTCCCATGTGCTGGGATTACAGGTGTGCACCACCATGCTCAGTTTATTTATTTATTTATTCATTTATTGTCATAAAACCAATTATATAATAGAAGCTATACAAAAAGAGATAGTATAACTGATAAAATTAAGGAAAGAATATTTAGACTGTTTCAAAGGATTTAAAGCAGGAACATGACATTTTTCAAAATGCTGTGTGAGAAATAAAATTCTTAACTATAAGTAGAAATATAACTTTACCCAGAGTACAGAATACAAAGACAGAAATAGAGGGCTGGGGATTTAGCTCAGCAGCAAAGCGCCTGCCTGGCAAGTGCAAGGTCGTGAGTTCCGTTCCCGGTATTGGAAAACAAACAAACAACAACAACAACAAAAAAAAACAAAAACAGAAATAGAAAAGAATTGTGTGACTCCAAAGTCTGAAAATTATTAATGACCAAATATTTAGGTTCCATGCCCAGTTTAAAAGTACAATTTTAAAGTTACAATTCTCCTCACCTCCTTTTTATGTATCTTCATTTCTTCTATCCTATCTAAATTCCACCTGAAAAATCAGGAAACTAAGATGTGGGAGCAAGATTACCCATTAGCAAGTTGAAGAATTAGGCTGGGGGTGGTGGTGTATATCTGTAATCCCAGCACTTGGGAAGCTGAGGCAGGAGGGTCGCTGGAAGTTTGAGGCCAGTTTGGGTTACAAAGTGAGTTCAAGGCCAGCCTGAACTGCATAGTAAGACCCTGTCTCAAAAAGAAAAAAAGGTCGCAGAATTAGAATTGAAACACGAATTGACTCCAAAACCTTTTTTTCTTTATAGGTGCTGGCAAGGGAAGCCAGAGTCTCACACACATGAGACAAATGCTCAGCCACTGAGCTCCAGCCCCAGCCCCCAGCCCTAGAATCTTATAGCCTCGCTCCTCCCGATGAGCTGCGTCAGAAGTGGAGGAAAGCGAAGGCACTGACCCTGGCCTACTAGTTCATCGTCATGGCCAGGTGTCCAGGCCTGGAGTGAAACTGAGGGTGGGACATTGGGCTGGGGAGGAGGAGGATGAGCTGCTGGGGTGTTTTCCAGTCCTGCAAGAAAGTCAGATCCCTGAGGAGCTTGAGGGGGTTCTCGAAGGTTCTAGAACAATCCACACACTGGTTCCTGAAGACCAGGCCATGTGCCAGGAAACCAGCAGCCAGGTTCATGCAGGGAAAGATGGCCAAAGGGACAAGCTTCCAGGACCAGCTGGCCTGCTTGGACTGGAATCCTGCCTCTGCCCCTTCCTTCAGTGAGTTCCTTACCTTCGGTTTCTGGGTACTCTCCGTATTGCTGGGGCTCAGGAAGCTAAGACCCCCTCCCCCACAGTCGCTCTTTCCCACCCCAAATCCCCACCATGCAAACTAGACATGGTGGTGCACACCTGTAATCCCAGCACTCAGGAGGCCTAAGCAGAAGGTCGATGAGATTTCAAGGCCAGCCTGAACTACATAGGGAGACCCTATCTCAAAAAACAAAACAAAACATCCCAATCATGTAACCAACAGATCTAAAAGAATTAAGATGACAAAGTAGAAGCCTGGAGATCCTCTCACCAGAGAAGAGAGCATCAGCCCGGTGTGGTGGTACAAACCTGTAATCTAAGCACTACGGGAGGCTGAGGCAGGTGGGCAATTTAGAGAGCAAGACCCTGTCTCAAAATAGAAAATTTTTTTAAAATCTGGGGATGTCACTCAGGGTGAAGTCCATGGGTTCACTCATTAGTAAAGAGCGGGGTGAGGATTGACTCTTGCGCCAGAGCGATTGAGGGGTGGGGAAGCCGGCGGCGCTGTTCTTCCAGCTCTCTTCTGACCAGCTTGACTGAGCCTGGTCCTTCTCCTTGGATTACCGCGATGGTAGACAGGAGGTTTGTGAGTGGATGGTTGGATAATGTAGCAAATTGCATGCTCATCTAAGCTTTGTTTTTCACGAAGTACTGTGCACCTTGAAATGGTAACAGAATTTCTTGGTGATAGCTCCCAGAAGTCCATAAAAGCTAACGGGAGGTGCTTGTGACATCCTTCAGTGGGCTTTCCGCTCATGCTTTGGAGAATATCTGCACAGTGTGGGCAGGAATTTTTTTTTTTTTTTTTTGTCCTTTCGAGACAGTATCTCACTATGCAGTTCAGGCCAACCTTGAGCTCACTTTGTAGCCCAGGCTGGTCTCAAATTCTCAAGGATCCTCCTGCCTCCGCCTCCCGAGTGCTGGGATTACAGGTGTGCGCCACCAGGCCTGGCTAGGAACATGGATTTGTTATCCAAAGATCAGGTACCAAGTCCCTGCTTTACCATGTCCTTTTATTTCTTTTTTCTTTTTTATTAGTTTTGTTTTGAAACAGCATTTCATTATGTAGCCCAGGCTGGCCTCAAACTCACAGTGATCCTCCTGCTTCAGCCTCCCATGTGCTGGGATTACAGGCATGCGCCACCACACCTGGCTCCTCATAGGATTATTATGAAGGTCAGATGAGCTATAATAGTTCTCTGTAAACTGTAAAGTGCTATAGGAATGTCTATGGTTGTTATAGCACTAGCTTGTGGAAATATGGAAATAAATACATAAATGTGAAAATAAACACATAATAAGTGATGTTTGTTTGTTTTGTGGTGCTGTTGGACCCAGGACCTTTACACTGAACTATATCTCTAGCCCTTTTTTATTTTTTTACTTTGAGACAGGCACTCAGTAAGTCACTAGATTACCCAGGCTGAGGTTGAACTTGCAATCCTTCTGCCTCAGCCTCCCAAAGTGTTAGAATTACAGGTGCGATCACACTTGGCTATAATGAGTAGTTTTTGAAGATGCTGATTACTTGCTGGCCCACCTACGTCGTGGGTCAGTAAGTTCATTTTACCGCACAAGAGATTCTTCTGGTATCCCACCTTTTGGAAACACTAGGATGAGCTTATGCCAAGAGGAAGCCGGTAGTGACCGAACTGTCTGAAAGTCTTGTGCCCTGGGACATCATGGGGCACGGAATCACTGGCAGAAGCTCCTTGGGGTCCCTCTTATAAAGCACCTACCCTGCCTGCTTTCTTGCTTCCCTCCTCCCAGAAGCCCTTTCCCCCGCCTTGCCATTCCTTCCCTCCCACTTCTGGACACTGGTGTGGTCTAAGGCTCTACTGTCTGCACAGGCCGCTTCCAGCGGTAGGAAGGGAACTCTGCCCCAAGGCTCCGGCCCTCGGCTTCCACTCTGGGAACTGCCTCTCTGCCTGGGGCTCCCTGGCCTGGTGCAGCCGGGTTGGACACTCACAGGGCTGTCCCTGTTTGTGTCCCTCCTTGGGACCGCAGTCCTGCAGCCTGCCTCCTGTGTGTCCCAGCTTTCTTCCTTGTTTCTCTTGGGAGAGAAGCTTGATCCTGGATAATCGATCTTGGGATAAAAGCAGAAATGTTACAGGCTTTTCTCTGGACTATTTTAAGTTTGTCTTAGTAAGAAATTCTCACTTTTTTTCCTGTTATGGTTCTGTTTAATTCTGTTTCTTTTTTTTTGGTTTTTTGGTTTTTCTCCGGTACCGGGAACCGAACTCACAACCTTGTGCTTGCCAGGCAGGCGCTTTGCCGCTGAGCTAAATCCCTAGCCCCTTAATTCTGTTTCTTACTACCAAAGGTTCCTAACTCACACAGGATACTTATCTACTTACTTCTCTGTGTTTGTAGCACTATGGATGGAACCCAGGGCCTCAGACTTGCTAGGCAAGCAGTGTCCCACTGAGCCGCACCCCCAGCCACTCACACAGGTTGGAACAAATGCTCTGCTTTATTGTTTTCCTGAAAAGTTGAGTACGCTTTATCTTTTTTTAAAGTGAATGTTAAAAAGAACCACACACTAAGAGCAAACTTAAAGAAACAGGCTCAGTTACGAACTGGACAGGTGTTTCCTGGCACCTGCTTGGTGTCAGCAGCCACATCACCTGTTCTCATGCTCCCATCCACCCCGGACAGGGGTCATGTTCCCCCATCTCACAGAGAACTGAGGCACAGAGAGGTTAAAGGACACAGGCCTAGGAAGTGGCACAGACAATGTGTGTCAGTGCTTGGCACAACGACAAGAAGATGGGTTTTGCTGGCATCAGCACAGCTCATGATGGGGAGATTTCTTGGTGGGGACCCTTTTGGCCCAGAGAGTGCAGAGCGTGAGAAAGATCATGCCCTGGCCCGAGGGCAAATCCTCAAACTAAAAAGGACTTGGGATCTCTTACTATCCCTCCATTTCCCTCTTTCCAATATTTCTGCTATAAAAAGCCTTTCTGCAACTGTGCACACCTGTAATCCCAGCTACTTGGGATGCTGAGGCAGGAGGATTGCAAGTCTGAGGCCAGCCTGGAAAGTTAGGGAGTCCTTATTTTTCCTTTGTTTGTCTGTTTTGGTTTTTGTTTTAAATCATCCCTGTCCTAGCTGCAGGGAGGAGGGAAGGTGTCATATAATTGGTTCTGGAATAAAATATTTCCTTTGCCCGTGCTCATTTTGATATCCAAAGGTCTCTTTCAAATCAATAAGAAGAGGCCCTACAAATACACAAAGAGCCAACACCAATAGAGATGATCTGACATTTCTAGGAACCAAAGAAATGCAAATTAGTCTGTAATCCCAGCCCTCAGGAGGCTGAGGCAGGAGGATCATTGTGAGTTCCAGACCAGCCTGGGCTACAAAGTGAGCTCAT
>NW_004955452.1:3575255-3614297 GCF_000276665.1 Chinchilla lanigera | reverse complement strand
GCAAATTAAAACAGCACACTATCTTTTTCTACCTTCTAGTCTTCCTAGCTACAGAAGAACTATAAAAACCATTGTTGATGAAGATTTGGGGAAACGAGCACCCTCATACTATATAGACACAAGCTTTGTAAACTCTGCAGGGCATTTTGGAGACATGCATCTGTAGCTCTAAATGGGCATCCTCTGGCTCAGTCATTCAATTCTGGCGGCTGGTGAGGCGGGGGTCCGCTGTGCAACCCCACAGGACGTGAGAAGGACAAGTCACTGGGGACCGGGACCATGACCAGGGCCACAGATACGGAGTATGGAGGGGACCAGCAGCCCTGTGTCCAGGACTTGCTTCCAGACAGTGGTCTGCTGGAAGGCAGGGTGACAAGGATGCCGTAGAAATCGGTCAGAAGGGCTGGGGATTTAGCTCAGCGGCACAGCGCCTGCCTGGAAAGCGCAGCGTCGTGAGTTTGATTCCCAGTACCAGAAGAAAAAAAAAAAAAAGAGAAATCG
Organism: Chinchilla lanigera; assembly: GCF_000276665.1. Lineage (NCBI taxonomy): Eukaryota > Metazoa > Chordata > Mammalia > Rodentia > Chinchillidae > Chinchilla > Chinchilla lanigera. The sequence goes on along the minus strand of NW_004955452.1, from coordinate 3,613,796 downwards.
GTAAGGAGAAGGCCATACATGTTGAGCTCTGGTGGTGCATGGGGTGGGTAGGGAAGCCTCGGCACAAGGGACTGCCCACCAAGCCCATCCACCCCTCTGTACAACCCCCAGGATGGTCGACACGCTCCTGTTTTTTTTTTTTTTAACAAAGAATCAACTTTATTTATTTATTTATTTTTTGTCTTTCTGAGACAGAGTCTCACTATGCAGGTCAGGCCTGCCTTGAGCTCACTTTGTAGCCCAGGCTGGTCTCGAACTCGCAAAGATCCTTCTGCCTCAGCCTCCCAAGTGCTGGGATTACAGGCGTGCGCCACCACGCCCGGCTAAGAATCAACTTTATTGGACATTGTTCCTTCCTTTTCTGCCCTTGCCGGTGACCTTGGCTGGTGTGACGACTATACAGAGGAGAGGTCTGGTTGATGCAGTACAGACCAACCATGGGGAAGATGAATTGGGTGGCTACACAGCCCCGGTGGATGAGGCCTGATGCAAAAAGAGCCGGCAGGAGGCACAGGAGAATCTCAGGGAAGATCTTTGCTTGGAATCCTTTGCCAAAGCCCAGGTTCTCCAGGTTATTGAAAGCCGTGAGAGAGAAGACCAAGAGGCCAGAGCCCAGCAGGCCGCCCTGGATGGTGAGCTACTCAGTACAGGCCAGCTGGTGGCTGGGCATCTACATCCCCGGGGAATGCAAGGTCGTGAGTTTGATTCCCGGTGCCGGAAAAAAAAAATACATTCCGGGGAAGAGCAGCAGGGACAGGAGGGAGGGCAGCGCCAGCGAGGTGTCAGTGCCCACCACCATCACGCCCCGCCAGTGGTTCCTGTCAGCGACTCTGGCCAAGAAGGGGAGCTGAACCCGGCGCGGGCTGCTGTGCGCCTGCGTCAGCGCCCAGCGCGGACAAGCTCGCTCCTGTTCTTCAGATGAGAAAACCGAGCCTCTGGGAGCTGATGTGATTCACGCAAGTCACACTGCGGTAAGGGGTGCAACTGGGACTTGAATACAAATCACTCATCGTCTCTAACATCTTTGCCAGGCTGGGGATTTAGCCCAGCGGCACAACGCCTGCCTGGCAAGTGCGAGGTCATGAGTTCGATTCCTGGTTCCGGGGAAAAAAAAACAACAAAAAAGAATAAATCTAACATCTTTGCCACCATGCCACCCTGGCCTCCTGCTGCTCCTTGGTGACCAAGACCAGCTGTGCAAATGCCTCCAGCAGACCTGGGGACACAGAAGGCTGGTGTCCCCTGGGACTCCAGCCATCAGTATTGGAGCTCGTTAAATTCAGTGTTCCCGGTTCACACACTGCCTCTGCGCCTGCGCTGTGTGCAGCCCCTCCCAAACCCCGCCTCACACGCCAGTAGACATCCACCCCACCGCCGCCCGCAACCCTCCTGTGGACGGATCCTTCAGATCGCCGGCCCTTGTGCCCTCCGCCACAACTAACACTGCAAGAGGCCACTGTAAGCGGTGAGCGATGCCTGATACACCTTCTAGCTGGGGTGGCCACCTGTCCCGTCCTAGCCGTGGAGAGAGGAAGTGATGTGACCAAGGTCGCCTAGCTAGTAGGTCTGCGTGAATCCAGAGAATGTTCCACCTTCACCAAACCTAACTTTATAGCCAGGTATGGAAGTGCTCACCTGTAATCCCAGCACCCTGAGAGGCTGAAGCAGAAGGATCCCAAGTTCAAGCCCAGCCCAAGCAAGATATTATTTCAAAATAATAAGCAAACAAACAAACAAACAAACAGCTAGCACTGAAGATGCAGCTCAATACAGAGGCCCTGCATTCAACTTCCAGTACCACAAAAATAAATCAATAAACATTTTAAAAATAAAAATAAAAGTACTGGGAATTTAACTCACTGTGAAGGTTCTGGGTTCGATGCCTAGTACCAAGAAAAGAAAAAGAAAAAAAGAAAATGAAAGACTTGTGATTTAAATATCAACTCCCTTGTGTAGTAGACTGGAAACACTATTTCCTCCTTTACAGATGATGGCTGGGCATAGTGGCATACTCCTGTAATCCCACTGCTTGGGAGGCTGAGGCAGGAGGATTGCTATGAGTTCAAGGTCAGCCTGGGCTACATAGTGAGTTCAAGACCAGCCTGAATGACATATTGAGGTCCTCTCAAAAAAAACAAAATGAAACAAAAACCCCAAACCAAAACAACAACAACAACAAAAAGCCAGATGAAGAAACAGGCTCAGAGGGGGAGAGGACAATTAGATAGTAGTTAAGAGGCTAGGGATAGAGCTCAGCAGTACAGCACCTGCTGGGTAAGCACAAGGTCCTGAGTTCGATCTCTAATACAAAAAAAAAAAAAAAAAAAAAAGAATGTTAGTTAAATAGTTGCTGGACTCTGAGTTCAAACCCCTGCTGTGGCACTTATGAGCTATGTGACCTTAGACAAATGCCTTTACCTCAGTAAGCCTCAGCCTCCCATCTGTAAAACAGATAACAGAACTCACCTCCACGATTAAATAACACAAAGGTGTCTCGGCATTACGTGACATAGCACAGGGAAAACAGTGCCAGGGAGAGTAGCTGCTCCTCTGCCAGGATGTGACACCTGCTTGAGCGACACTGCTGACCAGGACTCCCCTACCCCACAGCAGGTTTCATCCCCAGAGCTTTCTCTCCGGCTTACGGAGCTCTAAGATCCTGCACATCTCTGATTTTGGGGTGGAAAATCGAACCCAGGGAAGAGGGCAGCTGGCAGCCTGGGGCACGCCGTGCCCTGGAGCTGGGGAGGCATGGCCTGGGGCTCTCTGCCAGAAGCAGTGGTGCCATCGCCCAAGATGGCATCTGCTGCTTGCTGCCCTCACCTCGATGGCCGTGAGGACCACGCGCAGGATGGGGGCCAGGCTGAATGAGATGGGCAGAGCCCCAAGACCTCCCGACCCTGAACTGCAGCATCACAGCCCGCCGGTCGGCCTCCCAGCCCTCCTCGCAGGAGTGTGATCTACACCACAATAGACCAGAATGACTGCCAGGCACCTCCACTGTGGCTTCTCAAACCGCTGCACGCGTGTCCTCAAGCAGAGAGAGCATCACACAAGCTAGGGTAACAGAAAGGATTTTTTGGTGGTGGTACTGGGGATCAAACCCAAGAAAAGTTGCCCAGGCTTTGAACTTGTCATTATCCTGCCTCAGCCTCCCAGAATGGCGGGATTACAGGCATGTGCCATCATATCTGTCATGAGGTACATGAAATCGTCAACCGAACATGTGTCGGACCCAATCATTTTATTGAACATGTGAATTTGCCTTCATAAATTGCAGAGTGGCTGAAAGCATAAGGGCTTGAATGACCTGACTAGGCTCAAATTCCAAATCTGCCCTAGAAGCTGTGGGACTCAGATCCTCTCTGTGTCTACATGATGGGATAATTATAGCATCTGCCCCGTTGTATTGTTACAAGGGTTAAATGAGATGCTGTAGGTGGGGTAGTGTCAATCGCGCCTGCACACTGCAAAAGCTCAGCAAATTAGCTGCTATTAATATTGTATTGTAATTTTAAAATATAAAAATGTATGTCTGATGTCAAAAAAAGTCACATGAAACACACGTGTTTGTGCTTCTGAGCCACTAGGGAATTTTTTAGTAAAGCCAGAGAAGTTATGGATGCATGGATGAATGGACGGATTTTTTTTTTTTTTTTTTGAAACAACGTCTCAGTGTGTAGCCCAGGCTGGCCTCAAACTCACAGCGACCCTCCTGCCTCAGCATCCCAAGTGCTGGGATTACAGGCGTGCACCACAGGTGGATGGGTGGAATGAATGAATGAAATTCAAATTCACTTCAGGCTTGCAAGGGGTTCCATGACTGCCCCCGCTGTGCTCAGAGGCCCCACTGTCCGACACTATCCCCCCGGCGCCCCCCGCTTCTTCCTCCACTTTTCCCGCAAACACAGACTTACATCTTCCTACTCAACCAAGCCGTGCTACTTCCTCAGACAGCTGGGCTCCGGGCCTCTGCCTGCCTGCACCTTCTGCTAGGAAAGCCATCCTCAGCCCTTTTCTTCCATGCCTCTGCCCAGCGCTTTGGTGCCACACGGAAAGGCCACCTTCCCTCGCTCCCTCGAAGGCTAACGGGAGGCCCGGAGCACGCAGCACCGGCTCCAGACCAGCACCCGCAGCGGCTGCAAGCGCCCCCTACAGAACTTGGTGAAGACCTGCAATTGCAGGACGTCTGGATGTTGTCCCAGGACCCCCAGAGGTCCGGAGAGTCGGAACTACTTTCAAAGGGAAACGAAGACGTTATCGGTCTCTTTCACACGCATTCGCTCTCAGGCTCACAGAGTTTTCCAGAGCTACGCAGACACAATTGCGGCGCGGCTCAGAGGGCAGGCGGCATGTGTGCTGGTGTGCTCATGCTCTCATGAATTTTAACACTTGCTCCGGTTTTATTCATTTACTCATTCACTTTTTGGCACTGGGGATCAAACCCACAGATGCTCTACCCCTAGCTCCTTTTACTTTTTATTTTGAGTTAGGGTCTGGCGAGGCTGCCCAGAGCTGACCTTGCACTTGTGATCCCCCATCCCAGTCTCCCGAATAGCTGGGACCCCAGGCGTGGCCTATCACTCGCGGCTCCCATTCAGCTTCGAGGATGTGGTAAATATCGGGATATTTACGCACATAAACAGAAGGTCTTTTGGGTTCTCAATAATTCTTAAGAGTGTAAAGTTTTCCTGAGACCGAAATGTTTGAGAATTGCTGACCCAAAGAGAGGAATATGAGGGTCTTTTTAAGATTAAAAAAAGAAGAAAGAAAACATGGGGGGCCAGGGATGTACAGCACCTGCCTGGCAAGTGCAAGGCCCTGAGTTCGATTCCTGGTACCAAAGAAAGAAAGAAAGGAAGGGAGGAAGGAAGAATTGTAGCTTGCCCAGTGTCACCAGCTGACAAGATCTGTCTGACCATTAGTTTCTTTCCCACTACCCACTTTCTTTTTTTTTTGGTCTTTTTGGAGACAGTTTCAGTATGCAGTTCAGGCTGGCCTTGAACTCAACTTTGTAGCCCAAGCTGGCCTCGAACTAGCAAGGATCCTCCTGCCTCAGCCTCCCGAGTGCTGGGATTACAGGCGTGCACCACCACGCCCAGCTCTTGCCACTTCCTTTTCTTTTTCTGGCACCAGGAATCGAACTCATGACTTCACGCTTGCCTAGGCAGGCGCTGTGCCGCTGAGCTAAATCCCCAGCCCCGTGCTCTTGCCACTTTCTGAAGCAGTTCTGCATGTCGTGTTCTGGCTGCCTCAATGTCCTGAACTGATTCCATTTACCCTTCCTGGTCATTTTGACTTTGGGGAACAGCCGGAAGTTGCCCAGTGCCAGATCCGGTGAATAAGGTAGGTGAGGACACACTGCTGTATTTTTATGAGCCTCCTTTCCATTGGCTGGCACTGTACTTTTTCTCAAATCTCATAAAGACATTCTTGAAAGAGGACTTCCCGAACTGCTTCAGAGCAGCAAGCGTGACAGACAAGCGTTTGTGACACAAGGTGAGCTTCTCTTCCTTCCCTTCCTTTTTTTTTTTTGGAGACAGAGTCTCACTACATAGTTCAGGCTGGACTTTCACTCACTATGCAGCCCAGGCTGGTTTTGAACTCAGGCGATCCTCCTGCTTCAGCCTCCTGAGTGCTGGGATTATAAGCCTGCGCCACCACATCCAGCTTTTCTGTAGTAACTTTTGTAAACTTTCAACATTCATTGTAGATTCTCATCGCAGTGTGAACATTCTAGAAACTCCATGAGTGTCAGAGCACTGCGGAGGGTGCACTGTCATCTCCCCCAGTGGAGGACACCAGGGTTCTCTTGCTCTTTCTCTGCTGGCTGTGTTGGTCCCCCAGCTCAGGTGCTCTCTCCCCCGTTGTCACTGGCCTCTGGATTGGGAAGGTGGAAGGGGCTGTGTGGGGACTCTTTCTGTTATCACTGTCCAGGGGTGCTGAGGGTGGGGCGTGTGTGTGTGTGTGTGTGTGTGTGTGTGGCAGCAGCAGCTGGCAGACAGGGTAGGGTGATCTCAGGCTGGGCTCTCGCGCTCTAGGTGTCCTGGGAGCCCCAGGGAAGGGGGGTCCCCTGGGAGGGAGAAGGTGGCCAGAGAGAGACCTTGTCATTCTCACGGCAGCTGGGGAGGAGGGTGCACCTGCCCGGCGTCTCCCGCCCCAGCCTCCTGCCTCCCTGTCCCCTTGGGCTGGCCGCAGTGCCAGGCTCCAGGACGGAAGTCAGAGATCCGGACTCCTGACTGTGGGACGGACAGCAGAGCCCTCGCCAGCCTCCGGGGCCGGCCAAGGCCTGCGGCAGGCATGTCCCCCACAGCCGCACTGCTGTCCAGGGTCCTCAGCTGCAGGAAGCTGGGGACACGAGGAGGCTGAGCAGGGAGCTGCTGCCCCGGGGAAATCAAGGAGGAAGGGAAGCTGGGGCGCCTCCTGGTTCCCCAGCGCTGGGAAGAGGGAACCTCAGGGCCCGCAGCTGACTGACAGGCTGTACCCTGCTCCGGACATCTCCAGGAGGCGCCACCCCACGGCGACCACATGTGGGCTGCTGACCCCTGCCTCTGTCCCTGCCAGCCCCGCTTGGGGCCCTTGCCTTCCTCCCTACTCACAACCTGGCCTCCCAGCCCTGGCCCCAGCCCCGCCTCCCTCCCTCCATTCTCTCCTCCAACAAGTACAGGCTTTGTGCTGAGCTCTCGGACACAGCAGGGGTCAAGAGAGTCATCTGTCCCTTGCGGTCTGGAGGAGGGGACAGAAAGATGGACATTAAGTGGACACAATACAAGCTGGTCCGACGAAACTCCCACTCTCCCCTTCGAGGGCGACTGTCACTCAGAACCGCACAGGGCAGAGCTCAAGAGAATAGAACGTTCAGGGCCGGCGGTCCCTCTGCGATCCGCCCCTGCAGGCCTGGTTTGACCCTCATTCTGGCACCAAGCTGCCACCAGCTGGGCCAGACACAAGTGTTTACTGAGTAAACACACGTATTTAACCACTGACACCTAGGATGTGCACTTGGCACCTGAAACCTGTAAGTGTGTAGCACGGAACTCTGACCTCATTTAGCAATCCAGGAGGGTTTCCCAGGGGAGGTGACTTTTCAGCTGAGTTGGGAAGGATGACTAGGAGTTGACTCACACTTCTCATGTGGGACACGAAGCTTTCAGGCCCCTCACCAGTCCCAGCTCGCTCAGTCACAGTCAGACAACTCGTGTCACAAGGTTGTCCCAAAGATGACACACCAAATGACACTCTCAGACACCCTCACTCCCTACCACTCATATATACGCACTCACACGGATACACAGGGCCCCCTCCTCCGCTGGCCTGATGTCTGTGCGTGGGCTCCTTGCTCTGAGTCCCCACTTTCCACCAGTCTTTTTCTCCAGGAGCCGGTGACCCCTGGAAGTCAAGACCCACCCCAGAGATGCCCTGGCTGGGTCAGGCACTGCACTTCCTGCCTAAATCGGTCCGGGAGGGGTCTGGCCTGTAGACCCTCGGGGTCCTCTGGGTGTGGACGCTCTGCGTCTAAGTCTACCCTGGGAGAGGTGGGGGGCGACAGCGCCTGCCTGCGAGCCTGTGTGGCGGCGAGGAGAGGACGGAGCGTCATCCTTTGGCCAGCAGGTGGCGCCAGCGAAGCGCCAGTGAGCGGCTGCGGGCCCAGGCCCGGCTGCCGGCGTCTCCTTGAGCCCGGTCGTCCCGTGGAGGAGGCAAGGCTCTGCCTAGAACGTTGCTCGAGAGCGCGGACTGCACAACACACAGACCTGGACCGCGCCCTGATTCGGCCCTGAGCGGCTTACTCTCTCTGATCCTCAGTTTCCCCATCTGTAAGATGAGGATGGCGTCCCTTCTTTGGGGCTTGTGGCTGGAGGACGCAGAGGCGTTGTGATTGGAGCCTGTGACGCCCGTCGGTGCTGGGAGCACCCAGGCCGCGCCTGAGGGCAGCCCACACTCCAGACCCACGATTACAGCGGCAGGCCCTTGGGTGTGCCCCTGGGCCCCCGGCCTCTGCCTGCAGTGTTCTCCCCTCCCTGAGTCATGACTTCCTAGGCAATTAAAGGCTTCTTGTGGTCCACTCGCTGCTGAGTTTTTAAAATAGGATCAGGGTGCAGTGGGGCAGACCTGTTATCCCAGCACTCTGGGAGGCTGAGGCAGGAGGATCACGAGTTTGAGCTGAGTCTGGGCAACTTAGCGACTTAGCAAGACCCTGTCTCAAAATAAAAATAGAAAAGGACTGGGAATGTAGCTCAGGGCACAGGCTCTGGGTTCAACGTCCAGTACCACAAAAACACATTAACAGGGTATCGTTTGTAAATCATAAGATTCACCACTCATTTTAAGTGTACGTACGGTTCAGTGATTTTCAGAGAGTTTATCAAGCTGTGCTCAAGATTTGATTTTCAAAATCCCATATTTCAAATTCCGTATGTCCCGCTCATCCTACCCCATGAGTTTAGCTGCCAGGTGGACGCTGCTGCCTGGCTACGGGCGCTGCCCTGCCTGGCCCCGCCCTCCCCATCCCCCTTCCTTCCCTTCAATTCCAGGCGCCCCAGGCCCCTTTAGGCTCCTGCAGGGCAGCAACCCCATTTTTTTCCCCCCATCTTTTCCTTTATCCTCGCAGTCCTTTTGCAGGACCTGACCCACAGTAGGTGCTCAGTAAAGGTTTGCTGGATGAATGAATGAATGAAACAGCGCTGTCCTGTTACTGGGGTTTGATCGCGTACACCTCGCATCTCCTCTGGTTTTTCTCTGCGCTGGTCTGCTCTCAAAAAAGGCCACGCGGTTCATCTCCCCGTCCCGAGAGCGTGTTCCACCCTGCTGCCCTGAGGTCCAGATCCAGAGTGGACACAAGCAGCCCTGTGACCGGTCCCAGCCCAGGGACCCTGGCCGGCCGGTTCTGCCCCCGCTCCTCCAGGCCGTAGCCGCCCAAGTCCCGAGAGCAGCTGGCCACAGTCAAAAGGCAGGTCTGGGGCCGGCCTAGCTGGGGCTCACATTCGCCGTGGGTGACCGCAGCGCGGGACCGGAGGGGTGGACGCGAGCCTCGGAGAAGACGCTGAGCCGACCGCACTCGGGTTCACTCATTCTGCGCAGCGTTTGCGGCTGGGGTTCAGCAGGGCAGACTGTCTTTCCCCGCTCTCTCCACTAGGGGCGTGCGACCCACTTCCCGGAGCCCAGGGAGAAGGGCTCCACGCGGGCCGTCCCAGGTCTCTCAAGTCGGGCGGCACCAGACCTTGCTTGTCCCGAGCTTACCCACCAGGACCCTTCTTGGCACCTCCCCGAGGGCCAGAGCAACACCAAGTCTTACCCTCTACCTCCCAAACGGCTCTCAGATGGCCCGCTTCCTTCCTACCGCCTTACAGCAGCTGCCACTGTGCCTCCCCAGGGCCCTGTCCAGCAGGAAAGCTGTGCTCATCGCCCCTCGCCTGCAGCCCTCACTGGCTCCCAACTGTAGTCCACTTCCCCCTGTGGGCTCCATCCCCTCCTCAGCTATACAATGTACCCGCTTCCTCTGCACCCAGCTTCCAGCCACACTGGGCTCGGGAGCACCCTGCCCTTCTCACCGCAGGGCCTTTGCACATGGTGTTTTGCCGCCTGGACTGTTTTCCCAACCTATCACTCCTCACTGAACTCCGTCAGATCCCGACCTCAGAGGTGCCCCCCGACTGGCACTAAATCAAGATCCCCCTGTGATAGGTCTCAGCGCTCAGCACTTCCTCTTCTTAACCTTACCACACTTTCTAATTATATGTCTGAGTGGCTATTTGATGAATATCGGCTTCCCCACTTCCTTTGAAAGCTTCCTGAGAGCAGAGGCCAGGATGTCTTGTTCCTTATCTCCCTAGTGGCCTGACATATACCAGTGGAAAACACCTGTAATTCCCTTTCTTTTTTTTTCTTTTTTCTTTTTTCTTTTTTTTTTTAAGATAGAGTCTGGTTATGTAGTTCACGCTGACTTCAAATCCACCGTGATCCTCCTGACTCCGCCTCCCAAGTGCTGGGATCACAGGTGTGCACCACCATGCTCAATTCTGCTGGCTGCAGTTTAAGTTTTCCCCCTCATAATATATTACAAATAGTTTTCCCGGTTTCCCTAAATATCCGTCCACATCATGGTTGATGACCCCTTAGATCTGTTATACAGATCTATCATACTTTCACATCCAGCCCTGTGTGGTTGGATATTGGTGTTATTTCCTATTAGCCTTTAGGTGACAATCTCCTGAGGGTAAGTTCGTAGGCTGGGGATTCGAAGGAGCTAGGTATGGTGTCACACACCCGTAGTCCCAGCTGCTCAAAGATGAGGCAGGAGGATTGAAAGTTTTAGTTTGGCCTTGGCAGCTTAGTGAGACTGTCTCAAAATAAATATATAAAAAGGGCTGGGAATGTAACTAACTCAGAGCTCTCTGGGGTCAGTCCTCAGTAACCCCCAAAAAGGTGGGGGTGAGAGCCTGGGGATATAAGTTAGCGTGCACGCAGGCGGTCCTGAGTTGTTCTTAGCAAGGTGCAGCGCGCGCGCACACACACACACACACACACACACACACATGCACGCGCACGCAGAATCAAAGACGTGGCTTCTACAAAGCTCACACCATCCACACATCCACTGATAATACATGAGACTGTAGTTCCCCACATCCTCACCAATATTTTTAATGTTAGGGGCAACTGTATTTTGAGATTATATATTTTCATCTTTGCCTCTCATTAGAGAGGATTTCATTAGAATAGCTTTTTTTTTTTTGTCTTTTTGAAACAAGGTCTCGCTTTACAGTTCAGGCTGGCCTTGAGCTCATTTTGTAGCCAAGGCTGGTCTCGAACTCAAAATGATCCTCCTGCCTCAGCCTCCTGAGGGCTAGGATTACAGGCGTGCGCAGAATTGCTCTATTTTAAATCTGGGGGAGGGTGCAGCTCAGGAGTAAGTTGTGTGCCTAGCATGTGCAAGGCCCTGGGTTGCATCCCCAGGACTAAAATAAAATAAATAAACTCCAGCCCCTCCCATAGGAATTGGCACCTGATAGGTGCTCAGCAGGGGGAGGTTGTGGCTGCCCCACCTGGCAGCTGGAGCCCAAGGGAAGGAGCCCGGGCTCGGGGAAAGTCATCCTCCTCCAGCGTTAAGTTTCAAGTTGGTGCAGAATAGAATAGGCCATAAAATATTTGTCAAATGAGTAAATCCTTGAAAATCCTTTAGGAGAAAGCCACAGTGGTACCGAAAAACACCTTCTCACTTATTCAGATGCTTTTATTCATGCAGCATACGGATCCCGGACCCTGCTATGTAGAGCAGGGTGGGGGGAGTTTCTGCCCTTATGGCGTTAACATCCTCACAGCAGAGGCTGGGGATATAGCTCAGCGGCACAGTGCCTGCCTGGCAAGTGCAAGGTCATGAGTTCGATTCCCGGTACTGGAAAAAACAAAAAACAAAACAAAAAAATACAGCAGACACATGACAAACAGAAGAGTCAGAAAATGCATAGGTGTCCACACAGTGTGGAGGGACCGTGAGGAAAAATAAAACAGAGGGGACCGGAAGTCGGCAGAGGTAAGGGAAGAGGGGGCTATTTTGTAGGGTGGCCAGGGAGACTCTAAGGATGAGCAGAAGCGAGCTGTGTGGGGCTAAGGGGGATGGCTCCTTGGCAGACACTCCCTGAGCTTGTGTGATGCTCTGGGTTCCAGCACCAGCATTGCAAAGTAAAAAGAAGATATAAGTGGGGTGTGGTGGTGCATACCTGTAATCCCAGTACTCAGGAGGCTGAGGCAGGAGGATCACTGCAGGTTTGAGGGCAGCCTGGGCTACAAAGTGAGACCCTGTCTCAAAAAACAAAACAAAAAAAGAAAAAGAGAAAGAAAAGAAAAGATGTGAAAAAAAAAAGAAAAGAAAAGAAAGAAAGAAAAGATGTGAGCTCCTGGATAGCTACATGGGTAAGAGCAAAGCACTCTGGGTAGAAGGAAGAGCAAGTGCAAAGACCCTTCCAGTAATTGGGGCAAAGGTCCAAGAGCAGAAGTAGAAAAGAGAAAGGGAAAAGAGGAATTGGGATAGTCCATCCAAGAAGCTCTTGGGGAAGCTTTACCTGAAAGGTGAGCAGAGAAAACAGACTCTGAGACTGATACAGGAAAATAAAAACTCCAACCTGAACGACATCTGGGACGAGTTCGTGTTCTCTAAAATCGAAGAATGAATTTTAGGAACGACAGAGGTTAAGAGCGGAATATATTTATTGAGGGAAAGAAAAGAAAGCTTCTGTCCAAGAGAGACAGAAGAGGGCCTGAGTTGGTTGCTGAGGACCTTGCCCTTCCCAGGGACTTTATAGAGCAAAATCACAAGGTGTGGCGGGTCCACAATAGGGGAAAAATAAAAAATTTCAAGGTGGGCATGAGGTGGGACAAAACTATGGTCAGCCAATAAGATTGCAAGTATAATTGTTCAGGTAAAACTGAGTAAACTGGGATCAAATGGGGAAGCGAGTCACATAACAAGCGGGTATAAATACAGAACAGGGGCTTTTCCTGTAAGGAGTCGGACTAGTGACCCTTCCTGGCTTTTTAACAGTGATTGCTACCTATTCAGAATATCAATCCCTGATGTTCACACCTAGGGAGGTGTGTGGGTGCATTTGTTTAGTCCTTTGTCTTGAGCTCTGGCCCACAACAAATATATCTCCATTTGCAAGGTATCTTGTCTTTCACGTTGGCTCCTTCCAGGGCCTGGCCCTGTCTGACTGCCTATAATATTTCTATCTAACTCAGCTGCCTATGACAAGACCATCCCAGCTACTTGGGAGGCCGAGGTAGGAAGATGACAAGTTCAAGGCCAACCTGGGAAACTGTCTCAAAAGAATAAAAAGGGCTGGGGAGTGTAGTTCCGTGGCAAAGTACTTGCCTTAGTACTTAGCATGAGGGAGGCCCTGAGTTCAAATCTCTAGTCCCAAAAAGAGAAGAAAAGGAAAAAGTGACGGTGTGTGCATAAGATTGTGAGGATGGGATCCGCTGGGCCAGGCAGACACCTGGTGTCACAGGAGAGCCCCCGGGAGCTGCTGGACAGTGTCCTGGGGGGGGGCAGCAGGCCCAGGACAGCGCCCATGTGGGCGGAGGGTGAGGTCTCAGGAGCACACAGTGGGCATCTGCTTAACCAGCCATCAGGCACCAAGGCAAGGGGGAGCCTGGGGAAGCTTCCTGCCCAGGGGCTTCTGTTTCCCCAAGGAAACAGGAGGCAAGGTCACCCATTAGTGACAGCAAGCACAGAACTTGCTCCCTCCGGGGATGTTTCTGATGGCCGTGGCTTCCTCTAACCGCCAGATGAAAGGCTGTCTTGTCTCCAGGGTAACATGGCGTGAAAAACCTTTGAGCACTCAGAGCCACACGCCGCTGAGTGTGCAGGAATTCGGAATCTGAGGGGTCCTCGACAGGGCACACGCCCTCAGGGCTGGGTGCTGGCGGGCGGACGGACACCCATGTAACTCTGCAGCACTGACTCACGTACATTGTGTTTTCTGTCCCCTTTATCCATGTGTTCAAATCAGTGTCAGTTACCAGTGCAGTGGCACACGCCTGCAATCTTAGCTACTCAGGAGGCTGAAGCAGGACAATTCTTTGAGCCTAGGAGTTCAAGACAAGCCTGGGCAGCACAGTGAGACCTAGTCTTGAAACAAAACAAAACAAGAGTGCACCAGTTACATGCACAGTGATGAGGAGTTTTCACCGAAAAGATACCAGCTGGCTTCGGTCTCCTGACTCCAGGCAGTTTCCTCCCCACCGTGACCGTTTCCCACCCCTCATTGGCAGGAAGAGTGCAACCCAGGCAGAAGGGAGGAAAGCAGGCCCAGCCTATAGATCCTAGAGCCTCAGACCTTTCTCTTTTTTATCTTGAGGCAAGGTCTCACTAAGTTGCTCAGGCTGGCCTCTAACTTGTGACCCTCCTGCCTCAGCCTGCCTAGCAGCCCAGATTGTAGGCATGCGACACTGCACCCTCGCCCAGCTAGCTACTGACCCCTCCCTGCTGCCAAGCTGTGTCTCCTTCCAGTCCCTCAGCCACGCGGAGGTGGTCACTCTCAGGATGTTCATTTTACAGGCTTGGAAACGTCAAAGAGCAGGTGAAGCACGACCCAAGAGGCCCTCCTGCCACCCCCTGTCAAAACCTTGAGGGGCGATCGCATTTTGGGTCACTCACTCTCAGCTGCAAGGCAGAAGGGGGCGTCCCTTGAAACCCAAAAGCAGTATATTTAAGACCAATAAAGGGAAGTTTTGCTTCACGGAGTGGAGGCACTGGCTAAAAATACTAGTGGCTTCAAGAAGAACTTAGGTTAATTCATAGAGAGTTGGTCTTCACATGGCGGTCAGACAGAAGTCAGTTACAACGCTGCTGCCCCAAACCGCCCGCTGAACTTGCATCCACTCCACACCTCAGCCCAGGACGGCTGAGGAGACAACGCCGCCCCCCTGCTCCCTCCCCGCGTTTGCTCCTGCAGTCCCTGGACACCAAGCTGGGCCTCTGGCCAAGCCCTTTCTTCTGCTGGGCCCCATCCCCCCTGCTCAGCCCAGATGTCACCTCCTGCAGGCGCTTTCCCTGCACGACCACTCAGTGAGTCCGGGCTGGTCTCTGCCCTGGCACTTCGTGCTTTTCTTCCTTGTCACAGCCAGTCCTTTACTTCTCTGCCTGCTTCCCGCTGTCTCCTTCCGCGGGGCACTGCACTCCTCGAGGTGGTGTCCTGCGCGTCTCACCCACGCGGGCCTCAGTGGTGTGTGGTGGGCACGGTGCCGGGCACATCGTGGGTGTCTGCTCAGCACGAAAGGGCTGGATACTGGCCTTGGCTCTTTGATGCGGTGGGCCTCATGCGGTCCTCCCCATCAGTCCTGCAGGGAGACAGGGCTAATGCTGCCCTCACTCTATAGATAAGGCGAGCCAGGACCTGCACGCTCACCCGAGCCTCTCTGCCCGCTCGCCAGGGTCCCTGAGAAGCCCAGCCTTGAGCCTGGTGCGTGGACGTGCGTGGCGGCATGCTCTGCAGACCGAGGCTTGAGGCTCGAGAGTTTCAGCCAGCCAAGCCCGGGCAATTTAGGGACTTAGCGACACTCTGTCTCCAAAGAAAATCAAAAAATAGAAGGCTGGGGAGGTAGCTTGGTGTGAAAGCCAAGAAAGAAAGAAAGAAAGAAAGTGGACATTTGAAGGATGAGCAAAAGAATGAGAGCAGAGGGATTGGAACAAAAGGTCTTAGAATCAGGTAGGTGTGCGTTTGGGCCGGTTCTGTTCCCTATGAGCTTGGTTCTCAGATGCTAAAAAACAAAAATAAAACTCTCCCCTAAGGATGGTTCAAACCAATAAGGCAAAACTAAAGGACCTAATAAAAAATAGAGGCTGGGCATGGTGGTGCACACCTGTAACCCCAGCACTCGGGAGGCTGAGGCAGGAGGATCACTGCCTGACCTTCAAAGTGAGTTCAAGGCCAGCCTGAACTATATAGCAAAACCCTGTCTTTAAAAGGCAACAATAGAGCCGGGCATAGCGGCACATGCCTGTGATCCCAGCACTCGGGAGGCTGAGGCAGGAGGATTGTTGTGAGTACGAGGCCAGCCTGGGCTACAAAGTAAGCTCAAGGCCAGCCTGAACTGCATAGCGAGACCTGATCTCAAAAAAAAAAAAAAAAGACAACAACAGGGCTGAGGATATAGCCTGGCAAGCACAAGGTCCTGAGTTCAATTCCCTGTACCAAAAAATACAACAACAACAACAACAACAACAATAATAATAATAAAAATAGGAGTGAGGTGGTGCACACTTATAAAATCCCACCTTCTCAGGAGGCCAAGGAGGATGGCAAGATCCAGCCTAGACTGGGCATTTTAGGCAGACGCTGTCTCGAAATAAAAATAAATAAATAAATAAATAAATAAAAAGGCCTGGAGATGTAGCTCAGTGGTAGAAAGTTTGCTTAGTATGTGCGAGGCCTGGTTCAAGTCAAAAAGCAAAACAACATGTTGTATAGGATCCATCCCGATAGGGGGAAATTTTTTTCCAAAGCAAGGGAATAGTGATCATCAGATTCAGGGCTATGTTCGTTCCTGGAGGAAGGTGGGGTGTGACTGGGGAGGCCCACACAGAGTTGAGATGGTGCAGGTGAGGGTTTCATTCCTCAACTGGGAATTTCCTAATCCCTACATTAATCTTCACAAACCAAATATTCGTCACAATTTTTTGCATTCATCAAACATTAAACATTAAAAAGGATTTGAGCTGGTTGTAGTGGTACATGCCTGTAATCCCAACACTCTGGAGGCTGAGGCAGGAGGATCACTGGGAGTTTGAGGCCAGCATGGGCTAAATAGTTAAAGACTATCCTGAATTACAAAGAGAGACCTGTCTCAAAAAAAAAAAAAACGCTGAGGATATAGCTCAGAAGCACAAGTGCCTGCCTGGCAAATGCAAGATTCTGAGTTCAATTCCTGGTACAAAAAAAAAAAAAGTTTTGAAAGTGTGTATTTCCCAAGGTGGTTGTAAAAATCAAAATCAAATGGGAATGCAGATATTAATTCAGTCATTCAACAAACATCTACCACATGCCAGGCATCCTCTTAGACACCAAAGAAGGCACTTAAAAAAGGAGACTCTGACCCAGCTAGAAGGAGGAGGCTCAATATCGAACAGTTAGGGGCTCTGGCTTTGGAGCCAGAGAGCTTCATATAAATCCAAACTCTGCTTCTCACTGGCAGGGTGACCTCAGGCCGTTTACCTAACCACCTCTCCCTTGGTTTCATCATCTGAGAGGAGGTGAAGCCTTGGAAATGCTCGGAGCTGAGATAAAAGACAAAAGACACATAGCTCATGTGGTCCTGGAGTTGGAGGGGATCCTGTCCCTCTGCCCTAAGAGCATCCAACGGGAGGACATGGAGTTCCAGTGGATGCAGCAGGCCCTGAAGAATCACTGCTGGCTGGAAGTAAGACGAGGTCAGGGTTTGTGTCTCAGGAAGATTTCCCTAACCAGAGAGGGGCAGGATGGACAGAGCCAGGAAGACCATGTAAGGACCTGTTAAGAGATCCTGGTGACCTGGCACGGGGTATACCTCCCTGGGGATGCTGAGGTAGGAAGGATCAACAGGGTTACTGGGGATCTTACTGAGACCCTCTCTCAAAATTAAAAAAAAGTAGAGGGGGCTGGGGATTTAGCTCAGCGGCACAGCACCTGCCTGGCAAGTGCAAGGTCATGAGTTCGATTCCCAGTACCAGAAAAAAACCAAAAACCAAAAATCAAAAAAAATTAAAAAATAAAAATAAAAAAACTAGAGAAAAGACTGAGGGTGTAGCTCACTGTGAAAGCCTTGAGTTCAATCCCCAGGAATGAAAAAATAAAATATAAAGTAACAATCCTAGTGAGAGATTTACAGTTCTAAACTAGGAGGCAACAGTGCTGAAATTCCCAGCTCAGGTGGGAGCTGCTAACTGCGGGAGAGGAGCTTGGAAAGCAGGGGCGGAGCCTCCCTGCAGCTGCGGGTGGTGTGGTGTGAAAGGAGCTCTGGAGAAGCTGACTCCCTAGGGCCTTTCTCGGGCACGGAGTGCATGGGCCACTCTGCAGCCCCGGGCCCTTCCCTTGCCTCTTCTGGGCAAACTCGGGCTGAGATTATCCCTGCTGCAGCTCCTCGGACTCCAACCACTGCCATCACCACCCACGCCCACAGCCTTCTCTCTTGGGCTCCTGCAGGCCTGAGAGGTCCGGGCCGTTTTCATCCCTATTTTACAGACAAGCAAACTGAGGCTGTGGGGTTATTTGGCCAAGCCTGGGGATGGGTTCCACCCTGAAGTTCTGGGTCACAGTCTGGAAAAACACCTACATGACCTGAACCTACAGCTGACCTGGGGCTCTCAGACACCACGCTGCATGCAAATCTCCGGGGATCCAGATGGATGTGGAGGCTGCGGTGGGGGAGCGCAAATGGCAGAAATCGTAACCCTGCGCTTGGAGATCAGTATTGTTAAGCAGCACCTGGGTGGCTCCCGTGCAGGTGACCCAGGCCACCCTTCAGGTGACCTGAACCCGGCCATGAGCGCGTGGGGGCAAATGGCATTTCGTGCTCTGAGTGGTCTGGACCCCGACGCTACTGGTTTCTGGCGATCGGTTAAGGTTCTGGCTGCAGCTGGGAGCGGACTGGGGCTGGGGAGGCACAGGGTGGTAATAAAAACAACAGGAAACTCGGCTTTTATTAGCCCAGGGTATCGCAGCTGCAGGTGAGTAATCTGATCTCTGCGGCGTCCTGTTTTCTCCGCTGCCTGGCGGTTCCTCGACACCCACTCACCTGCCACCAGCCACGGGAGAGAGGGCGGCGGGAGGGAGGATGGGCGTGGGGACCCGCCCGCCCGGGTCCCTCGCCCACGCCCACGCCGCACACCCGTCCCCGAGCACCTGTGGCGCTGGCTGCGGGGAGCTGGTCCTCGTCATCCCTGCAGCTCACGGCAGGCGGGAGGTGACACAGACGCCCACTCGGGCCCTGCGCCCCATGCCCCCCACATTCTAAGCCACGACGCGGATCAGAAGGGCTGGTGCCATGCCCTCCCTCTTCCCCTGGCTTCTGAGCCTCAGTTGCCGCCTCTAAAATAGGAGAACTGGCCCCGCCCCTGGGGGGGTCAGGTGAGAGGCAGGAAGACGCTAAAGGTAGACCGTAAAGTGCTGTACCAGTATCGGAGGCGGCGGTGGAACATGGCCTGCAGAGACAAGCCTCCTACCTGCCCTGTGCCTCGGTTTCCTCGTTTAGGAAATGAGAAGAGTAACCCTCCTGATAAGTAGATAATACTCAGGAATTGGCTGGACCCTGTTGCCAGGAAAAGCAGTGCAGTGGCTGCCACAGAGGTTATTGCTGCTGTGGCCACTGGCCCAATCCAGCAGCAGCATGTCCTCTCCCTCCGATGGCCTTCCTGGTTCTCAGCTCACCTCGGGGAAAGGGAGAGATTGTACTGGAACCAGCTCTGGGCCACGTTTTTCTTTTTTGTTTTTGGTTTTTCTCCTGTATGGGGAACCAAACTCACGACCTTGCGCTTGCCAGGCAGGTGCTTTTGCCGCTGAGCTAAATCCCCAGCCCCTGGGCCACGTTTTTCATCTGTGAAATGGGGTTGGCAGTGCACAGAGGTGTAAAGACCAAAGGAGGAAATAAACCCAGAACCACTCTGTAAACTGTAAAATGCTGTCCATGTGCAAGGAACTGTACTGATTTCTTCCAGATGCCTATTTATTTATGTATTTTGATACTGAGGATTAAATGAAAGGCCTTCACACTAAACTACATCCCCAGCCGCACCCCCCCACACACAGATTTTATTTTGAAACAGGCTCTTGCTAAGTCACTATGTTGCCCAGGCTGGGTTCCAACTTGTGATCTTCCTGCCTCAGCCTCCTATAGCACCGGGGTTACAGCCATGCACAACCATACCCGGCTTTCCAGGTCCTTTTTTTTTTTTTTTTTTTTTTTTGTCCTAAGGGACCAAGCATTAGTCGAAACCCAAACTGGATTTAGCTGGTGAGCTTCCCAGATCCCTCTGAGAAAGGCCACTTGGCACTCACAGTCACTCATGGAGGTCACTCCTGGGGGCAGCACTGGCCTGTGAGGGGGCAGGAGATCAGGCAGGGTTGCACCCTCAGAGGCCGTGGTCCCTCGGGTCTTGAGAGTACAAAGGACGGAAAAAGAGACTGGGATGGCGTGGGGCGAGGCCCTGGGGAGGAGCACCCCTGGAGGAGACGGCTGGGGTGGAGCTCCGGGAGCATGTAGGTGGTTCCAGGAGGGAGAGGGACGAGGCCGGGACGAGCAAGGACAGATCTCAGCGGGAAAGACCAGGGACAAGAAGGTGGCTGGTGTGTTCAGGGGAAGGGCACCAAGTGTGACTGAGACACAAGGTGGGGAGAGGAAACGGTTCCGGACACAGCGGCATCGGGAAGGCCCAGGGCCACCTGGGGGAAGCAAGCGCAGGCGGCCCTGGGTTGATGGGCAGCGGGCAGGGCTGGCAGCAGGGGTCTGGCAGATGGGGTCGGAGAGACGGCCTCAGTGATGCACGGGGCCAGGGAAAGGGGAAGAGGAGGAAGGGGAGGACAGAGACGGTGCTGCAGTCAATGAAAGGAGACCCGAATCAAGGCAATGGTGATGGACGGCAGAAGGGGACCAACGGGGCGAGAACCTTCTGGAACAGAGCAGCGCTACTTACAGGAAAACAGTGTTAGGGGGAGAAGAGAAAGAAAGGTGACTGGATTTTCTCTCTCTGGGGCCTGAGGGAGATGGTGACAGGATCATCTGTAATGGGGACCCCAGGAAGGAGGCAGAGAGAAGGACCCATTTCTTTAAAAGCTGTCAGCATTAGACACCTCATTGAGGGAGTAGATAACACCCGAGATCCTCCAGGAGAGGAGAGAGGGAGAAAGAGAGAATGTTAGGCTCTCGCAGGAGTCTTTCAGTTATCTAAGGGACAGAAATTCATTTCAAACTGGATGAACGGGACCGGGAAGATAGCTCAGTGGCACAAACACCTGCCTGGCAAGGGCAAGGTCCTGAGTTCGATTGCCCGGTACAAAAAAAAAAACAAAAAAAAACTGGATGAAGGAAAACAAGGTGAACAATTTGGTGGCATCTTTATCTTAGAGTTTCAAGGGTGAGTCAAACCTCAGGCATGCCTAGATCCACAGTTTCCAGCAATGTCATTAGGTTATCTCCTCCACCCATCAGTCCGTTCTGATTGTCCCTGGCGTGAAGGGTGGGCTGTGCAGCTGGGGGTGTAGTTCGGTGGCAGAGCATCTGCCTAGTGTGCAACACCTTGGGTTCAGCCCCTAGTATGAGAAGTAGAGGAAGGAGGAGGAGGTGCGGACGGAGGAAGAGAAGAAGGAGAGGAAGACAACAGAAGGGGAGGCAAATAATAATAATGGGCCTTGTCTCCCATGTGCCCTCTCCTGTCTCAGCAAAGATGCCCACACCTCCACATTCCCAGCTCAGACTTGGGAAAGAGTCAGTTTTCTCAACTAGTTCGCGTAAGTCCTAAGGAAGAGTCTGATTGGCTCAGCTTGTGACACAGGCCCAGGCTCAGACCAATCATCGTGTTAAGGAAAATGAGGCATTGTGATTGGACTACTTGCCCTTCCCTGTGGTGGAGCTCATGCCAACCTCCATGAAGAGAAACGAGAGGGCTGAGAAAGCCATCCAGGCAGAGAAGAGGAAATGCAGGTTGGGGCACAGAACCTGGGGTCATGGCTTTCTAAGGGCTGGAGAGAACTTAGAAGGAGACTGAGAAGTGTTAGAGGGGTTCTAGGGAAACGAGTTCTCAAGGGAAGAGATGTTCTACAAGGAGGGAATGGTCAAAGGCAGATTCTGGGAGGGGACACCAGCTGTCACTGTCCAGGGCTCTGACCACGCACCCTCACCTCTCTGGAAAGGATGTGGGACCTGATTCCACCACCACAGATTCTGCCACCTCCCCCGCCCCCGCCCATTTGCTTATCCGGGAGAGGAGCACAAGGGCCAAACACCCAGCCCACAGGGTGACTTTGGGGCATGAGTGAGAGGAGCCTAGGAACGCCACCTCAGTGCCCAGCACGTAGTTAATGCTCAACGAAGCAGAACCATGTATAGTGCTGGCCAAAGAGATAGTGGTAGTGGTGGGGTTGTCATGGCACCCAGAAGCTGCTGTCCTGACAGGGCAGAGAGGGTAACCCATAAATTTAGTATCACAGAAGCACCATCCACCCATCCATCCATCCAACCACCCATAAATACACCCATAAATACACCCATCCATCCATCCAACCATCCATCCAACCACCCATAAATACACCCATAAATACACCCATCCATCCATCCATCCATCCATCCATCCATCCATCCATCCACTCAACAATCTTTAACAAGTACCTATCCCAGACAGAGCAGATGTTAAGAGGATCAGAACACAGGAGTCTGAGGTCATGTGAGGTGCTAACCTGATGGCTGGTGGTTGCAAGTGTCATAGGGACCTGGCTGTGCCTGCTAACAAGGCCACATTTGAGATGGTTCGAAGGACACTGATGTTTCATGCCTGCTCACAATGGGTCAGGTGCCAGGTGTCCTGGGCATTTCCGCACGTTGTAGGGACTGTTGTCCCCATGACATCAAAGAGGGGGTGGGCTCAGAGAGGGTAGGCCGCTTGCTCAGGGTCACCATCCTTATAAGTGAGGTCACCAGACCTGGCCCACGGGCACCAGCCCATTGGGTGGGTTTGCCAGGTGTGCAAGAGAAAAGAAACAGCGTATCGGGCAGAGGGATGAACAGTGTGAGCCAGTCAGCTGCGACAGGGCAGGGTGCCAGGATGCCCACAGGGGAAGCCGCAGCTGTGGGAGGGGACAGGGATGGTAGGACAAGGGCAAGGTGGGAACCATGACCTCCAGCAGGTCCCTTGCTTCCTGGATCCACAGAAGGATGGAAAATGAAGGTAAGGATCGTCTTCATCCCCACTTTCCAGATGAGTAAACAGATCAGATTGGAACCCACAAGCTGAGCCCCAACCCTGGTTCTGCAGGAGTGACAAGCAGTGAGAGCTCCCTGCACACCTTCCCATCTGTCTCAAGAGTTGGGTCCCTGAAGAGCACCCCAAGAAAAGGGGGAGCCCTTCCAGGGCCCCAGAGATCCTCCTGTGCTCCTATCCAGAAATCTAGTCTCTTTTTTTCTTTTTTTTTGAGACAGGGTCTCGCTATGCAGTTCAGGCTGGCCGTGAGCTCACTTTGTAGCCCAGGCTGGTCTCGAACTTGCAACGATCCTCCTGCCTCAGCCTCCCGAGGGCTGGGATTACAGGTGTGCGCCACCACACCCGGCTGAGAAACCTAGTCTCTTGAGGACCTTCGGCCATGCAGCTTGTGAATGGAGAAACAGCTTAGGGAGTGGACAGTGTCTTACCCAAGGTCACAACAGAGCTGGTCCACCTAGAACATAGGCCACCTGACATTTTCTCCTGATCTTTCTCCATCCCAAACATCCACTTCTCACAAGGGACGAATCCTCTTGCTCCCGGGGAAGAAATGACTGTCAGCCCTGAGCATCTAAGACGAGCCAGACTTCATCCCTGATTCTCCAAGCCACCCTCTGCAGCGTTACCCATGCAGCCCTAAGATCTAGAAACAGGCAACACATCTATATGGTTTACTCATAGCACACTTAGGAGCATGCACAATAGTCATTGGTGTCCCGAGACTTTAGCACCACCTTTTAAATGATGCAGCCCGTATTTTACAGATGAGAAAACAGATTCGTGTATGTGAAAGACGGGTCAGGGGCTCACAGCGAGAAAGCAGCAGGAGGAGGATTAGTACAGGCATCTGTGACTCCAACGCAGGGGTGTCTCGTCCTCACCTCAGGCTGCCATCAGGGAAGAGATGAGAGACCTCCATGGGGAGGCAAGGCCAGTACCAGAAGGTAGTGAGCCCCAAAGGAGCAAAGTGACAGTTATTGTCTCGACTAAAAAGTCCCTGAAGTTAGGTTGCTAGAATTCAAATCCTGGTCTGCCACTTAGCTCTGGGCCCTCAGGCAAGTAACTGGTCCTCCTGGAGCATCAGCTTCCTCATCTGTAGAACAGAAATCACAACACGGGGCTGGGGATTTAGCTTAGCGGCACAGTGCCTGCCTGGTAAGCGCAAGGTAGTGAGTTCGATTCCCGGTACCAGAAAAAAAAAACCAAACAAACAAAAAAGAAATCACAACACAGGCCTGCCTTGCTGGGTGGTTAGAGGACTGAAAAATGCGGGTGAGTCACGTGGTACAGTGGAGGCAGCCAGGGCAACTCACACTTTCAGCACCACTGAGGCATTGTTCGTTCATTCACTGCAGGAGCGCGGTGCGTGCATGCGTGTGCGCGGGCGCATGCGCGTATTTGTGCACATGTGCGCGCGTGTGTGCGGTATTTGCAGTGGCTGCCTTCTGTATGCATCCATACTGTTTTGGACACCTGGGGTCCTCCTGGCCTCTGGCCCTGGCCAGCAAGGTGCTCTAGAGGTTAGAGAAAAATTCCGGGTGCGATTCATGAAGTCTGAGCCTTGAGTCCTTTATGTGTAGCCTGGTACCTCATGCTGAATTCATCATTGTGAATTATTTTATTTTTATTTATATTTTTTTGGCCCTGGGGGTTGAACCCAGGACTTTTGCACTGACCTACATCAAGCTCATTAAATGGTTCCTGCTGGGCTCAAATTTGAGATCCTCCTGCCTCACCGGGCTGGGATCGCAGGCATGTACCACTATGCCCAGCTTTGAATTCTCTTTTAAAGAACCTGCAGTCACCAACAAGCCTTGCTGGTATTCTGCAAAGCCTGGATCTGCTGCTTTGTGAGCCTCTTGCCCTCTCTGTGGGGCCCTGCATTTGCACCTGTGAAGTGGGGAGCGTGCTCACTGTGCTGGCTACATGAATTAATGTGCGTAGAACGCTTTACACACAGCTGGCACCCAGTAGATACCCAATGACTGCTGGCTTCTTAAATAAACTCCCAGCCAGTAAATATGCTTAAGTGCTAATAAACGAGCTACATGCTTCACATTTGTCATGGCAATTATGTTTAATTTGCACAGCTCCTCCCACTTTACAGGTGAGAAAACAGAGGCTCAGAAAGGTGAAGTGATTTGCCCAAGGTAACACACTTGGGAGCCACTGGGTGTGACTCCACAGCCATGGCCCTGGCCTCTGCCCGACTTCCTGTGTGTGAGCCCCCACCACCCCCCGCCAGCGGCTGGACCTGGAAGACCCAGGCCCCTCCTCTGGCAGGTACAGTGCACAAGGCCCTGGTCACTGCAGGCGGCCTAAGAGCCCCCTGCTGGGGAAGAAGCCCCCAGAGAAGCTGGCTGGCCCTGCTGTATCTAGTACTTCATCCCTCCTGTCCCCGCGCTTCCTCTTGAGCCCCTGTCACCAGAGGCCTTGGCCCAGGTGGGATGGGGGCCAACGGGTGACAATGACCGATTTAGAAAGTAAAGTTGCTTCTCAAACAAATAAGAAAGGAGAGGAAAGCAAGAACTGGCCTGCCCGCTTCCTGCCCGCCGCTCTCCCAGCACCTGGGGCCCAGCTGCGAGGGTTTCGCTGCTCGCTTGCCCTTCCTGCTGGGAGCCTCTTCTCAGAGCCCCCGCCCGCCCGCCAGTGGGCCCCGGCTGAGAAATAAGCACCCTCCGTGATTGTGCCATTGTCATTGTCTTGGGCATTGTTTTGGATGACAATACCACTGTTCATCACACTTTGGTTTCCTGCAGTGGGAACAGAGGGGGACCAGCTCCTACTTGGGAGCAGCCTCCTTGGCTCTGCAGTGCATGGAGGGGGTCCCAGCTTGACTGTGGGCCTCAGTTTTCTTGTCTGAAAAATGGGGATAAAGTGATGGGAGGGCTGGATCAGCCACATGTGGTGCAGAAAGTGCAGGGCACAGCCCCACTGGCAGCTACTCAGACAATGACTGTGAAAGCCAGGGCCACACAGGGCCACACTGAAGAGTCCCTGGACGTGGCTGAAAGCCCAGTGGACCCAGAGGTGGAATAATCATAGGCGCTTCGTGTTTCTAACTGCTGCTTCAAGCTCTTTATGTATAACTCATTTCATTTCACTGCAACCAAAGGAAGTAGATGCCACTGTCATCCTGAATTCTTTCTTCTTTTTCTTTTTTTTTTTGTTTTGTTTTTTGAGACAAGGTCTCACTCTAGTTCAGGCTGTCCTAGAACTCACTGCATAGCAGCCCAGGGTGGCCTCAAACCCTGTAATCCTCTTGCCTCAGCCTCCCAAGTGCTGGGATTACAGACATGTACCACCACACCCAGCCTGTCACCCTGATTTCGTAGATAAGGAAACGAAGGCACAGAGAAGTGACTCATCCAAGGTCAACACAGCTTGTAGGTGCAAGTCTGGGCAGTGCACCCAGCTGTCTGCTCCAGAATCAGTGCCCAGAGCTGCCCTCGGGTCTGGCTCTGTAGGGCCTGATTTGCTTTGTGATCACGGACAAGTCATAGTTCTTCATTTACAAAACGAGCAGCCCATAGACCTGCGTACAGACTTCCACAATCCTAAGGGAGCACAGCAGTCAGACTTGTGACAGTGCAGAGACCATGAGCGACTCTCCCAAGTGCAGCGTGCAGGAAGCCAGGGCTGTCAATGCTATAATTATTATTAGTGCTAAAGTCACAGGCGAGAGGTGGCCTAGAGGATGCTGAGGGCCCTGCCCAGCTCTGAACATCTAAATCCTGTGGTTACAGCTGGGGAGTGATTCTGGGAGGCACCTGGTGAGAGGTGGCTCCGCCCGTTGGGGCTAAAAAAATCCCTGAAGCTGTCACCGTGCAGTCTGCAGTCACCAGCTCCAGTGACTGGCAAACCTTCCAGCTCTGCTTCCCTGCCCCCAACAAAGCCCCTTGAGCTGTGTGCCCTGCAGAAACCACTGCTCTCCCTGCGACTCAGGAGTGGGACACTGGCCCTGCAGAGCTGCTTGGAATAGGGAGAGCACCTAGCAAGAGAGTTACTAAGAGACTATGGGAACCCAGGTTTGGGGACCCACCTGTCTTTCAGGCTTGGCTCTGCCACTTCCTGTTGCGTGACCTGGCGCAGGTTCCTTGGACTCTCTGAGCTTGGCTTTGCACCACTGGAAAATGGTTTAGCGCAGCACCTGAGACTGTGCAGGTGCTCAAGCAATGAGGATCGGGCTGGGTATGGCCACTCACTGTGCTTGAGCGGGATGTGCAGAGGTCCTCAAAGATCCTGTGGTACTGTGTTCTCATTTGGGTTAGATCTCTCCATCTGGCCCTCCAGCATGCCCCTCTGCCCTTCCTAACGTGCTCTGTGCCCTTTGTGGATAGCAGCAATGCCTGTAACCCTCTGGCTTCTGGTTGGGAGGGCAGGAGGGTTGAACACCGGCATTACGGTTTCCCAGCCTGGCTGCCTCCCCATGACCCTGTGCGTACATCTCTGGCCTGAGTCCAGGTGACCTTCTTCTCCTTCCCTTCACCCCTGGGGTACAGCACCACCCCTCTTGGTTTCCCAGAACCTGCCCACCAACCTGTGATCAAGTTCATGGGCCTGGACTAAACTTTTCAGACCAGC
Organism: Chinchilla lanigera; assembly: GCF_000276665.1. NCBI lineage: Eukaryota > Metazoa > Chordata > Mammalia > Rodentia > Chinchillidae > Chinchilla > Chinchilla lanigera. The sequence goes on along the minus strand of NW_004955452.1, from coordinate 3,586,768 downwards.
TACCTCTTTCCTGTTTGAGCGTCTACCTGGTGGTGGCTTTACCATGACGTGTACCCTGCAGTATTCATCTAAGACTCCAGGAGGGTCCAGTGATAAAAATCCAAATACTGCTTTCACAGGCATTGTTTAGCCACCGGGACAGCCTCTGCTGGGTCTCTGCCGTGTGCCAGGCTCTGTACAAGGAGCGGAGTAGAGCACAGATGACCAAGGGACAGTCCATGTCCTCAGGGAGCCCCTGGGGTAGTTAGGGAGACAGACACCTAAACAGTCAACTACAAGAGTGAGAGAAGTCACTAAACCCTGGGAGAGGGAGGCCTCAAAAGCTTCGTGGCCAGAAACTTCTGAGTAGCCTCTCCCCACCGCCATTTTAATAACATATTTCATTTAACCCAATGTTTCAAAGTATTATCAGTAGGCAATCTTATCAGTTACAATCTCCTGTGCATCTCAGTCCACGCTGGCCGCATTTCCAGCACCCAACAGCTGCAAGCAGCAATGGTGAGCAGTAGGGCAGCATTTCAGCATTTTATTTGGTCCTCCTGACAGCTCTGGGGAGTGAGTAGTGCTTTTCTTCCGTTTGACAGAGGAGGAGGTGGAGACTGCAGGAGGGAGGGTCACTTTGCCTGAGGTCACAGGATTGTGACCTGGATCAGTGTCACTCCTGTCTCTTCCTGCTGCCCTATCCCCTAGGCTGACCCTGTTCCCCAGAGTGAAGCAGCTGTCAAGGCGGAAAAGTCCAAGCTGGAACTGAGCTCCCCTGACCTCAGCCTGCAATGCTTCTGCTGTCTACTGACGCTACAGGACACACTGGGGGACACAACACCCCCTAGTTTTCTTCCTGGAGTCCCCGAGGAACTGGCGGGTGGTGTGACCGTCTCCCAAGAAGGGCGGGTTGTCTCCAGGTGGGAGGTGACAGATGCAGCTAGACCAGGCTCAGGAAAGTAGGCAGCAGGCCACACTGGCACCTTTGCCAGAGTCACAGTGATTCTTTCTAAGCCCAAACATCCAGAGACACCTGCTCCCAAGCCTCGCGGGGTAGAGAGAGCTCACAGTGAGTCAGCACCAGGTTTCCTTGGAAAATTAAGATGGGACAATAAGTGCGAGACATTCTCAGGGGCAATTTGCCCCAACCTCTCAGACCTGCATCCATGCTGTGGAGGGGACAGCAGAGCCAGGGAATAGCAGAAGTGCAGGGAATGCCCTGGCAAGTCCCGGTGTGTGTGTGGTGACTCCAGGGACATTGTACAGTGGCAAAACCAGTGGTTGGTAACTGATTATTCACTGGGCTCTTCACAGTTCACGATTACCCACCTACCCCATAAAATCATCCATCCATAGCCTTGCATGCCCACCCACTTCCAAGCCTTTCATTCATTCATTTCTCTATCTGTCTAACACCATCCACCCAGCACATGGTTCTCTGTGGGATTCTGGATATGAGGCCAGGAGCAAAACCCCAGAGGGATGGATAAACCTGAGAAAGTCTGAGAAAGGGAATGTGGTGCGGGAGCTTCCAGGAGGGGCAGCAGGACCCCAAGGAAGAACCACTTGATTCCACCCCAGACAGTTCAAGAAGGCTTCCCGGGCAAGGAACACTCGGCTTGGCCCTGAAGGAGAAGCGGGGCCTTGAGGAGCTGGGGGAAGGAGCCCTGGCCGATGAGCCTGGCAGTGATGCAGGCTGGCTGGGGACACCAGAGAGCCTGCAGCACAGGGGGAGTGAGGACATCAGGGAGGTCCGGAGTGCTTAGACAGAGTGCCCAGGGTGACCCCACGGAGCCCCATCTCGACTGCGCGCCCTTTACCTGACCCAGCATGCTTGGTGACACCATGGGGTCTCCAGGGTTCTCACCCTCTGGTGGACCCCGTGTCACTGAAGTCAGGGGGCGCAGACAGGTGCGGTCAGAAGGACCAGGAGCCGAGCCCAGGTGGGGGTGCTGCTTGTGGGGAGGAGCGGGGAAGGGAACCTCGGAGATCGTTTTCACCTGCCACCTGCTCTGCCCCGCCCAGTGATGGAAAATGTGTGTCAGAGGAAGCTGTGCTGGGGACACGGGGTAGGTGTGCGTGGGTGATAGCACGTGGGGGCCCCGCAGGAGGGCAGGATGTGCTGGAGCTGGGGGCAAGGTCGGGGTGCTGGAGCGGGGTCTGGGGCTCGGGCCCTGCCTGCTGCCGCCTTCAATCGGGTTCTCACTTTCCTTCTCTCACGCAGAACTGACTGTACACTTTCACTTCCAGAAGGGCGAAGGGCGGGCAGACCGTCCCGCGAAAGTGTCCTCAAGCCTCGGAAGCCGCAGCCAAGTCTTGCTCAACTGTTTGTGCAGCAAGCGCTGTCTGCTGGGATGCGAGGAAACAGGGCAGCCCTTTCCTCCCCAGAGAGATGCACAGCCTAGAAAGGGCAGGTACAGTGTGTGTGTGTGGGGGGGTCACACCATCTCGAGGGGACTGGGACAGTGGGCAGGGTGGATGCAGGCCGCATGCCGAGCGCAGGGGAAGGAATGGCAGCTGCTGCCAACCGGACTCGCGGGTCAGGCCTCTGAAGGCTACAGTGCGCCTCTCCATCCTCTGGCGGCTGGTCCCCACTTCCACAGCGAGGGAACGGAGGCAGAGACAGGGCAAGAGCTTGCCCAGGTTCTCACTGCCAGAGGCTAGAAATGCCAGCGGCCGTCAGCTCTTACCTCTGCACGGGAAAGGGGACATGGGACAGGTGTTGGGGCAGGAAGGGGCTGTGGAGGGAGGACAGGCCCAGCCCCCCTGTACTGGAGCTGAGGGAGGGGACATCTCAGAAGGGCCCTCCAAACATCACCCTGACCGCTGAGGGCCACTGCAAGTCTGATCTGGAAAGATAGCCTCTTTAGAAGTGGAACTAGCGAGACAGAAATGGACAGAAATCCATGCAACTTAGTCTTGATGTTCTGTTATCTTCCTACGGCTGCTGTGCAGAGTGCCTTAAATCAGCCAGCACTGTGGGAGGCTGAGGCAGGAGAATGGCAGGTTCAAGTCCAGCCTGGAGAACTTAGTGACTTAGAAAGACCCTATTTAAAAAATAATAACAGGGGCTGGGGATTTAGCTCAGCAGCACAGCACCTGCCTGGAAAGCACAAGGTCATGAGTTTGATTCCTGGTACCAGAAAAAAAAAATAATAATAACAATAATAATAATAAAAGGGGGTGGGGAGGTAGCTCAGTGCAGAGACCCTGGGTTTAATGCCCAATACCATAGCAAAACAGAAACAAAAATCCCCAGCACAGAAGGATTCTGTCACTGCTCTGAAGGCCGGAAGATCAGAACCAAGGTGTCCTCTGGGCCACGTTCCCCTGAGCCTCGGAGTCAGATCCTTCCGGGCCTCCTCCGGGCTTCTGCGGTAGCCCTCGATCCTGGCCTTTCCTGGCTTTTCAGCAGCATCACTCCAGTCCCTGCCTCTGATGTCCTGCGGCCTTCTGCCTGCTGCTCCATAAAGAGTGCCTCATGTTGGACCAAGCAAGGGCCCACACCAGCCCAGTCTGACCCCCGCTAACAAGATCTGCAGCAATCGTATTGCCAAGTAAAGTCTCATCTGAGGGGCCAGGGGTTAGGACTTCAACATGTCTTTTTGGGCGACACAACTCAACCCCAAACAGATGTCATTAATGGGTTTTCATACAAATAAACATTGAATCTGGGGGAAAAAGCAGCGCAACCCCTATGCCCCAATTTGAGATTCAAAAAAAACGGACCATGAGGTTGGGTGCGCACGGCAAATTCAATCCCCAGTTCCAAAAGGAAGAAAGAATGAAAACACAGCTTTGTTATAGCGATTCCCCACGCTAGCACTTGCCCTGGCCGTCCTAAGTAAATGTTTGAGAAATACTTGACTTGTGGTCCCCTAAGGCCCTCAGATCTTTCTTTAAGCAAGTCAGGAGAATAGAACAAAAGTGCCCGGAAAACAAAGTGAAGCTGCCCTCTGCCCCGATTCCTGGCAGGCGGCTGCTCGGCTGACCTTCGCCTTCCCTTTGCATGGGCACCAGCTTCTCGCCGGTCCCGAGGAGGGTGAGAGTGAGAGGCCTCCTCCCTTCCTCGCTGGATTAAGCAGAGCCCACAGTCCTCAGTAACATCCCGTGCCTCTCCGCTCTGGTTGCTCCCTGCAGACAAACGACCATGCCCTATGCTTATCGCCTAAACCTAGCTCCTTGCCTTTACTGTGGGACTGCGGTACAGTTGGCAATCAGGTTATCCGAAACGTGAATCTGATCACTTCTTTGGCTGCCATAAAACCTTCCATAGCTCCCTGTTACTCTTAGAATAAAGTCCACATTCCCGGGTTGCCACTTCAGGCTTTGTGCTGGTTGGTCCCCAGCTTTGATTTTCAGCGTTCTAGTACACAAGCACTTTGTCCTACAAGCAGCAGAAGTTCCAGAATCTCCCTTGTGAAGAGACTGGCAGTGCATTCTGGGTAGAACTCTGTGGGGAGGCTTGGCCTGAGGTTGCTATAAGTGACCGTGAGCACGGCTGTGCTTTTGTCTTTTCTGCACCCACATCTTTACGTATGCTCCCTGCCCCCATAGGACACTCTCTTCTGCCCTTCATTCTTCGATATCTAACTGTTCATGTTCACCCTGGTCACATAACGAAGGATCTTTCCCTGTCCCAACAATGAGCATTTTGCTTGAGCTTTTTTTGCTGGAGGGTAGGGGAGACAGGCTCTCTCTACATAGCCCAGGCTGACCTTAAACTTGCAGCCCTCCTGCTTCAGCCTCCCAAGTTCAGGAGTTACAGGCATGAGCCACCACACCCGGCCCCTTGGACTTTTTTACGATACTTGTTCCAGGTTACTCTGTTCATGAGAGCCCGGCTGCCTTTCCCTGGGAGCTGGGTTCTAGTCCCGGGCCTCGGACCAATAGTGGGAAGATCAGGGGAGAAAAGCTCTCCAAAGTGAGAAAAGTCACAGCCACTGCTGCCACTTGTCAATGTCTTGCCTGTGTGACCTTGGGCAAGACATTTTCCCTTTCTGGGCCTCAGTTTCCCCTCTGCAGAGTAGGATATAAGACAAGATATCCAAGCAAGTATGAAAGCAGAAGCTAAGTTTCTCCCTCTGTCCTGGGTCTGGTGAGACCTTGGTCCTGTGAAAGAGCACTTCTCGAGTCCTTCATTTTACATGAATTTGCATTTATTTTCACGTGCACCCTATGAGGTGCCAACTATGTTTCATTCATAGAAACAACTGAGACGGTCATCCGCTTGATGCCCAGAGATGGAAAACAGCCACCAGCTCATGGTTCCAGGCAAATCAGAGGCCCTTAGTCATTTACCTGCTGTAGTGGACTGATAACTGGTGGTCAGTTTGTAACCCCCAGCTGAACTGAGTGAGTGGTGCTGGGTGTGGGAGGCCCACCTGGGGACTGTTGCCAGCAGCATAAGAGGCAGACCTGGAGAAGAAGAAGCGGGCTGTTGGGAGCTGAGAGAGACTGTGGGGAGCTGGCTTCCTGATGAACTTGGCTGTTTTCATCCTCCGAGGAGCTCGGGACCTCGCTGGCACTGAGAATGGCTTCAGTTCACTTTGGAGAGCTCTGGTCCTCACTTTGAGCATAGCTTCCTGGTTCCAGAGGGGAAGATGGTGCACTGCCGGCCTCCAGGAAAAGCTTGATGCGTTGGCTTCCCTGATGGGAACTCGGCCATCTTGATCATCGGAGGAGCTCGGGACCTCACTGTTGCCGAGGATGGCTGTGGTACCTTTTGGGGGGAGCTCTGGTTCTTCTGAGCATCACTTCCTGGCTCCAGCGCAGATCCCTCAGCCTGCTAGCATAGGTCCTTCTTCCTGCTGGCACAGACTTTGTAGATTCCACCACTGACCTTTGGGCCTTCCCAGCAGATCCATGAAACAGGCCTGCATGAGACGTTGTCATGGGCTCTGGGCCTCCAGCTGGATTCGTGGGAGGCATTGTTATGAGCTCTGGGTATTCAGCTCAACTCATGTAGGACATTATTGTGGGATCCAGGCCCTCAGCTGGATTCCCTGGTCTTAGTGTGTGGTCAGATGCCCTGCACTCTTTTGTATCTTGTTCTTTGGGTGACTTATAAATAATCATATAGAGTATGTGTCGTGTATTATATTGTTCCCCTTGCAAAATAAGCCCCAAACCAACACACCTGCCAAGGGCCTCCTCTTACAGATGGGTAACGGAAGCACAGAGATGGAAAGTGACCCGCCTAGGGTAACACAGCAAGTGAGGAGCCTAAGGTTTCATCCCATACTTCCCTCTGTCTGCCAGGAGCTGCTGCTAAGTATCTTGTTTGTAGGAGGAAGAAGCGGGGCCTGGGTTTCTTTTGAAGCCCCCTCTGTACCCCAGAATAACAAAGCTGGCCAGTGTGGCAGCCTCCGCAACCACCACAGGAAACCAAGTTGTAGTAGAAAGGCAGGTGGGAGTGGAAAATCCTCTGAGAGGTTAGAGTGTTGCTTTCACCTTTTCTAAAAATAGCCCTGCTTATTAGAGGTCGATAGATGATGAGATAACGCACAGGTTATCCCACGCAAGCGGGAGAGGGGAGGGTGCTGCGAGCCACTGCAGGGTGGCTTTGCCACAGATGCGGGCCCTGGGCTGGGCTCTAGGAACAGCTGGAGAACCTTGTCTCCGGAGGGGCAGACGGGCAGCAAGTGAAGCAGACAAAATAACTGCCAAGTGGGACGAGTGCTCTGACGGGGCGGAGGTCAGGACCATCAGGGAGACCCACTTAACCCGGATGAGCAGGGAACTGAGCAGCCAGCCCTGCAGACAACCAAGGGCAGGGAAGGGCATCTCAAGGACAGGGACTGGACAGCCGGGGGAGGGGATTTGCAGGGGAGGTAGAGTCCAACCAGCGTGGCTTGGAGTCCTGGCTTCCAGATCAAGGAAGCCCCGGAGGCGGGACTTTCTGCAGGGCAGTGTGCCCGTGGGGTCCTTTGAGGATGCTTGCTCTCGCCTGCTGGGTGGGCTCGGCACTTGGGAATGCACAACAGGAAGAGCAGTCAGGCAGCCATCAACCCTGGCATCCAGGCAGCAGAGACAGAGGCCTGCACCAGGACGGGCAAGGGCAAACGGAGAGACCTGAATGAATGTCCAAACTTCGCAGGAGCGGACGAGTTGGACTGCATGGGGCGGGGGTACTTAGCATCCTGGCCTGAGCATCTGCTGGAGGCCATGCCAGGCCTGAGAGGGGACCTGCAGGAAGAGGCAGGAGGGGCGCGTGTGGGACTCTGGTTTGGGGCGTGTTAGGTGGGAGCAGTCCACAGATTGACAAGAACCTGCCCCCAAGCAGCTTGAGGCCTGTGCACCAAGGACCGGCTGGGTGAAGCAGTCAGTTCTCCTCCTGTCTGCCCAGTCGAGGGGTGAGCACCAGGAGTCAGGGGCCAACTCTGCTCCATTCTGCAACCCCAGCACCTAGGATCACATCCTGCACGTAGTAGGTGCTCAACAGATCTTCAGCTGTGTGAGTTGGATCACAGATGTGGTGACTTTAAAAAAATTCAGTGTTGGGGCTGGGGATTTAGCTCAGCGGCACAGCACCTGCCTGGCAAGCTCAAGGTCGTGAGTTCGATTCCCGGTACTGGAAAACAGTGTTCCCCCATCGTGGGGTCTTAATAAATATATAAGGAATTCTCTGTCACCCCCACATCCAACCAGCAGAATCCTGCAGCCTTGATTTTTCTCAGTGTTTCTCAAACGATCCTTTTCCTCCACCCTTCTCTCCCTACCCGACCCCAGCCCCAGCATTTGACCGTGTCCACAGCTCCCTGAGCTGAGGTCTCCCTCTCTCCTTCCCTCCCTCTGACATGGATTGAACCCAGAGCCTCTACTCTCAGCTATACCCCAGCCCCTTTAGTTTTATTTTGAGACAGGATCTTGCTAAAGTGCTAAGTTGCCCAGGCTGGGCTCAAACTTGGAATCCTCCTGCCTCAGCCCCCCTGGGTGCTGGGCATGTTCCGCCACACCTGGCCGCTCTGCCTTTCCTGCTCAGGGACCCTCAGAACACAAAGGTCAGGAGACTTCTCCCCGCTGGTGCTGCCCACACCACCATGGCCTCAGCCTCCCCAAGGCCTCATTCTCCACGCTCCACTTCCCACTCACCGTCCACATTTAAGCCAGGGTGGCCTGGGCAAAGTCACATTGGTCCTGGTCCTCTCCAAAGCCCCTCTGGCCGGCTGCAGCACGGTGACCCTGCACCGTCACTAGCCCAACACCAAGGCCCCTGCATTCCAGCAGCAGCTTCATCCCCCCGAACTCACCCAAATCTTCGCCTGCGGTGCCCCAGAGCCGCGCCCTCTGCCCTGCCTGCTGCTGGTTCCTTCACACTTACCCCTTAAGATCCAGCACCTGGTACAGTCTTTCTCTGCTCCAAACCTGGCACGGGCCACCTGCTCCACACACCGTGTCAATTTCATCAGCACCTACAATGAGACGTTTGTTTACTGAGCACTTACTATATGACGAGTAATCAGTTAACCCTCACGATGATCTCACAAGGTAATTGTCCCCATTTTACAAATATGGGAAACAGGCACAGAGAGGTTATGTGACTTGCCTATGGCCACACAGCCCGTGACAGAGCCAGGATATGACCTACAGCCTTACTGCTGAGTGGTATGCTTGAGTGTTGTATGTAGTTGTGGGACACATGTTTGCTTGCTTATCTGTTTCCTTAAAGACAAGGATAGAGAAAGCTGGGTGTGTGGCAGCACACACCTGAAATCCCAGCTGGGGTGGGGTGGTGGCGAGGCAGGAGGATTGAAAGTTCGAGGTCATCCTGGGCAACTTACTGAGGCCCTGTCTCAAAATAAAATTTTTAAAAGGGCTGAAGATGGCCGGGCATGATGGCACATGCCTATAATCCCAGCACTTGGGAGGCTGAGGCAGGAGGATGGTTACGAGTTTGAGACCAGGCTGTGCTACAAAGTGAGCTCAAGCCCATCCTGAACTGCATAGCAAGACCCTATCTCAAAAAAAGACTAAAAATAGTGGCGGAGGTGGTGCGCTGGGGATGCAGGTCAGTAGTAGAGCACTGGCCTAGCATGTACAAGGGCCAGGATTCAACACTCCGTGTTGGGGTGGCGGAGGACTGAGCTCCAGAGGGGCTAAGTAACTTGCCTAAGTCACCCAGCAAGGAGCTGGTGGAGACGGAATCCTATAGAAGCCCAGGTCTCCTGACTCCAAGCCCGGTGCTCATTCCACACGTTATAGAAGAGGCCACGCCCCATCCTGCGGGACTGGAGGTCCTGCGGTGTCTGTGGTCATTAATCACTCCCTGTCCCAAGGGGGGATGGCTGAAGACAGGGCCTCCTTCCCGTCCTCCCACCCCTCAGGGTCTAACACCTCTTCCCGGTCACCCCCCAACGCTGCCCCCACCCCACCCCAGGCCACGCCCCTCCCCGACCCCCTCGAGTGTCCTGGAGAAAGCATCCGGCTGTCATTGTGAATCTGCAGGGTTCGGACCTGCAGCTGGAGCCACGGGCAGGAAGCAGTGACAATGGATGAAAGACCCTCTGTGCCCAGGTGGGTGGGGGAGGGGAGGCAGGAAGCCTGAAGCCTCCTACATGAGGCGGCGGAGCTGCCGCTGGAGGGAGGCCTGGGATGCCGGACGCTGCGGGGTTTGTTTGGATTCCCCAGGGATCTGAGCTGGGGAGCCCTTTGCAAACATCAGACCTGCTCTTCTCCATGGGGTGCCAGGCCTTGGACCTATGCGACAAGAATGTTGCTTTCTATTCATCGCTGTTTGTCCCCAGGGTCCAGCCGCCAGGGCTGGCTACACCGCAGGGGCTTGATTTGTTGAATACAGACAATTAATCGGGCACTGCTAATAACTAAGGAACTACAGTTTCATATGGATTTCCTACTGAAAAAATAAAAAGGCTTCCTGAGGATTCCTTTCCCTGCTTTGAGCTTTTGCACATGCTGTTCCTTCTGCCTGCTTTGCTCTTCCCTCTCTGCTCTTTGCGAGGTCAGCTCTTCTCATCCTCCAGCTGCCGCTGAAATAAAGCTCTTTAATCAACTTTTGGGTGCTGCTATGACCTGCTAGCTAAGGGAATCTCCATCCCAGTGCCTCCCCTAGCCCAGCGCTCTTGATTTCCTTCACAGCGCTTCTCAAAATCTGAATCCTCCTGATTGACACCTAGGCTAACGTGTTCACTTCCTGTTTCTCCCACCTGTGTGTAAGCTCACTGTTGTACTCCAGCGCCAGGTACTAGACGATGCTGCAACTGAAGAGAGGAGTAAGGGAATCCCTGTAAGGCCACTGCGCCCTGGCCTGCAGCAGCTGGGAAGAGAGAGAAAGGGAGCCTCGCTCAGCCTGCACAGGAGATCGCAAAGCTGCAACCCACAGCGCAGTGAGCGGCTACTTCCAGGTCAACAAGAATGATGGATATAAGTCATGTGAGGGCTTGGCTTCCTGCGTGACAATTACTGAGTTTCATCTGAGTGTGTACATGGAGGGAGGCTGTGCCCGGGAATGGCCACTGCCTGTCCAGCTTGCTGCGGGGGACATTGAGGTGGACTGAGGTGTTCCATCAAACCTGTTCATTTCAAAGGTAGAGCTAGGCGTGGTTGTAATCCCAGCACTCAGGAGACTGAAGCAGGAGGATTGCAAATTCCAGGCCACAGAGTGAGACCCTGTCTCAAAAAACAAACAACTGGGTGTGGAGGTGCCTGCCTATAATCCCAGTATTCTAGGAGGCTGAGGCAGGGAGATCTGCAAGTTGGAACCCAGCCTGGGCAATGTAGTAACCTAGTGAGACCTTGCCTCAAAAATTTTTTAAAAGGGATGGGGAGCTGGGGATGTAGCTTAGTGTGAAGGCCCTAGGTTTGATCCCCAGTATTGCAAATCAAACAAAAGGTAGGAAAATCAAGGCCCAGAAATCCCAAAATGAGTCATGAAAATTGAGAGATTTACCAGCAGGTGGAGGTTGTGGTTCCTTGAGTCCTGACCCATTCATTCATTCATTCATCATTCATTCATTCATCACTCATTCATTCATCATTTAGTGTTCATTTACATACATGAACAATGCTTAGTGAGCACCTGTCATGTGTCTGGCACTGTGCCGGAACTGGAGATGCAGAAATAACCAGGGGCCCAGGGACTCAAAGGAGCTAAGTAAAAGGTGCAGCTTACCTGACACTGAGCTACTTGGGTGACTTACAAGGCACGTGGGCGGGGAAGACGAGTTCTTGGGAAGGCAGGAAGGAAGAGGTTCATTTGTGAAAGATTAAACTCGGGTACTGGACAGAGAGACTCCACAATGGAGGAAAATATTAACTATGACTAAGAAACCAGTTTAGCCAAGTCCAGTGACCCTGCTTCTGAGCTTCCGTCACAGCCTGGTTGGATTGGTTCCCAGAAATTTCATCCCTTCCAGCGGAGCAGTTTGTGCCGCCTCAATGGCGTGGGACCCACTCACAGAGAAGGCCAAGGCCGTTTCCCACTCAGGAAACACGTAGAGGCACCTGCTATCTCTGGACTCTGCGCTGGGCATGGGGGTTACCATGGAAAGGAGGCTGTGTCTCAGTTCATG
>NW_004955452.1:3547412-3575020 GCF_000276665.1 Chinchilla lanigera | reverse complement strand
TAAATAATTTATATTTATAGAGACTGGGTAATTTATAAATAGAAAAGTGTATTTTCTCACAGTTCTGGAGGGTGGGGAGCCCAAGATCAAGGCCCGGGCTGAGTCAATGTCCAGTGAGGTCCTGGTCTCACCTTGTTGCTGAGCCCTGCAGAGGAGCGGGATGCCGAGTCCTCAGTGGTGGAAGAGGTGGTGGCAAAGGGCCTAGCTGGTTCCCACCAGCCCTTTAAAGGCCACTAATGCCATCCACGAAACTGGAGCCCTCGTGGCCTAATCACCTCCTAAAGGCCCACCATTAATACCGTCGAATCGAGGATTAGGCTTCAGTGTGGAGTTTAGAAGGGATACACCCAAATCTGCTGCCTAAACTCAGCACTTGCGGGCACACAGATGGCAGGCTTTACTGTCCCAAGATCACAGCCACCTCAAGGCCAGAGAGGTCAGCCAGATCCAAAGCAGCCGCTCCCCGACTCCTTCGCCTACACCTGCACTATGGGCGGGGCCTCGCGCACTGTGGAGCCGCCCAGACCTGGGCTTCAGCTCTAGAGCAGCGCGCAGCCTTGATCAGGTGACTGCCCGTCCCGAGCCTCAGTCCCCACACCTGGGCAAGGGGGTGTTAAGAGCACGAGCTCAGACGACGCCGTGAGACTGTGACACGGTAAGCAGCAAAGCTCTTGGCACACGGTGTTGCTGCGGAAATGGAAAGCCGGGCCTCGGCGTCTCTCCGGGACGGGCTGTGTGTGCCACCTGGTCACACGCTGAGCACCGCCAGTGCGCCGCTCACTCCGGCTTTTCCAAGGCTGACTCCTGGGTCGCTCTCCCCTTCGGCTCAGCCCCAAACCTGCGCCTGTCTGGTTCTGTCTGGCTGCAGTCTGTGAGCCCTCCCTCCTTCCCCACTGCCTCCTGTGGAATCCAGTTCTGGGTGTTTGTAGGCCATGACTCCCTGGGAGGGTGGAATTTTCCAAACTCCAGGCCCCGGAGGCCAGCCTCAACTGACCTCTCCACACCTGGGCTCTGGAGCCTGGGCCCTCCAGTCCCTCCCACCACCATGGTAGTAAGAGCTCTAAAATCCAGCTGCAGGTGTTCCTCCCCTCCTCAACAACCCTCAAGGGCTCCCTATCACTCTCAGGATCAAGTCCATTAGACACCCTTTACCATCTGGTTCCAGTTTTGGCTCTGTGTCTCCACTCACGCTGCCATGCTCCTGGCCCCTCCCATCTTTACACACACACACACACACACACACACACACACACACACAGAGTGCTTGGCCTGGTATAGTCTCCTCTGTAGCTCAGCTCAGGTGGCAGTGTCTGTGACACCTTCCCCGATGACCCGCTCAGCACTGCCTTGTAGCCTCTCTAGAAGAATGAGCTGCCCCCTCCGCCAGGCCGCCAGCGCGCTTGGCAGGCGCTCAGCATCGGCATCTGGCACTTGCATTACAGTCAGGTGTTTGTGTCTGGCCTTCCCATCTCAGATCACACCCTTCCTCCCATCCTCAGACCCTGCTTTATCTTTCTTCAGAGCCACTTGTAGTTTATGACCTGTTCCCTCCATTACGACAGTAAATCCCACGAGGACAGGGATGGTATTTTATTCACCTGTCTGTATCCCTGATGCCATCAAATAAAGCTGGGCACTATAGAGACCACTCAATAAATATTTGTTGAAAAAATGAATGAATGAGTGGCTGGCTGACTGAGTAATGGATGGATGAATAGATGGGTGAGTGGATAGGTAGGTGGATGAGTGGATGGATGAGTGGGTGGGTGGATGGATGGATGGATGGATGGATGGATGGATGGATGGATGAGTGGATGAATGAGTGGGCGGATGGATGGATGGATGAGTGGGTGGATGGATGGATGGATGGATGGATGGATGGATGAGTGGATGGATGGATGGATGAGTGGGCAGATGGATGGATGAGTGGGCGGGTGGATGGATGGATGAGTGGGCAGATGGATGGATGGATGATGGATAGATGAGTGGATGGATGAGTGGATGGATGAGTGGATGGATGAGTGGATGGATGAGTGGATGGATGCATGGATGGATGCATGAGTGCATTAGCCAAGTGATCAGGGTCCCAGAAAACTCAGTAAGAACCAGGGTACAGGACGGCCTGGGAGAAGATAGGGTGACTTGGGGAGGACATTAGTTGGGTGGAGGGCCCAGAGCAGAGGCAGTGATGTCCAGGTGGAGAAAACTCCTTGTGGGAGACCCTGGGTGGATCAGGAAAGGCCTGGGAGCAGGAGAACTGAGGTCAAGTTTTGGCTCTTCTCCTTTGCTGAACACTCAAGAGAGTGCCTTCACCTCTCTAGGCTGTTTCTACATGAATAAAACTAGGCCCATGTAGTAACCATGTCACTGTGCACCGTGACAGATCAGGATGATAGGGGTACAAGGCTTTTGGGAGCAGCCTGTTGGGGGACAGTGGGGGAGAGAGCACTGCCCCCTGCCTTGGGCTTGTCCTCACTGCCTGCAGGGTCAGGCCCAGTGTACATGTGACCAGCTTCCAGCCAGGGCCAGGTACATGTGAGACACACTAAGGTCACCCACGCTCTTCTACTGTAGCATCACCTCACCGGCCCCTGACTATGACACCTGCCACAGCCAGGATACCCGGTCCACGGGTCCAAGTCCTTTGTTTTACAGGTGGGAAGCTGAGCCCAGAAAGCTGGAAGGACTTGGCCAAGGACATAGAGCAGATGGCTTCAAAGTCAGTTCCAGAGCACAGTTCTCTGCCTTCCCTCCCCAGGCTCTCTGCTCTACCCCGACACGTGGCTGAGCCTTGTGACCAGGTACAAGCCTGATCTTCGATGTCATGGCTTCTTCCATGCACCAGACACTGCGCTGGGACCTTTGCACAACATGCTGTACTAAATCCTCACTGTGGCCTCAGCAGACCTGCTTCACAAATAAAAAAATCGAGGCTCCGGGTCAGGGATATAGCTCAGCGGCATAAGCGCCTACCTGGCAAGTGCAAGGTCCTGAGTTCGATTCCCTGTACCAATAAATAAATACATAGAAATTGAGGCTCCGAGAGGACTAGTGATTTGTCCTAGGTAACAAAGCCAAGTGAAAGGCAGTCCAGGATTCAAGTTGACACCTTCGATCTCAGAAGCTTTACTCACCGTGGCCTGACTATTTGGGAAGAAGCAGGCACCATAATAAATGCCTGTCACGGAAGGGAATCAGTGCCTTTCTGATGCAGTCTGAGGCCCAGCAGTTGCTAAGTTGCCTCCCTTACACCTCACAATGGTCTCCAAGACGCTCCACACTGTTATCCCCATTTCACTGATGAGCAAACGGAGGCCAACGGAAATTTCCCTGCCAATGTCACCCACAACCTGTCTGTCGCCAGAGCCCTGGGACAAGCCCTGTTTCTCTGAAGTCCTGTCCTAACACGGTTCACTCAGTCAGTGAACATTTACTGCATCCCTACTATGTGCTAAGCCCTGTCCTAGACACATGGGGGTGCAAGAAACAGGATATGCCTCTGCTCCCACCTCTAGTCAACAAAGAAGTGGGTATGAGGCATGTGGGGATTCTGTCCCCCTGTCTGTTGGTGACAGTGACTAGGGATGGGGGTTGGCGCTGGCCCAGCCCTTCCCCCATCAAAGTGCTCTTGGAAGAGGCCGAGGGAGGGAGGCTGGGACAGCTCGGGCTCCAGGGCTGCCATGTCCTCTCCACCTGGCTCTGACTCACTGCCCACACCTGGCAGGGCCTCAGGCAGCCAGGCTGGAAATAGACAGGGGGGAACGGAGGCTGCACCTGCACGCTTGGCCACTGCCCCTCCCCCGCCAGGACCAGGAGCGTCATCGAGGGAAGCCCACCTGAGGTCCCAGGGCGTGGGAATGTGCTGGGTGCGGAAGTCCCGCCTGCTGGAAGGTGTCCTGGGAGCAGGAGGGTCACAGCAGGAGGGTTACCAGTCCGGATGGCTTCCCCTCCCACACTGCCGAGGTGGAGCCCGGTGCTTGCTTTGCATGTCTTACTCACTGCAGTGAACGCACCCCTCCCAGGAAGTCGGACTGTGATTAAGCCCATTTAACAGATGAGGAACTAGAGATTCAGAGAAGCCATGCCACTTGCCCAAGACCACACAGCCCCTATATTAGGCAACATGGGTCTGCGGCAAGCTCCCCACCCAATCCCAGCTCAAAAGGCTCATTCCAGGTCACAGGTGCAGCTTCCCCACCCACATCACTTTCCCTCTTTGTCAGGGTAAGTTCTCTCTCTCAACCTGGAAAGTGGAAATCACACTAGTATCCTTCTCTTTTCCTCCCTACCTGTCTCAACCCTGTCCAGCCTACAGCCCAAGTCTGATCAAGGTAGCTCCCTGTCTAAAACCTGCCAAGGCTCCCCACTGCCCTCAAGGTAAAGTGTCTTCCAAACTCCTCACAAACTTGTTCCTGCCCGCTTCTCCAGCCCCGTCACTCGCAGATCTCTGCCAGGACAAGTCAGGACAGCTCTCCGGCCTTCCCTTCCTGGTGGGGACGATGACAGCTCACAGCAAAGAGGCAGAGGGAGGCTGATGCATGTAGAGCGCCTGGCAGGGTGCTTGGCGGTGGCTGGTGCTCAGGGACCCTTCCTGCCTCCTCCCAGCTATGAGCAGAGGCACAGAGTAGCAGTGTGTGCACCATCTCTGTTTCGGCCAGGCTGGGGTAGAGGTTTTGTGGTGGCCTGGCCCAGGGGCCCTTGGTGTGACAGAGATTCATCCTGTTAAGAAATTCTGAAAAGCTGCAGGGCAGCGGTGACTGGAACTAGGGCCAGGGGGAAGTGGGGGAGCAAACGAAACCAACTTTCACAGCAGGATCATTTTTGATCTTAACCGCGAGCTCCAGGGTAGCAGGCCCACTCTACAGAAAGGGAAACTGAGGCCAGAAGGTAGGGGTCCACCAAGAATATCGCAACGGGGCCCAGTCGGAACCAGCTCTGCCAGGCTCCCAAGGCCATGCTCCTTCCTGTCCTGCACCCAGCACGCCCAAGCTTGGAGGACACAAGGACAGCATTTGCTCAGGAGAGGAGGCACTGACATACTGCAGCGGGCAGAGGGTGCGGGGCCGAGACAGGATGGGTCCAGGCTTTAGAACCAAGACAGATGTGAGAGAGAAGCGACAGTGACTAGCTGGGGTGAGGTCACTCAGATGAGCAGAGAACCTGCCTTGATTCTCAGAGACTTTGGAGTCCAAATGCTTCCTCCGCTGTCCCGGCTTCCCATAACGGGAAACTGAGGACCCTCGCCTTGGCCAGGCCTCCAAGTGCAGAGCGCAGTGCATGGCTGGAGGGGGACTTCGGGGAGAAGGGAGGAGGCCCAAGCTGGTAACGGCCACCACCTGTGGCCCCTCGGCCCCGCGCCCCACCCCACGCCTGCCCCCGCTGCCTGCCTTACAGGTGGGAGTGACTCAGGCTGGGGTTCGCGCTGGTGGCCCTGGCCGCTAGGCCGCAGCGGAGCTCTGGGCCTCACAGCTGTGATGTCAGCAGGCCCTTCCTTCCTCCCGCATCTGCTTGAAAAGGTCACCTATTTTAAACTCTTCCTCACCGCACCCTGCCTTTACCCCCAAAGAGGATGAGTTTTTCTAACCTGTGTCAACAGCCCACCCGGCTCCCCAGGGCGCAGGGTCCCAACCTCCACACTTTGAGTTTAATAGATATTCTGTGCAACTGCTGCCTGCCACACTATGCTGGCTGAGGGCCCCGGGTCAGGCTGTGGACTGTTTTTTTGTGTTGTTGTTGTTGTTGTTTTCAGTATTGGTGATTGAACCCAGGGCCTTTGCACTGAGCTAAATCTCTGGCTTTTTTTTTTTTTTTTTTTTTTGGAGACAGGGTCTTACTAAGTTATCCAGCCTCTGCTGAAACTTGTGATCTCCCTGCCTCAGCCTCCCAAGAGTTCTAGGACTACAGGAGTGTGTGTGTGTGTGTGTGTGTGTGTGTGTGTGTGTGTGTGTGTGTGTGTGTGCCTGTCTTCTTGGACTTGATTTATTTTGTTTTGTGCATGAACGTGGCCCTGGGTTCCACCCCCAGCACCACAAAAACAAAAAAACCCAGATAATAGATAATTTCTGATGATACCTAGGTGTCCCAAAGAAAGTAAAATGGGGCAAGAAGATAGTGACAGATGGGGCACTTTAAAGTGAGCGGTCAGGGGCCGGGGATACAGCTCAGTGGCACAGTCTCTGCCTGGCAAGTGTGAGGTCCTGAGTTTGATACCTGGTACCAAGAAAAAAAAAAAAGTGGGTTGTCAAGGAAGGCTCCTCCAAGGAAGGGACAGAGGTCTGGGGATGGCCATTCCCAGGAGAGGGAGCCGCCATTGCCCAGGCCCTGGGGTGGAAATGGAGAGATTGTTAGACCAGTGGCTCTCAAAGTGGGGTTCCACAACCCACAGCATTAGTGTGACCCAGGAACTGGTCAGAAACTTAAGTTCTCAAGAGCCGACTCAGACTTGCTGGAAACTCTGGGGCTGGGACTCAGCAGACAGGGCTTTTTTTTTTTTTTCCGTACCGGGAATCAACCTCAGGACCTTGAGCTTGCCAGGCAGGCGCTTGTGCCGTTGAGCTGTATCCCCGGCCCCCAGATGGGGCTTTTAACAAACCCTCCAGGTGATTCTGGTGCACCTCCAAGTTCAGAGGCACCGAGCAGCAGCCAGAAAGGAAGCCCTGGGCTGGAGCGCGGGAGGGTGAGCTGCATCACAGCCTCAAGGCCTCCGTTCCCACCGAGGCCCGGCTTCACAGCTGCGGATCCAGGGCTCCCGGAGCCCTCAGGGTAAATCAAAGCCTCTGAGCTGGGCTCAGGAGGTCCCTGGAGACACCTGCCTTTCCAGACTCACCCCTCGCCTTCGTCCTCAGATCCGTGCTCCTGCGCACAGCTGCCCCTCTGCGCCTCGGACACGCTGTTCCCTCGTTCCCAAAGCTCCCTGGCAACTTTGCCTGGCTACTTTCCACCTATGCTTCAGAATACAACCCAGGACTCATCCCTTTCAGGAAGCCCTCCCTGATTGCCCCGTCAGAGTGAGGGACCCTGCTCTCTTCTTCCACATCACAGTGCATCACACAGGCTTGACATTATCTGGGGAAGGAGAGGAGTTTGAGAAATTACTGGTGGTATGGAGGATGTAGCTCAATAGTCGAGCACTTGCCTAGCATGTGTGGGTTTGATCTTAAGTGCCGTATACTAACCCACTGAGGTCCTTACCTCCGACCACCCCTTTATCTAATTCCCAACGCCGAGCTAATATTTGCCCTGCTCTAAATCAACCCTGGCCAGGCACTAGCAGAGTGGAGACCACATGTATAGCCCACAGCCTGCGGCATTACACAGCTGGGTATGGTGGTGCTTGCCTGTAATCCCAGCTACTTGGGAGGCTGAGGCAGAAGGACTGCATGTTTGAGGCCAGCCCGGGCCTGAATCAAAGGAAAAAGGAAAGACGGCTGGGGATTTGGAGAGTGTCCCTGGGTTTAATCCCCGGTTATATGTATATATATGTGCACATGTGTTCATTATAAACACTACGCAGTTCTAGTGGAAGACCTCCTTCTCCTTCTCCAATCCAGACCCCCTCTGCAGACATAACTCTTGCTGCGGATGTGGTGTCCACACATTCACACATACATGGACACACAGAAACGTGAAGTTTCCCCTTGTAGTTCTCTTTTCCCACATGCAAATGGAATCAGGCAGCTCTGTTCCACAACCTGTTTGTTTGCTCTTTCCTTGGAACATGAAGACCTACCTTGCTATTTTTAGCAATTCTTAGTATTCCGAAGTACAAATGCGCTGTTGTTTTTAGCCACTGCCTGAATACATTAACCCTGTTTTTTTATTTTCTGTATTTTATGATGCTTTGACATCCTGGGTCCTGGCTGATGCTGGAGCTGCTGCCCTCCTAGGCTAATTAATTCTTGGAGCTAATAAACAACTTGCCTGTGGGGTGCCTTTCCTGGGAGGCGGGTAGGGAACTGGGGCTTGAGTCAGAAACTTCGCACTGAGCTGCGTACATCCTGACTCCTTTTTAAATTCTTAATTTTGAGACAGGGTCTCACCAGCTTGCCCAGGCAGAACTTGAACTTGCAGTCCTGCCTCAACCCCCCAAATTCCCAAGATTGTACAGGTGCACCACTAAATGTCCCATACTAACCCACCACTAAAGTCCTTACCTCCAACCAGCCGTTTGTCTACTTCTCCACGCCAAGCTAGTCTTTCCCCTGCTCTAAATCACCGCAGGCCAGGCACTAGCAGACTGGAGACCACAGGAATAGCCTGGAGACTGCAACGTTATTTAAATTAGCCAACCCTAAACTCACTCCACTTTTTGCCCTCCTTTGCCTGTTCTTTTCCGTGGAAAGGACAACCCAAGCTCTGGGCCATGTTCTCCTCTCACTCCTGCCTGCTGGCCCACCCCGGTGGTCTAATGTGGCCCTGCCTGACATGGTGTCCACCCCACCCCCGGAACTGTGAGCAATAAAAGTTTTTTCACTGGCGTTGACCTCACTGTGTCATCGCCTCCATAAATTAAATCCCAGGCACAGTTAGGACACTGAGCGGTGGGGCTGGGGCTGTAGCTCAGGGGTAGAGCACATGTCCACCATGTGCGAGGCCCTTGGTCTGTCTCCAGTACTGCAAAGACAGAACAAAACAGAATGCACCCCGTGATGGACATGCAGAGGTCTGCAGCTTTTCCCTGTTCCGGGAAAGCCGCAGCAGCCCTCTTGGTAAATGTGTGAGTATTTCTCTAGGAAGCCATCTGTCAGGTCACACTTACTTAATTACTTATTGTTCTCTATGGGTGCGAGGTCACCTCCCAAGTCTGGCCTCTGCTCCCCCGCCTTGTAGGTGTCAGGGGAGCCGCTCAGGCATCTTCAGGGGTGGCCTTTGCTTTGATAAATATTGCAGATCTCCTCACTGTAAAATATCTTCCTCATCTTCAGACAGCTGAATTTCCTTCCCTGTGAGCCCTGTCAGGAGCCATTTCCCCTGGACAGCAGGACGTGTCAGCCAGAGAGTCGCTGCAAGCTCTGTCTGGGTGACTAATGGATGCAAGGGACAAGGGCTGGGGACTCGGAAGAACTGTGCGTGTGAGCCGGGGCAGGTGACTCTGCCTCTCTCCGCTGTGGTTCCCTCACTTCTCAGGGCAACTGTCGCGGGATGGGAACCAGGTAACATAAGGATGTACCTGAGATGCTTCACATGTAGAGGCGCTCAAAATAAAAACCCAAACGAAGGCTGCTGTCAATTCCCCGTTTGCCCCTGCGTCCCAACCCTCTTTCTCCACTGGCTCAGGGCCTGAGCTTCTCTGGCCTTTAGTTCCACTTGGGTTTGACCAATGGAAGTCATCGCAAAGAGCGGGGGGCCTCCAGAAGAGAGGAGGGGTGGGGTTTGGATTGCCGAGGCTCCTCCTCTTGCATTGTCCTTTACTCAGGGCTGAAGCTCCTACCCTGCAGTTCTGACTTTCACACCTTCCCCTTTCCCCCTCGGGGGGCCATGGTAGCCCATTGTTCCCAGGCCCTGGGTCCTCTCCATCCCTAACTGCGCCAACTGCTCTGAAGGTTAAGTCCCTTCTCTGTCCCACTTCCCCAGCCCCTAGCCAGTTGTCCTTTCCAGGGAGACTTTGCTCCCTGCTGGGCCCTTGACTACTTCAAGTGACCCACCTCCCTATTTCACCGAAGTGCTCTCTGTCTGACCCTCTCCACAGCTGCAGAAAGAGGGTCCCTGTATCCCAAAGGATAAACCAGCCCGGGGAGAGACGCTCCACCTGGGAGGAAAGAGGCCCAGGAGAGCAGTCTGCAGAGCTGCCTGGCCACAGCCGAGCCTCTGGAGACCCTGATGCCCCAACCCTCCTCGGGGACTTTTGGAGATCAGGGCCTCGGCTGCCTCAGCTCTTCCACCAGCCTGAGCGTCCAGGCTCTGTGACAGACTCACATGAGCAAATCCATGCAAGACCTAGCCGTATGTCAGAAGCCAGCACATGCCCTGAGACAGAGAAAGAGAGAGACGGAGGCAGAGACAGAGACAGAGACAGAGACAGAGATACACAGAGAGAAAAAGATTGACAGGGTGGGAAAGGGAGCAGCAGGAGTTCTGAGATCATCTGCTGAGCAGATTCCCTTCCAGGAATTGTAAGAGTCACAGGGACCAGATTCTGAGTACCTACTACATGTCAGGCATCATACATTCACTCATTCACTTGTGTTTTTTTTGTTTTGTTTTGTTTTGTTTTGTTTTGTTTTGTTTTTGAGACAGGGTCTTGCTATGTTGGTTCTAAACACACTATGTAGCTCAAGCTGGCCTTGAACTCACAGCAATCCTCCTGCCTCAGCTTCCCCAGTGCTGGAATTACTCAGTTGCCATTCTAGGCCCTGGGATTCATTGATGAATGCAACAGACAGGCCATCACCCTCTTGGGGCTGGTGCTCTGCAAGTTGCCTTGGGAAGGAGGTGGGCATCTGTAGCCCTAGTTAGTCTTTGAATCAGGACCTTGTGGTCCAGAAACTGGCCAAGGGCACCAGCTGACAAGGGCCTGAGCCGGGACTTGTCTCCAGCCCTGCCAGGCTTCTCAGCCAGAGCATCACCTGGGGAAGCCACAGAGAGCCCAGGAAGCAGTCTGGGAAGAGCCAACCGAATCCTCGGGAAAGGACCCGGGAGGAGGGGACCCGAAGCTGCAGGGAGGGGCACAAGGTTCCCATCTGTATTCCAGATGCTCGCAGTGACTAAAGTGTCGGGTCAGGGGCCCGGGGTGACACAACCGGGGAAGGACACTCCGTGAACCAATGCGCCCAGCTATTCCTTGTTTGCAGTTTCCTTCTTGACGTAAACTTCATGAGTCACAGTCTCAGAACTTGTCTTGATTTCACAATCCTCACAGATGAGTGCAGACACCACCGGGTCCCCTGCCAGGGCATTTCCAGCCATCACGATTCTCCTTCTTCAGCACTCCCCCCAGGACATCAGGGATTTGTTTTGGAAGGTTGGAGGGAACACAGCAGGGAAAGGTGGGCATGGACCTCCTGCCAAGGGTCAGGAATGCCCTAGGCAGTCCAACCATGTACCTTTCATCCCCAACACCAGCAGACATTCATTATATTGAGCACCTACTATGGGCAGATAGTAGACTAAGCAAGATTGGGCAATTGTTAAAACCAGAGCTCCTGGATCGGCTGCTTTCTGGCTGTGTGACGTCAGGCGTATCAATTTAACTCTTAAAGCCTCAATTCCTTTTTTTGTAAAATGGTAAATAATGGTTTAAAAAATGGTGTGTAAAATGGTAAAATATTAATGCCTGGTTACTATGAGGATTAAATGAGGCAACACATCAAAATGTTTAAAAGAGGATACAGCAGCCAGGCACAGTGGCACACTTCTGTAATTCCAGCTACTTGGGACGCTGAGGCAGGAGGACTGCCAAGGTCAAGGCCAGCCTGGGAAACAAAGGGAGATATTATCCCAAAATAAAAAATAAGACGGCATGTGGTTGTAGCTCTGTGACAATTGCCTAGCATGTACGAGAGCCTGGGTTCAATTCCCAGCACAGAAAAATGGGAGGAGGAGGAGGAAGTGCAGGAAGGGGTGGGGGAGGGGAAGGAAAAGAAGAAGACAGCACATGTGGTATACGAAAAAATCTTCAACAGTTATTACCACTGGGGATATAGCTCAGTGGCATAAGCGCTTGCCTGGCAAGCCTGAAGTCATGAGTTTGATTCCTGGTACACACACACACACAAAAAAAAAACAGTTATTACCATCATCAAACTCAAGTAGGAAAACAAATACATAATCCATGCACATTGCATATATATATTCATAATATTAATTCAATGATTGTAATTTTATTGTAATAGAAATGAATATTCAGGTAATCAGTTTCAACCATCACACATCACTCTGTGAAATGACACAGCCCCCTTGCTTAGCAAGAACTTGTGAGGCCCTCACCTCAGCGAGGTCTCACTTCAAGTACGTTCTCCTAGCCAGGGGTGGTAGTGCACCCCTGTAATCCCAGCACTCCGGAGGCTGAAGCAGGAGGATCACTGTGAGTTTGAGGCCAGCCTGGGCTACAAAGTGAGTTCAAGAGCAGCCTGAACTGCATAGTGAGACCCTGTCTCAAAAAAAAAAAAAAAAAAAAAAAATCAAAGGATCCCTCAGTAGCTGGGTGTCGTGGCGCATGCCTGTAATCCCAGTACTCCGGAGGCTGAGGCAGCAGGTTCGCTGTTGAGTTTGAGACCTGCCTGGGCTACAAAGTGAGTTCAAGGCCAGCCTGAGCTGGATAGTGAAACCCTGTCTCAAAAAGACAAAAAAAAATAAAAAATTTAAGAAAAATCAAAGGATTCCCCTCCTACCACTCAATCCCATCAGAAACATACTCTGTCTCATCACCCTCTGTGGTAGAAGGTACCATTCTCTGACATGTTTTCATTGACTTATTTCATTACTTGTTTGGTATTTCCACCCCCACCGAAAAAAAAAAATGGGAGTTTTTTTGTGACAGTAGCAGCCTCCGATCCTGAGGCCTCCTCTGTTCCCAAAGCTGAGACTGTGCCCAGCACATAGTAGGTGCTTCCCAAGTATTTGTTGAAGGGACAGTGAAAAAGTTAGATCCTCTCAGTGAGCTCTGCAGGCGCCAGCATCTCTATGTCACAGAGGGCAGCGGAGTCTCAGAGAAGTGGGAAGATGGGTGCAGAGCCTCAGTACACCCACATCCCTGACACGGACTTGGACCCACTTTGCATCTAGCTGGAGCCCCACTGAGAGCTAGGAAAGCGGTGACCACCGGGGGCAGGAAGCTGAGTTCTCTGCCCCCGCCCGCACCACGCCCACACCACATGCAGCAGAAGCAGCAGCGGCTCTAGCAGGAGGCCTGGTCCCCCAGTCTATGCTGAGGGGCTGGGTGACCCGCAGGAGTGAGTGAGCGCCTTCTCCCTTGGCGTCAGAAAAGTGAATGGATTTTTTCCTTTTAGATTGAAGCATCTTGATTTTGTTCTTTACCTTTTAATTATTTTAAAATAATCAATACATAATAATCGCATGTATTGATGGGATACAGGGTGATAACTCAATACACGGATACAGTGTGTAATAATCGAGTCAGGGCAATTACTTCCCTTTTCCTTAAACATTTATCATTTGTTTCCATTCGAAAGCTTACCTACTCATCTCTTGTAGTGCTTGGGTTTTCTTGTGTTTTGTGGTTTCAGTTTTGAGGATTGAAAACAGGGCTTTGGGGCCTGGGGATTTAGCTCAGTGGCACAGCGCCTGCCTGGCAAGGGTAAGGTCGTGAGTTCAATTCCCAGTACTGGGAAAAAAAAAAAAAAAAAAAAGCCCCAAAACAGGGCTTTGTGCCTGCCAGGCAAGAGCTCTATCTACACTGAACTACACCCAACCCTTGAGGTGTTTTTTTTAGAGCTGAGATTTAATTCACATACTATATAAGATTAAAGGTTTTAGAACTTTCTTTTGTCACGGAATCTGTGATTCCCAAATTAAACGGGATATGCAGAGCCAATACTACATAAACACGATGAAAGTGGGGTGCTCTGGAGAGGGGGGAGGGTGACATCAGAACTGTGCTTGGGGACCTGTGGCTTCCACTACGCCCTGTCCCCTGAGGGTCCCTGAGGCAATTCTATGGGGACCCAGGCCTCAGAAGAACTCAGTTTGTTTGTTTTTTTTTTTTTTGTCTTTTTGAGACAAGGTCTCATTATGCAGTTCAGGCTGAACTTGAGCTCACTTTGTAGCCCGGGCTGGTCTCAAACTCATAACAATCCTCCTGCCTCAGCCTCCAGAGTGCTGGGATTACAGGTATGCACCACCACGCCCGGCCAAGGCACTCAGTTTGAAGACCACTGGATGAGTCACTTTTTAGGGTCTGGCAAGGTGGAGGGGCTCCGGGAGCGCAGAGGAGCCCCTGCTCTCCGGGAGCGCAGAGGAGCCCCTGCTCTCCCAACTTGCATGTGAGCGCTGCTCTTTGAGTCACAGCCCAGCTGCCTGCAGCGGGTCATGAGAAAGCAGGCGAGGGCAGGTCCAGGGCGCAGGAAGTGGAGCAGGCCAGCTGGGAGGCAGCAGTAGGCGCTGGTACCGCGGCCTCCTGGACGGGCCGGTGACATCACAGCCCCAGGAAACAGCTGCCCAAGAGGCCCTCGCTGTCCCTCATTTCTCCTCTGGGAAAAGCAGCCACCAGCTGTTCTGCTCTTCTTCTTAGTCACTTTTACGCTTCCTGGATGGTCCCCTCGCAAAGCAGCATCTTCAGCAGTAGCAGCCACTTCCCTTTTTTCCTGACCCACTGTGCGCCGGAACTGTGCTGTCCTAACCGCACAGCCCCTCGCTGTGTGCGTTCACTTGTATCGTTCACTTTCGTCACCGCATCCGCAGGAAGGAGGGATCGGTGCCATCCCCATCTTCCAGATGGTGAGTGGCCTTGGATGCCAGGCAGGTGCTGAATGCCAGGGCCAGCACTTGAACCTGGTTCTGCCTAGCTCCACTGTTCTTGCTCTGTTTGTGACTCATCTCATCGTCAGGTTTAGGACAAAGCAAGGCAGGTACGGTTTTCTTCTTATGTACAACAGGGGATTGTAAATAGTAAAGCCTCTTTATTAAGGACCCTCCTGGCTTATTGTCTGGACAGTGCCAGACTTGCAACTCTGTCTGCTATGACTGTCCCCATTTACAAAGGAGGCAACTGAGGCTCAGGGGAACAAAGTCAATTACTCAAGCCCATGGTACAAGCAGGTGCCAAAGCCGGGTGCGCGGGACCGCCAGGTGCGCGGGACCGCAAGGCGGAACCACTTCCCTTCAGCCCTGAGTTTCCCGGGCAGGGTTCATCTCTGCTGTCCGATTCTCTCCGGGGTGGCTTCTCACAGACAGTTCTTTCCTCACAGTCCTGGAAGCCAGCAGCCCAAAATCAAGGTGCCCCATTCCGTACACTTCTCCTGGCTTCTAGTGGCCACCAGCAGCTCTTGGCCATCCTTAGCTTGGCCTTCCTCACTCTTTGTTTGAACATCCTCTCTCTGTCTTCCATCTTACTTTCCTTTCTCTCTCTCTCTTTTTTTTTTACTTTCCTTTCTCTGGCAAGGACAGCAGTCTTTGGATTCAGGACCCCGCCCCCGAATAATCATCTCTTAATTACATCTGTAGCCAAGCGTGGCGGCAGATACCTGTAATCCCAGCACTCTGGGAGACTGAGGCAAGAGGAGGACTGCAATATGAAACCCAGCCTAAGTAGTTTAGCAAGATTTTGTCTCAAAATAAAAAAAATAAGGGGGCTGAGGAGTTAGCTCAGTGGCACAGCGCCTGCCCGGCAAGCGCAAGGTCGTGAGTTTGATTCCCAGTACCAGGAAAAAAAAAACAAAAAAAAAAAAAAAGAAAGAAAGAAAGAAAGAAAGAAAGGGGCTGGGGATATAACTTAGTGTGAAAGCCCTGGGTTCAATCTTCAGTAGCACTGAAAAAATAATTACACCTATAAATACCCCATTTCCCAAATAAGGTACCGGGTGTTGGAATTTGGACAAATCGTTTTGGGGACCTAATTCAGTGCACTCTGTCACTACCAGCACCACCTCCATTCAGCAAGTCTTTACTGGGCATTGAGTGCTCAGCTGGGACTCAAAAATCATCTCACTTACCACTCATAGTCTCATGGGAAAGGCAGATAAGGTGCTGGCAGTGGTGGAAGGTTTTCAACCTA
Source organism: Chinchilla lanigera (assembly GCF_000276665.1). Classification (NCBI taxonomy): domain Eukaryota; kingdom Metazoa; phylum Chordata; class Mammalia; order Rodentia; family Chinchillidae; genus Chinchilla; species Chinchilla lanigera. The sequence goes on along the minus strand of NW_004955452.1, from coordinate 3,559,350 downwards.
ACCGTATTTCTTTTCTTTTGAGACAGGGTCTCTATGTGTAGTTGAATTCACTGTGTAGCCCAGGCTGGCCTCAGACTGGTGCTCCTCCTGCTTCAGCCTCCCAAGTTCTGGGATTACAGCCCACCATGCCTAGTTTCAACCTAACTGTAGAATTAAAGAACATGAACACACAAAGGAGAGAATGTAATAATGCCTGGGGAGGGGAGGGAGCATGTTCCTTCTAGCAGTCAGTAGCTATTTACTATGCACTTACCACATGCAAGACACTTTAGGGGAAAATATATACTTAAAAGAAAAAAAAAAAAGACAGTAGAAGAAAGAGCCTGGACTCTAGCTGAACAAAAAGATCCCCCATGCAGGCTTTTTTGGTCTGTGCCTCAGTTTTCCTCACCCGTAAAATGGGAATGGTAACATCATTTGCTTCGTAGGATTATTATTAGGTATAAATAAAATCAATCACCTATGAGCTCATTTAAGAAGTATTTATTGACCTTTTTCTATTTTCTACTTATCAGGCACATAACGCACAATAAGGAACTGGTAAAATGCCTACCACCAAGACTGTTAGGCAAGCTCTTTACCATAGGGCTACGTTCTCAGTCCTTTCTGTTTTATTCTGAGAGAGGATTTCACTATGTTGCCCACATAGGCCTTGAACTCATGATCCTCCTGCCTTAGATCCACGAGAAAGTACTTAATAAATGACAGTTCCTGTCCTCTTTCCCCTAATTTGTAAGTTAGGGAAAGTTCAGGGCACAAGTGCAAGAGCAGTCACAAGGCAGCACAAGCTAAAGGTCAAGCAAAGAGCACAAGCAGTATGTCCACAGAACAGCGAGGCTGTGGCCGGATGGGTCTGCCAGGGCTTCCTGGGGGAAGTGAGTTTGAAGCAGACCCTGGAGAACCAAGACGAAGGAGAGGAGACAGAACTCCACGCAGCAACTGTGGTATGAACAAAAGACCGGGCTGGGAAAAAAAAAGACACAGAGAAAAATAGGTTCGGGCCAGATGGTGACCCTTTCTAAAAGATTCTGGACTTTTGCAGGGCAAATAAAGCATCAGTGAAAGTGAGAAGAAGAAAAAGAAAAGAAGAAAAAAGACAACAAAAAAACCTCAAGGGTAAGTACAGATGAGAATGTACTTACCCGCATCACAAATATTTGCATTTCTTTCGATCTCGCTCCAACTTTGGTATCATCTTTTCTGCAGGGCATTTCCTATAAGGGACTAGTTCCATATATTTCTCCTGTATGTAACTGGTGTGTTTTTCCTAGCCAACATGGCTTGCTGAAGACAGGGACTGTATTTTACCGCCATTACACCCCTGATGCTTAGCTGGGTGCTTGGCATGGGGTAAGTGTTTGACGAGCATTTCATTGAATGAAGGGATGACTTTTATATTTCTGTTTTACATGACAGCATGAAATCTCGAAGCACTGCTAACATTCACATGTCCTGCTGAGCGTGGTGGTGCACACCTATAATCCCAGCTAAATGGGAGGCTGAGGCAGGGGAATTACAAGTTCAAGGCCAGCTGGACAACTTAGTGAGTCTCTGTTGCAAAATAAAATACGGAGCCAGATGAGGCTGAGGGTGTGACTCAGTGGCGGAGCTCTTGCTTTGCACGCATGCATAAGGCCCTGGGTTCAATCCCCAGCACCACACACACACACACACACACAAAAAATAAAAATAGAGAGCTGGAGATAAATCTCATTGTTCACTGAGTTCAGTCCCCAGTACATCAAAATAAATAAATAAAATGAAATTCTTCTTTCCTGCCTGGAACAACTATAACGTTAATACGAATAGTCAAAGCCAGACAGGCAGGAGGGAGTGAGCAGAGCGACCAGCCTGCCCATCTAGCAGGACAGAGCCTTGCAGGGCTAAACTTGTGAAATGGGAGAGAGTGTGCTATGGGCCCACTGGGCTGTGTTGCTTTAAACCCAGGTCAGCCAACCAAGGGTGGATGCAAAAGACTTTTTTTTTAAACAAGCCAGCAGCTTGAGGCTTGCACGGAACAGGAAGGGAATTCACAGGACTCGACCTCCCCTTCGCAGCCTTGAGGACCGAGGACGCCGGCAAGGCTAACTCTGTGTTGAGATAAGAAACGGCGGTTTCTTGAAGGTTTATTTTGTTTCTGGAGCCACCAGATCCAGTGGGCGGATCACATCTCGAAATAGAAGCATCTCGAAAGGCCCGTGAATCATTTCTGGGCGCCAGCCTGCACGGTTTCATATCCTGTTCTCAGCCTCACCTTGGGCGCGCACCGTGTGTGCGTGTGCATCTGTATTGTTTTCGCGCTTGTTTGCTTAGGATTTGGTCTTGAAACTTTTACTTTCTTTTAATAGCTTTTTTTTTTTTTTTTTTTTTTTTTGAAGCTGGAAGAATTTTTCGAATGGTTTTTGCAAGAAAGTTCAAACCCCAGGATGACTAAGTCTCTGGAAGAATTTGCACTTTGTGAGGGGGCATTTGTTTGTATTTGGTAGGAATGATGCAGTCACTAATTTCTGCAGAAAGGTCTTTTAGAAAGCTCCTGGCTCAGCCCCCTCATTGCCTGTGTGGGGAAACTGAGGCTCAGGGAAGGAGAGGGTTCAGCTAAGGTCCTGCAGCAGTGGGAGCGGGAGACCTGACTCTTGGAGCCAGCTTTGGGTTTGGCAGAAGCTCTCAAGCACCCTGCCTTTGCTTAGTTGGGAACAGTTTTAAAATTAGCAGAGAAGGGGCTGGGGATACAGCTCAGGGGCACAAGTGTCTGCGTGGCAAGCACACTGCCTAGAGTTCAATCCCCGGTACCAAAAAAATAAAATTTAAAAAAATTTGAAAAAAAAATTAGCAGAGAAGCTGGTAGGGGGCTCAGTGGTAGAGCGCCTGCCTAGAATGCACGAACCCTGGGTTTGATCCCCAGCACCTCCCTTTCCCCAGAACACACACACACACACACACACACACACACACACTAGCAGAGGAGCAGAAACAGCAAGAGGACCCTGCGAGTACAGGAATAGTAGGGTGGGGCAGGGAAAGGAAGGCACGGAGGTATTTTCAGCACATTCGCTGAAACAGAACCTTCCCCAGGATCCTGTATTAGGCAGTGGTTTTCAAACAGGATTGATTTTGCCCCCAGGGGACATCTGGCCAGGTCTGCAGTTATTTGGGTTTGTCAAAACATGGGTAGGGGTTGGGACTGGCACCTGTGGGTGGAGGGCAAGGATGCGGCACGCAGGACAGCCCCCGCAGCAGCAGCAGCATCGGGTCCCACACATCAGCAGCGGCAAGGCTGAGGAACCCTGCTGAACAGAGCCCTCTGTGAGGTCTCCAGTTCCACCCGGGAAAGTCAAGGTTCAGAAGGTACAGCCCTGAGCTGGCCGTGTGGGCTGGGACAGATTTCTGTCTGGTTGCTTCAGTTTCCTCATCCATAACAGTACTTCTGTCAGTAGCTGCTATGATGCTAATTAAATAAGTTAATGCTTGTAAAGCACTTAGAACAGTGCCTGCTACATACATAGTGAGTGTTAAATAAATCTTTTTTTTTTTTAAAAAAAAAGCTTGCCGGGGGTGGCGGCGCATGCCTGTAATCCCAGCACTCGGGAGGCTGAGGCAGGAGGATCATTGTGAGTGTGAGACCAGCCTGGGCTACAAAGTGAGCTCAAGGCCGGCCTGAACTGCATAGCGAGATCCTGTCTCAAAAAGACAAAAAAAAAAAAAAAAAAAAAAAAAAAAAAAAAAAAAAAAAAAAAAAAGCTTGCCCAGCAAGCTTACAAACAAAGTAAGTGAAAGAAAGTAATGAAAGCCCAAGTGAAAACTAAATCTAAAGCTATGGAGAGGCAGAAGGGCAGGAAGGTGGGAGACGTTCTAGGGTACAGGACCTATGAGCAGGCTGGTCACATCCACGTGATGCTCCACGTCCCCCAGTGGTGTTGGTGAGGCTTTCCTTCTTCGACCCCGCCACCGTCCATGCAGCTTCATCTTTTCAGGTCAAAGTGACACGCACCGTTATACACACACTTCCTTGGCAACTCTGACCCAGTCAACTCTTATCAGTCATTAAGAACAGCTAGCTCAGAGGGCTGGGAATATAGCTCAGTGGCACAGCGCCTGCCTGGCAAGCGCAAGGTCCTGAGTTCAATTCCCAGGACCAAAACAAACAAACAAACAAACAAAAAAGCCCAGGATGAATTGGTTTTTCAGGCCCCTCCTGGCAAGGAGGCCAACTGCAGGTTGTAGGAGAGTAAAAGTTGAAGCCAAGGCTGGCAAGCTTAGTTCCGAGGTAGGCTCAGGGCAGTGCTCAAGGGTATGCAATCGTCCTGAGTAATCCCAGACCACGTGGCACTTATGCCCATGCCAGCCAGCACTGCCCCTAGCAGGCCTCCAGCCTGGGCCAACCGCTGCCCTGCTCTTTTCAACCTTACACCCAGCGGGAGCCGCACTTGACACTTCCACCCTCAGCTCTGGTGGCCTTTTACCCAGCTTGGGCCCATTCCCTGCTGTTCCACTCTGGCCCTCCAAGCCCATCCTCACCTCGAGGTCAGATTTCTCCACTGGCCACCAGGAACCAGCCGCCTTTGGGAGCGATCGCTGTGTGCAGCCCAAGGCTAACGTCGCTCCTCAGCTCTCCGCAGCATCTGGGCCTTGTGGAGGAAACAGCAGAGGCTGTGGTGGGAGCAGAGGGAGGAAAAGCCCAGGAAGAGCCACGCCGCCCTTCCTCTGCCTGGCACCCACCTGGCCAGCTACTCATTCAAACATCACGGACCATTTCTGGAACATCAAAGCTAAGTGTGTCACTACTCCTCTTCCTGGGAGCCTAGCAGCCCTGTATCCGCTGTATTCATTTCCTACTGCTGCTGTAACAAAATACTACACTCTAAGTGTTCTAAAACAAGACACGTTTACTATTGTACAGTTCTGCAGGTTAGAAGCCCAATCTGATCTCACTGGGCTAAAATCAAGGTGTCAGCAAAGTGAGGGTCCTTTCTGGGAGTTCTCCGTAGAATCCATTTCCTAGCTAGGTGTGGTAGTGCCCACCCGTCATCCAGAGCTCTGGGAGGTTGCGGCAGAAGGATCACAAGTTCAAGCCCATCTTGAGCAATGTAGTGACTTACTAAGAACTTGTCTCAAAATAAGAAATAATTTTAAAGAGGGCCGGGGACATAGCTCAGTATAAAGGACCTGGGCTCAGTCCCCACGACTCGGAAAAAAAAAAAAAAAATAGAATCTATTTCCTGCCTTTCCTAGGTTCTAGAAGCTGCCTACAACTCTACAGCATCCCTCTGGCCTCACTCCCACCCACATCTCTTTCTTTTACTCTGCTTTAAGGGCCCTTATGGTTACGTCAAACTCACCCAGATAATCCCCAGTAAACTCAGTATTTTAAAGTCAGGTGATTGGCAGCCTTATCCCATCTGCAACCTTACCTCCCATTTGCCAAGTAACATTACATCGGCGCAGGCTTCGAGGGTAAAGTATAGACATTTGATTTGCCTGCTACATTAACAGCGGGTAGCGGTGTGGACCGCACCAACCCAGAAAGCAGGTTATAGGAAGCACTGCCGCTGTCGTCCTGTGTGAATGTGAGTTCACCGTGACCCGCTCTGTCAGGTGAATCTGGAAAAATCAGATTTTCAGGTCAAGTGTTCCAATTTTGAAATTCTTTGCAGAAAAGGCAAAGAAAAAGAAAGCAGAGAAGGAAGAAAGGAAAGAGTGGAGAGAGGGAGCAAGGAGGGAAGGAAGGAGGAAAGGAAGGAGGAAATTCATGGGCCGGATTTGGCGCGAAGCCACTCAGGTGTGATCCTGGGCCCGGCTCTACCCTGAGCCCAGGTGACAGCATGAGATGCCACCTGGCATTCACGGGCTCTGCCAGCTCTGGGGCCTTCAGGTGGGAGGAATGTGGCCAGGAGCCCAGTGAGTCCCCAGGGGATGCCTCAGGGGAAAGTTCCGAGGGAGAAGGGACCCACCATGTCCCTAAGGGACCAAGCATCACCTGCAGGAGCAGCAGAGCATCAAAGAGTACAGGAAATCAGGCCGAGGCGACCTGAAGAAATCAACCAGAGTAAGGTGGGCTTCATGCCTCGTGAGTCCAGAACAGACCAAGCACAGCCTCTCTAACTGCAAGACACTGGGCCCTCCCCTCCCCCACCACAGCAACCCTGGCCGGCTGTGGGCCCACAGCAGTGGGAGTGAGTTTTTGCACCTTGTGCCTTTTTATGTCATTTAAAAAAATTTTTTGAACCAAATGAGACTAGTACCTATGTAAAACATTATATTAAAATCTTTAAAAAAATCTTTTCATCATTTAAAAATATTTTAAAATATAATCATACATATTAGAAGTAAAAACATGAATATAGTTGTCATGGTAACTATTGCACTTCCCTGAAGATAGTATGTGTGGCCTCACTACAGGATGTCTAGATAGTGAAATGTTCATAAATTTGCCCCTTACTCTGGACCAGTCATCTGTCACTTAATACAGTGGCTGCTTTTCTTTGTCTTCATATGTCAGGACTTACATAAACCAACCTTGTATTTTCTTGAGCTCTATTCTTTTCTTGTGGTGGTGGGGGGGGCGGGGAATAGGAATCAAACTCACAACCTTATGCTTGCCAGGCAGGCTCCTGCATCGCTGAGCTAAATCCCTGGCCCTTGAGCCCTATTCTTGTCCATTGTGCATGGCACAAAGCTAAGGCTCTAGCTGGGTGTGGTGGTGCATGACTGTAATCCTACCACTCAGGAGGCTGAGGCAGGTGGATTTCCATGAGTTCAAGGCTAGCCTGGGCTACATAATGAGTTTAAGACCAACCTGAATTACAGAGCAAGACCCTGTCTCAGAAAGCAAAGCAAAAAAAAAAAAAAGTTAAGGCTCTGGGGACAGTCAGCTTTCCCCTTCCATGCTATGTGTCCTTGAGCAGCATTTAACCTCTCTGAGCCTCAGTTTCCTCCTGAGTAAAATGAGAGAGATAATAACACCTACTCTATGAGGTTGTTAGGAAGATTAATGAGTTAATAAAACACTTAAAACAGTGCAAGATCAATGCACATAAAATTTTTTGCACATAAATATTTACTTATTAACTATTTTCACTACTTTCTTAACTTTATTTTCAGTGAGAAAATCATTAAAATCCTAACAATTTAAGATGTGACAAAAGGCAATCTAAAATGAAGTGAACTTATTCATTCCTTTACTTATTTTTTGGTATCGGGAATCAAACTCATGACCTCATGCTTGCCAGGCAGGTGCTGTACCACTGAGCTATATCCTTGGCCCAAGTGAATTTAAATAAAAATAAAATAAAATAAAATATAATAAAGTGAATTTAACTTTTGGTCCCCTAAATCTGCATAAGTATCCTCTAAGGACAAAGTGATTGTCTCCATTTCACAGATAGAGAAACTGAGCCTCGGAGAAGGTCAGCTTCTCAGACACTGAATTTGGAGACAGAGAAAACAGGGGCCTGAACTAGGTTTCAGAACTCCAGAACCAATGGCTCCGTGCATGAGGCTGTCCTACGGGAGGACACAAAGTAACAAGGTTGAAGAGGGGTACTTGTTTTCGTCTGTTAGTTTAGTTTGAGGTCAGCACCTGTCCTGCATGGACCTAGGTCCAGTGGGTCCTGGGTGAGGGACAGGCCAGGTCCCTGGCTCACATTCTGACCTCTGCTTGGGAGCCAAGTTCCTTGCTCCCTTGGAGGAGACCAGGTTGGGGAGGAGGTGTCCAAGCACAGAACTTGCTGCAGACCCAGCTGCTGCCTGAGCTGGCGGGCCTTGCAAACATGGCTGGCACCCAACTTGGGGGTTAAAGGCCGCCAACAGACAGAGGGCACTGCCAGCAATTCCGAGAGGAGGGAGAACCTGGAAGTCGGGGTGCAGGGCAGGTAGCTTCACCTTACTGAGATATTCATGGGATAATAAACGTATCCATCCCCAAAGTTGCTGGAAGAATTATTTTCCGTTTTTTTTTGTTTTTCTGGAGATAGGGTCTTGTTATAGTGCCCCAGCTGGCCCCAAACTCCACGGCTCAAGTACTCTAACTGCCTCAGCCTCCCAAAGAGTTGGAACTATACGAGGTGGCACCACAGTACCTAGATTGTCTTTTTTTCTTCTTCTTCTTTTAAAGAGCTTTATTGAGGTACAGGTTTCATATCACAAGATCTACCTCTTCATCTACACATATAGTTCAGTGATTTTTAGGGTAGTTACGGAGTTATGCAACTCCCACACCCCTTTGGGAATACTTTCATCATCCTCCCCACACCCTGTACACCTTTGAAATCACTCCCGCATCCCTCCCCAGCCCTAGGCAGCCATTAATCCACTTTGTATCTCTCTAGATTTGCCTTTTATGGAAATCTCACATAAATGGAGCCATACATTATGTGGCCCTTTGTGTATCACTCTTTTCACTTAGCATGGTATTTTTGAGGTCCATCCATGCTGTTGGATATCCTGTAGTTCATTTCTTTTTTATGGCTGAATAATATTCCACTGTGTGGTTATACTGTATTTTGTGAATCCCCTCACCGGTTGGTAAATATTTGAGTCCTTTCCACTTTTCGGTGATTGTGAACAATGCTGCTCTGTGTACCCCTAAACAAGTCTGTGGATAGACACGTGTTGTTCATTGTTCCTGAGTAGACACCTAGGAGGAAGCTTGCCGGGTTATACAGTAAATTTAGATTTAACTTTTTATTTATTTGTTTACTTCTGTATTTAGCAATACTGGGCTTTCACACTTACCTATATCCCCGGACCCTTTTCATTTATTAAAATTTTGAGACAGGGACACACTAAGTTGGTAAAAAGCCCAGGGTGGGCTCGAACCTGTGATCTTTCTACCTCAGCCTCCCAGAGTGCTGGAATTACAAATATGCACCACCACGCCCAGCTTAACTTTTGTTTTTTTAATTCCAAACTATTTTCCAAAGTTTTATATTCTCAGCTAGGCATGGTGGCACACGCCTGTAATCCCAGCATTAGGGAGGCTGAGGCAGGAGGATCATTTCAAATTCAAGACCAGCCTGGGCTACAAAGTGAGCTCACAGCTGGCCTGAACTGCACAGTGAGACCCTGTCTCAAAAAAGACAAAAAAAAAAAAAAACCCAAAAAACAAAAAACAAAGTTTTATATCCTCATCAGCACTGTGGGAGAGTTTGTTGAGAAAAATCATATGGAGTGCTTAGCATAGTGCCTGGTCATCATAACCCCCCCACCCCCCACCCCCGTTCATGGTAGCTAGTGCCTATACAGGCTTCAGCACAATCAAGATGAACTATAGGACCCAGAGTGCTGTTGCCTGATTCCCGGAATAAAGTAGATCTCATAAAGACAGTCACTCTCATTTATTTGCCCTCCCCATCTAAGAAGCATGCTCACATTTTTCCTGCTTTTTATCCAAGTTCACAGCATACCCCACCTCCACCTACTTACCAGTCTGGGCTAATACCTACCGCTGACACACCTGCTTCTGCCCGGTGACTAGATCTACCTCCTTTCCTCCTGTCATTTTCTGCCTTCTCCTTCCTGTTCGCCTGCCTTCTCTTCAGGCGGTAAAATCCCAGCGGGCTTCAAGCCTCAGCTCCTCTCCTTTCTTCAAGTAGATCAGCACTATCTGTGACACTGAGCACCTGAAATTTGGCTAGTCCAAACCGAGAGAGGCTACAACAACCATTGTTAATTCCCTACCACTTTGTTTGTAACTCTGTATTGTCTCTACTGTTCTTTTGATATGTTGTAAAATGTTGTCTGTCTGTTAATGTTTTCCTCCTTTTATTTTAAAAATAAAAAAAAAAAAGAAAAACAAAAAAACAAACGGAGAGAGGCTCACTTATAAAATGCACAACAGGGGCTGGGGACTTAGCTCAGCGGCACAGCACCTGCCTGGCAAGTGCAACATCGTGAGTTCGATTCCCAGTACCGGAAAAAAAAAATAAATAAATAAAATACACAACAGATTTTAATGACGTACTATGGAAATAATGTAAAAATGATAGCTTTTCATACTTAATTACATGTTGGAATAATACTGTTTTGGATATAGATAGGTAGGTAAAAAAATTATTGAAAGGAGTTGTACTATCCTTTTTTTATGTTGTTTTTTTTCCAGTACCAGGAATCGAACTCACTACCTTGTGCTTGCCAGGCAAGTGTTGTGCCGCTGAGCTAAATCCCCAGCTCCCCATGCTTTTCTTTTTTGAGACAGGGTCTTGCTATCAGTTTAGGCTGGCCTTGAGCTCGCTTTGTAGCCCAGGCTGGCCTCAAACTCGCAACGATCCTCCTGCCTCAGCTTCCTGAGTGCTGGGATTATAGGTGTGTTCCACCACATCCGGCTATCTTTTTCTTAATGTGGTTCCCCCCCAAATTTAAAATTATACATGTGATTCACATTTGTGGTTTGCATTATAGATTTGTTGGGCAGCGCTAATATAAGAACATCAATATCCTAATGGTCATTATTTATTGAGAACCTGTTTATTCTACTTTTAAATCTGTTATCTGATGCCGTGCTCACCACAGTTCTGTGGGGTGAATATTATGAATATCTCCTTTTTACAGATGAGGAAACTAAACAAGGATGTGATCTCCCTCAGGTCATAGCTGGACATTAGCAGATTTAAACCCAAGTGGACTCCAAGGTCTGTGCTCTTCCATGGGCACTTACTGCCCAGACTACTAAAACTCCAAGAACTTTGGGGTATCACTGGCTGGGGTTGGGGTGTCTTTGGGGTCTGTCTAGAGTGTGGTTTGCTCTTGAATTAGACCAGTTCTATATGGTAATGAATCATGCTAATCAGAAACATAGACTGAATGCTTGTCTTTCATAAATAAAAAATGAGAAAGCAGATTAAATAATATAAGCAGTGCATTTGGAATAAATCAGATCTTGGGTTCTGTGGGTGGAATAAAAAGCCGAGGACAACTGATTAAACAAACATCTTTTTTCTTTTTTTTTCTTCAGCCCTTTTTTATCTTTTATTTGAGAGAAGTTCTTGGTAAGTCACTAAATTGCCCAGTGTAGCCTCAAACTTGTGATCTTCCTGCCTCAGCCTCCTAGAGTGCTGGGATTACATGCCTGTACCATCACACTCAGAAAAACTGATGCTCAGAGAGGAGCAGGACTGTTGTCAGTGTCAGCCAAGTGCAAAAACTGGGTTTCTGGGATCCCAGGCTGAGCTCCCCCACCCCTGGAACCTCACTGTCTTTACATGCAAGGTCCCCTCCCTCCGCCACCTGGACTCCCTTTCCTTCCTACCAAGCCTGTCCTAAGAACGAGAGAGGAGGGGGCCAAGCCATTTCCCATCAGGGTCCCAAGGCCATCATCTGGTCCTGGGCCAGGAATTCCTTTCAGTGCTGAAAATAATTCAGAACCCTTGCAGGCCTCCAAGAGCCCGGATTCCCATTGCACCCAGGTCTTGCCTGTCCCCACTCCCTCAGCACACACACACACACACAACCTCCTCCCACAGTCTCCCCAGACCGCCAGTGCTCAGCTCCCGCATGCACATGAGTTGCACACCCTGCCCACAGCCCAGTTCCCTTTCCCGGCCCTCTCCAAGTAGGCAAAAGGCCGGGCCACCGGGAAGGCGCTAAATCCATCATTCCTCTGAACCAACCCAGGAAGCCGCAGCCAGAGAGGCCGGGAAGGAGCCGCCAGGAAACAGAGAAAGAGGCGGAAACAAAGAGGCACAGAGACACAAAGGAGAGAGAGAATAGAGATCCAGATAAGGACGTAGGGAGAGAGATGAGAGGAACAGAACCGAGAAAAAGAGCTGGAGGGGGAGAGGGGCCTCGCGAGAAAGCGGCTCAGAAGCAGAGAGCATAGGGAGAAGATGGAGAAGTTACAGACTCAGAAACTGATTGCGGGAGACGAAAGCGCAGGGCCGACGGGAGGGCCTCGGGAGCGGGGGCGCGCGGGTCTCGAGGGCGCGGGGCGCGCAGGGGGCGAGCG
>NW_004955452.1:3534332-3546941 GCF_000276665.1 Chinchilla lanigera | reverse complement strand
CGCGGCGGGGGAGGGAGGGGAGGAAAAGGCCACCCGGGCGCGCAGCCCATTGTCCTGGTGGCCCTGCTCTGCACCTGGCCCGGAGATTGCGGGAAGACGGACATATACTGAAGCGGGCTGGAGAGAGGCCGCACCCCGGGAAGGGTCTGTGCGGGGCCAGCACCCGGGAGAGGACGCAGATTAAGCGCGCTGCAAACCTCACCTAGTGTGCGCGGGTCTCCGACCCGAGAGGGTCCTACACGCGCGCGCGCACGCTGCCTGACCCCATGAGCTTCTGTGGAGCGAAATGGATTTCTAATGCGTTTTGCTTTCCTTGCCATCCCCACTTTTTCCCTTGGTGGTACTGGGAATTGGACCCAGGAATGCTGAGCTACTTCCCCAGCCCTTTTAATTTTATTTCTAGAGAGGTTCTTGCTAAAATGTTAAGGCTGGCCTCAAACTTGCAATCCTCCAGCCTCAGCCTCCTGAGTAGCTTGGGTTACCGACAGGCACCACCACACCTGCCAGATTTCTTGTTAAAAGGATCTGACTCGGGCCGGGCCTGGTGGCGCATGCCTGTAATCCCAGCACTCGGGAGCCTGAGGCAGGAGGATCATTAAGAGTTTGAGACCAGCCTGGGCTACCAAGTGAGCTCAAGGCTGGCCTGAACTGCATAGCGAGACCCTGTCTCAAACACACACACACACACACACACACACACACACACACACACACACGGATCTGACTCTCCCTCAAGTTGATGGCCATTCAAAGCGTAAACTGTAGTCCGGGGCAGCCCTTTTCTGCCTCCCAACATCTGTGATCTGGGGTAAGTTACTTCACCTTTCTGAGCCTCAATCAATACGAGGATTGAAGGAAATAATACATGTAAAATGCCCAGCTCATGGTTGACAGCAAAAGCTACCCTTCAAGCCGAAGTCATGGAGAATGCCTGTAATCCCAGCACTCTGGACGTTTGGGGCCAGGGCTATTGGGAAATCAAGGCTGGCCTGGGAGACCCTGTCTCAAAAAAACCTTCTTAAACCTGCGGAAGCCTGGGTGATTATGCTCAGGGATAGCTTTGGGAGGTTCCTTGTGAGATGTCCCTGCCGGGGCCTTCTGGCAACTGCATTTCCAGCTCCCTTGAAAGCGCTAGACAGGTTGAGGAGCCCTTTCCTCTGTGACAGTGTCAGCTGTGTTTCTGGGCCCAGTCCCCTCCTTTTCCTAACTCTCAGTTCTGGCAGCCTTTGAACTGCAGCTGGGATCTAGGCCAAGGCAAGACAGTGTCTAGGTAGGGTGGACACCACTCTTCAGCTCTTAAAGACTTGTGTTTATTTTTATTTATTTAGTTAGAGACAGGGTGTCACTAAATCACCAACTTAGTTGCCCAGGCTGGACTCAAATTTACAGTCCTCCTGCTTCAGCCTCCAAATTTATAATCCTCCTGCCTCAGCCTCTAGAGTGCTGGGATTATAGTCATGTACCACCGTGCTGGAATGCTTCAAGACCTTTTTTTCCCCTGCCTTTGTCTTTTCCTGTCCTGGATCCTTTCATCTTTCTAAAACCTTTCCTGAACTCAAATTGATAGGGATCCAAATGCAACTGTTAGCTCCTATCTAAAGCAGAGAACATTATGCCTGGGAGTCAACCTGCACTTTAGTTAGCTTATCTATTTATTGTTTTTATGGAACTAGGGATGTGCATGCCTAGGTAGGCAAGTGCTCTGCTACTTATCCATACCTCTAGCTCTGCATTTGAATTTTAAATCTCACCCCTAAAGTGGTGGCCTCCCAAAAGTGATTACTGGGGTGGAACTTAATTCACTACATCTTTTCTTCATGCCGGATCTGTGCCAGGCACTGTGAGGGACACAGAGACTAGGGAGACTCATTGGAAAGTAGGTGAGCTTTGTGGGGTGGTTGGGAATGCTCAATGAAACAGAAAGAAAATTCTTTGGAAAAAAAATAAAACCTCTGCAATATATGCTTACAAGTTTTATTCCTTTTACTATCTGTGGGTTTTTCTTTGTTTTGTTTGTTTCATTTCGTTGCTTGTGTTTTTGTTTTTGTTTTGTTTTGTTTTGTTTTGTTTTTTAGACAGGGTCTCTCTATGCAGTTAAGGCTGGCCTTGAACTCACTATGTAGCCCAGGGTGGCCTTGAACTCACAGCGAGCCTCCTGCTTCAGCCTCCCGAGTGCTAGGATTACAAGCATGCACCACCACACCTGGCCTTTACTCTTTGTTAAATCAGTTAAATTCCTTCATAACCTGCTGATGCTTTTCAGAGTCTAGAAATTACAAACTCTCTTCCTGACAGAGAACTGAGGCAAAGGCTACCCTCTAGAACCTCTACGGTGAGGAAACTGGTTGTTTGGTGCCTGAACATTGTAACCTGCTTAAATATCTGTCTCATGGTGTGTAAGGTAGTTTGAGCCACAAGCCTGGGTTTAAATCTTGATTGTTGAATCCCCCCCACACACATACACCAGGTGTGTAGACAAGTCTCTTTGAATTTCACTATCCAGAAAATAATTATAAAAATCCCTACCTCCCAAAAGTTGATGACAGATTATACAAGATAAAGCACTAGCACAACACAGGTCTCCAGAAAATGACTTCTTTTCTGCTTGCTCTGTGGCTGCCTGTCCCTCTCCCCCAGATGCAGAGCCAGCCCTTGAATGTCCCTGGGTCACTTCTGACCTTGTTAACTTCAGGGTAATGTAGCTGGATCAAGAGAGGCTGGCTTTGGGAGAGAGAGAGAGAACAGAGGAGACTCAGCTCCAAAGCTGACTCCTAAAAACAAGAATAGTCATTCTCTAAGAAAAAACGTCAGAGCTGAGGGTGTATATAGCTCGGTAGTGCAGAGTGCACTTAGATGTGCAAAGCTCCCCTCCTCCCACACCCCCTGAGGCACGGACAGCTGGAAATGTCCATAAAATTTCCAATGCTGAATCTTTCTGCCTAGAGAGCAGTGTCCTTTCAGGGACACCCCCAACACCTCAGTGCCTAAAAGTCTGCCTTGCTGTTCTCTATCTGGTAGAATAAAAACCCTCACAGGTCCAAGCTTCCTTCCTAGGAGGTCCTTGGAAGGTCAGAAGGCAAAGCATATATACAGAAACTTGGAGACAGGCAGACCTGGGGGCAAATTTTGGATCTGCTACATGCCAGATATGTGACCCTGGACAAGCACTTTCACCTCCCTAAGCCTCTATCTCCTTGTCCATAAAAGAGAGCAAGGAGAAAAACAGGGCTGAAGGTAAAGCTCAATGGTAGAGCCCAGCTTGGATGGAGCATCGGGTTAGACACCCACCTCTGCAAAACAAACAAACAAACAGTGGGTGAGAAGGCAAACAGGTCGCAGCAAACAGGACTCAATGAATAATGATAATGATATAATAATAGTAAGAGCAGCTCTGAGTGCTTCTGAGCTGGACAGTAGCTTATTTTGAAGACCCCTGAGATGTCCACCCTAGTCCCAACGCTTCCAGTATTGTCTTCCTCAGTATTTCCTACATTGCTTTGTTTTTTGTTTGTTTGTTTTGTTTCCAGTATCAGGAATCGAACTCACGACCTTGTGCTTGCCAGGCAGGCGCTGTGCCACTGAGCTACATCCCCAGCCCCAGTATTGCCTACATTGCTGAGAAGAGCCTGAGCAGGCACCACTAAGCTCACCTGGCACCTTCTCTCCCACTCAGTAGGGGTGATGTCACATCATAGCACATAACAATAATTGGTTCTCATAGCACGTTCTGCCCCTTGTTCCCACAAGCCTCCAGGCTGTGAAGTAAGTGGAAATGATTTTTCTTCTCACTTATATAGAGGACACCACTGAGCTGAGTGAGGATGGGTAGTTTGGGCAAAGGGTTTGAGCATCTTGATTTGGAGTCTCCTGTGTGTTCGCCTAGGTCTCCAACTGTACTTTGGAGTCCAGATGCACCGCTGAGAGGATGGATGTTTTTTCTGTGTATGGCTGGAAAGTCTTCAGTATACCTTTCCAGCACGTTAAAAGCAAGCAGGTACATATTAGGATATTCAGCATCTGGGAATGTTCAGAGGCCAGGGCAGACCACCCTCACACTAAGAAGAGGCAGGAGGCAGAGGGGACCGTGAGTCAGAGGAAGAGGAGGTCTGGATCCTGGCCACAGGTCAACCACTGGCATCCTAAGTAGTCTTGGGCAACTCTCCGAGGTCCCCTTGATCCCCAAGTCTGCAAAGTAAGTGGGAAAAAGATAGCTAGCTAGATTGATAGAAGCTCAGGCTAGGCCAAAAAAAAAAAAAGACATCTGCAATCCTCATCATCATTACTTTCACTTTGAAATCAACAGCTCAGAGACCCCACTGCCACCCCATTTTAAACTTTTGAAGACAAAACAATATAACTTAATAGTGCTGCCAACTCCTAAAAAACAAAAAACCAGAGAGCACATCACTGAAATCTTTTTCTTCCTTTTTTAATTTTTGGCAGAGGAAGATTCAGTTCCTGGAAGTGCTTACAAAATGATTCCTGACACTGGGAGGAGATAGTTAAAAGAAAAAAAGGGGCGGGGGGAGTTGTATACATGTATAGATAAAGGAGAAGGTGGAAAGAAAATGAATAAACAAAAGAAAGAACGAAGAGAAAGAAGGAAGAAAGAAAGGAAGGAGAGAGACACACAGAGAGAGAGACAGAAAGAGAAATTAAATTAGTTTAAAGGGCCCCAATTCAAGGAACGTTATCAAGTTCCCAGCATCTGCAATTCACAAGCAGCTCTCGGGTCCGGCGGCGCAGGCTCCGCCCCTTTCTCGGGTGTCGGGCGCTCATTGGTGGGGGAAGCAGTCGCCGGCCGGTGACTGCCCGAGGAAAGGTTGCCTGGGACACGCATCCCTGTGTGAACGCATGACGTCCCACCCTGGCGCCAGGCTGTCTGGGGCTGAGTCTTAGATCAACACAGCTGTGGGACCGGGACCCACAGCTGGGCAAAGGAGCGGATTCCTCAACAAAAAATAGGATTGTGAGAAAAGTTCTGAAACAAAAACAGCGCAGACAAAAGCCTTAATGACATCCTTTCATAAAAATAAAAAATGCAAGAGGGGGGAAAAAGCTGGTAAAAGGAGCAGAACTGGGAACAGAAAGTTCAGAGGCATTTGGAATAAGAGGCTGAGGCCCCGCCACCGCTAAACAAGTTGCAGAAGGCCTGAGCTAGCCTGTCCAGTCCGCTGTGGGGGAAAAGAACTCTATTCAGCGTTCCCAACCCAACCGTAACCCGCTTTTTTTTTTTTTTTTTCAGAATTAGAATCTTAGTTTGGAGAAGACTCCTAAAGGTCATTTGTGTGTGCCCCCCACCTCCCATTCCCAGTCCAGAAAGTAAGGTCCAGAAAGAAAAGAAATTTGTCTGAGGGCAAGTTACTGGCACGAACAGAACAGAATTCTGCTCGCTAATCCCACTGCATCCTTCTGCCTGTGTCACACACAGCCTGTGGGCATTTCATCCTGGAAGCATCATGGGAAATAATAAATGTGAAGGTGATTTACAAAGCATAAACCACGACACAAGCCTGAGGCATTAGCAGTAGCAATGTAGGAGGGGGAGGGAGAAAAGAACTGGGTGGGCCCAGCACCACCACACACCTGGCCCCATGCTGGGTCCCTAGGCACCAGGGAGACAGAGATCTAGTGGAGGGGCCTTGTCAAGCCCCTTGCAGCACAGAAGACGCAATCTATAATTATTTGTTGAATGAATGAGATTGGTCTGTGTGGCCCCATTTTTTAGAGTGGAAAATTAAAGCACAGGTGACTTACCCCACATTCACACAGTAAAAGAGAATAATGGAGGTTTGAACGTAAATCTGTCTGGCTCTGAAGACCATGTTTTTTTTTCTAGAATCTCCTGGCTTGACTATTTTGCACAAACCAGAAATCTGCATGATAGAAAAAGAATCTTCTGTCTGATTATTTAGGAGTCCCTACAGCCACTGTTTCTCCCTCCCGTGGTCAAATAGCTGGTGCTTCTTTAGCATATAGAGACTGACTTGTTCCTTAACAGGTTACTTTCTCCCTCTTTCTTATAGTGAAAAGGCTGTCCTTGAAAACATGACTATTCCAAGAAGAAAACTTTTAAAGTCCTCTTTTTAAAAAATTAAAAAAAATTTTTTTTTAATTTTTTGAGACAGGGTCTTGCTATGTAGTTCAAGCTGGTCTTGAGCTCACTTTGTAGCCCAGGCTGGTCTTGAACTCGCAACGATCCTCTTGCCTCAGCCTCCCAAGTGCTGGGATTACAGGCATGCGCCACCATGCCCGGCTGAAGTCCTCTGTCCTGAGACACACAGAGAGAACCCTTTCGTATGATGGCTTCTATTCTTTGTGGTGTGGTATGAGACATTTCTTATACTATCTCCTCTCTGGGTCCTTTGCCACCCCACACCTGCTGATTTCAATTTCACAGAACCTTCGACTTACAGAGTTGGGAAGGATTTAAAATAATCACTTAGTACCATCTCCTCATTTTACTCACAAGGCAAACTAAAGCCAGGGTTCCTGGGCTTATTCAAAATTCTTGACCAATGGTTGGCAGAGCTGGCGTGCCCAAGATTTCTAGTCCAGTGTCCTTTCCACTATGTAACTATTTGAAGACTGTCCTAGCTCTGAGCTCCCATTGTCCTGTTAATCAGTGCCACGCAGTACTGAACTCTTAATTGTTTCCTGTGTTAATCTTGTCTCCCCAAATCGTGGGATTCTTGAGAACAGGAGCCACTGCTTTACGTAAGGTGACTCCATAAATATTTACTAACTGATAATAGATTAAGAGAGCAATCACTTGGTCATTATCAAGATGGAAACCAGAATCTTGGAACTGCAGATTCCCCAAAATCCTGGGAAGGGACAAGAAGACAAGCAAAGAATATTGAACACAGTGTGTCCTTTTGCAATACGAGATTTTAGCTTGCCTGCCCACCAGTGTCTTTTCTGGTCTCTTAGAATTGGAGCTACTTCAGCAAGGCTAAGAATAATCAAGTCCAGGTGACTACCCTTCCACAACAGAAAGGGACAGACAACAGAGTGATGAGATTATCATTGTTTTCTGCACAGAAGTATGTGGAAAGTTGGGGACAAATGGGGAAGCAAAAGTTAAAATAGATTTGCTGACCCAAAGAGGAGGGAACTCCTAAAAAAGTTTATACAGAAATTGTTCCTTCTTGTCCCCCATATTTGAAACCCTGTACAGAATTCTAGTCAAATTTGCTTTCGAAGCTCGGCTGGGCATACATTTGGTTCCTTATAAAGTTTCATGGGGCAAAAGGTCCAAGCTCTTTTCTTTCTCCATGCAAAACGCATGAATTCAAGGCAGCTTTCTTCTTCTTTTTTTTTCTTCTTTCCCCCTGTTGCTCAAATAAATAGTGTTCTTTGCTCAAACCCTTTTCCCCTCCTCCTTCTGCAATCTCAGCGCCTAGCCCAAATCTGTTTTCTTCATTGTAACCTCAGCTTCACCGCAATTAATTTTTTTTCCCTCTGGTCACAAGATAATTCCTGACGCCAGTGAGTCTGGAGGTCAGACGAACAGCAAATTGGGGAACAAGGCGGCACTAATTCCTTACAAGTTTCCCTTGAAAAATCTTTTGCTTAAAAAAAAAAAAAAACTTAGCTGTTCAGGGATTTATGACCTCGGAGGAGCTGTGGGTTCGAACCAGTGTGGGGATAAGAGTGGACTGGCAGGGGGTAGGGCAGCTCAAAGATCTGGGGCACTGCCAGGAAAAGGCAAATTCTGAAAGTTAATGGTTTTAAGTGATTTTTAAAATCCTTGCTGGCGAAGAGGCCCGCCTCTCCCCAGTATCAGCGCTTCCTCATTCTTTGAATCCGTGGCTCCGCGGTCTTCTCGGCGTCAGACCAGCGGGAGGAAGCCTGTTAGCAATTTAAGCGGGTTGTGAACGCCCAAGGTTGGGGAAGGCAGGGCCAGACTGTCGGGGCGTGGCCGGGGCGGGTTATTTTGAATAAAGGGGCGTGTCTTTGAGGCGGGTTCTATAAGAGCGGGCAGCAGCGGGCGTGCGCGCATTTCAAGCTTCTCCAGTGGGTCAGTTTTGGTTTTTTTTTTTTTTTTTTTTTTGGTTCTCTCGGGACCTCCAGTCTCAATCTCCGATATGAAGGCGCTGAGCCCCGTGCGCGGCTGCTACGAGGCGGTGTGCTGCCTGTCGGAACGCAGTCTGGCCATCGCGCGGGGCCGTGGTAAGAGCCCAGCTGCCGAGGAGCCACTGAGCCTCCTGGACGACATGAACCACTGCTACTCGCGCCTGCGGGAACTGGTGCCCGGGGTCCCGCGAGGCACCCAGCTTAGCCAGGTGGAAATCCTGCAGCGCGTCATCGACTACATCCTCGACCTGCAGGTGGTCCTGGCTGAGCCGGCCCCTGGACCCCCAGACGGTCCGCATCTCCCCATCCAGGTGCGCGTGGGAGCCGGGGCGGGGCGGAGCTGAGCGCCAGAGATAGGATGCTGCGGGTCCCCGCAGAGGTCTCGGAGTCCTCCGCGTAACTCTCCCCTTGTCCTCCCTTCTCAGACCTCTGAGCTTGCTCCGGAGCTTGTGATCTCCAACGACAAGAGGAGCTTCTGCCACTGACCCAGCGTCCTGGCACCTCTAGGTAAGTATCCCTTCCTTGGTGGGGCGAGGACGAAGGCTTATATGGCCTAAGGGAGTTGGCTGGCCCTGTTGAGGACTGCTAGGGAAGCCAAGGTCAGAGGGGCAAGTAAGATGGTCTCTTCAAATGAACGGCAAAACCGACCGTTTCTATCTAGTGTGCGCTTCAGTCTTAAATTCACGTTGCCCTGCCCTTACCCCAGTGGCCAACGACCGGGGAAAGTAGACCCAGGTCCCACTAAATAGCCTTTTTGTTTGAAGCGGGAAAGGGAGTTGTGTCTGCCTCAGCCCCCTTCCAAACTGTGTCACTTCCAAGGGAGAGGGATAGCGGCAGCTCGGCCTGTGGTCCTTTGGCACCAACTGGGTGGGGGCTATGTGGGGCGCGGAGTTATCAGCTGGAGGTAGAGACCAAGTTTCCTCCCTGGCGCCGGCCAGTCTGCGGACGGCCCCCGCCTCGGCGCGCTCGGCGGAAACTGACGGCTCCCTGGTCTTCTTTCCTCCCTCGCCCAGAACGCAGGTGCTGGCGCCCGTTCCGCCTGGGACCCGGGGACTCTCTCCGGCCGGAAGCCCGAGGGCATGGATGAGCCCCAACCTCGCCCGGCCCACTTTACTTCCCCAAACCCCTGCCTCGAGGCTGGACCCGGCGCCCCGGAGTGAAGGACTGTGAACTTGGGTGGCCTGAAGAGCCAGAGCTAGCGCTGGCCACCAGTTGGGCAACGCCACCTTGCCCCCACCCCACCCCCAAGTTTTAAAGACTTATCTTTTCAGAGCGTGGAGGGCTGGGGAGTAGGGGATGGCTGCTCTCCGAACTCTGCCAAGGCGGTGTTAGAGCTGGTCTTCTGGTCTCCTTGGAGAAAGGCTCTGTTTCCCAGATTATGAACTCTATAATAGAGTATATAGCTTTTGTACCTTTTTTGCAGGAAGGTGACTTTCTGTAATCATGCGATGTATATTGAACTTTTTATAAAAGTTAACATTTTACATAATAAAAACGATTTTTAAACACTTTATGGTCTCATCACTGGCCTCCTCATTCTTTGAGTATTAATGCTATTTCTCACGTGGTAGCTTTAGGAAAATGAATATCCTTGGTGCTCGGGAAAAGCAGACTTAGTCCCTTGAGGTGAGAAAATCACAGCTGAAATTGAGAGGCAGGGTGGGATGAGGTGGTGGAAAAGGATTATGATAGGATCCCCAAATGCACTGGGGGTCCAGCAGAGAAAAGATCCCGGTCCTGCCCTCTCATCTGACATAGACTGGCGCAAGCTCCCCCAGCAAGGTGGGAGGTGAGTTCTCAGTTCCTTTGAGACCTGGCAGTGGCTGTCCTCTTCGATGTCATTAGTTACTCACCATGCCTTTCTAGCAGGGGATGTGGTAAAGAGTGGCGCCTTGAGTTAGCCTCATCTGGTGCTGTCATGGGTGGTGGTTGATAGACCCATTTCAGAGATGAATAAATTCAGCATGGGGCCTGGTTTCATTTCCTTCATGCTTTCTGGTATGGCTTCCCCCTGGGCTTCCCAAGTTGGGAAAAGAAGAGCAGGAGCTCTTTCCTCAAATCTGTAGCCACCCTGAAAAGATGTGTAGGTTAGTTGGGAAGTACTGGTACCTATTCTTCCCGGATGCAATATAGGTTCTGACCCTGAGCAGGGAATTTGAGGGAGAGACCCTTCAGCCCTTAACTCCTCTGGCATCCCTGTCCTCCCTCCGCTGGGAACCTACTCTGTAAGCATTTTTGTCTGTGTTTCAAAAGGGAGAAGGGGGGCTCAGTAGCAGTGGATCTGGACCAGGTTCTCACAGCCCCTGAGAGCAGAGATAGGATCTGAACCTTAACTGCAGTCAGTGGGTGTAAGGTGGGCAGGATCAGGGACTGTAACTGGCCATTCTGTGCGACCAGGACTTGAGTGGGACAGAAGGCAAGACATCAACCACTGCCATCACCTACTGCCCCCCACCTGGTGGCTCCCCAGGTGGGCTCCATTGGCACCTGGCCTCACCGGATTCCTGTTTATGATATGATGTCATCTTTGTGTTGGCCCCTGGCATGTGTTACTTCAGTGTTTCATAACAAACATGTCATGTCATCACCCTTTGTGCCTTAGCCCCGGTGAGCTTTCTGGAGCACACAGGGGCATGGGGGGGGGGCGTACAGCCTCTTTCTCTGCCAACCATCCTCCCAACTTGACCAGTTGTTTTCACCTTGTTTCTAGTCCTGGTTCTTCCAGTGATCTAACAGTATGAACACTTTACAAAGTATACATATACGTAACTTCACAGAGCAGCAGCCCCTCAACCCTCCAGAATCCCTTAGTCTCTATATGAAAATCCCTTATTCCAAACCAAATACAAGACCCCATCTGGGTTTGCTTTAGATTGTGTATTAGGGAAGCCTAATATACAATAGCTATGATGGCTCTGGGGACAGCCACAGGAGGATAAAAATCCCTGCCTGCAGGGTACCAGCTATGTCTCTGCACGCTAGACACTTTGCCTCTTTTGAGCCTCAGCTTCCACATCTGTAAAAGGGAGCTGATTTTGAGGAAGTAGTTGAGATGCCTGGCCCCACATGACATCATTAACTGCAGCAGATCCAAGTATTTAAACTCAATGGCCTGTACTCATTTCTGAATACAAAAGTCTGGTTTTTGCTTGCTCAGAAGTTGCAGGACGGGGCTAAAGAAAGCTGCATCGCTCCTCTGTCCGGCGGCTTGGAGCCAGCTACTTCACTTCTGTGAGGTGCTCTCTTTGCCTGGCTGCCTCCCTCAGCTGAAGGTAATGGTGGGAAAGTTCTCTGAAGTGCATCACACACCTACCAGGCCTTATTAAGCTAATTCCAAGGAAATTGCTTGTCAGGACTCCCAGGACTGGGTTGTTCAGGTGGCCAGGACAAAAGCTTAGACCAGTGTGCCAATCTATTAGTCATTAGACAGTGAAAGCAATCTGGCCCTAGGAAAGAACACTCTCGGAGGATAGTAGTGTCTTCTGTCCTAACACTTATCTAGTACTCACCGGGTGCCAAACTCCATTTTATCTTAATTTTCTCTAATTGTCACTACAACCCAGCAAGGTTGTCATTACGCCTGTTTCGCTGAGGAAACAGACTCACAGGCTGAATAACCCGATCGAGGTCACAGCAAGGCAGTGGCAGTGGGTTGAGGGACACCGGTGCCTTTCTCTAGCTGCAAAGTCCACGTTCTCGTCCTTTTTTTTTTTTTTTTTCTTTTTGAGACAGCGGTTCACTCTGCAGTTCAGGCTGGCCTTAAACTCACTGCGTAGCCTAGGCTGGCCTCGAACTCACAGCGACCCTCCTGCCTCAGCGCTGAGATTACAGGGGTGGGCCACGAAGCCCAGCGCGTCCTGACTTCTGAGGAGCTCCTTTTCCCGCGCCGGCCACGTACGTGGCTATTTGGGTCCCAGTTGGAGTTTGGTGGAGGAAAAGACCTGCGGTCATCCCGGGGTTCCTCCCCCTCTGTGAAAGGGCGGTGGGCGATGACATGGTACCTCTTCAAGGTTTGTGGTTTGATAAAAAGACTACAGTCATAAAGTATCTACCAGGCTCCCGAAACTACAAGATTCACTATTAAGTGAGTGTCTTGCACTCATTTTGCGTGTGATCTTCCCATCAGCTCTGAAACACAGACATTTGGGAGCTATTTTTACTTTGTAAATAATCTCAGAACAGGCAGAATAACTTGCCCGTAGCCGCACAGCAACTAAGTAACAAAGCAGAGATTCAAATTCACGCCTGTGACACCAGAAACGGTGCCACGAGTCTAGGAGGCCAGGGAAGCCCTCCCCAGCTGTGGATGTGCGGGACAACTTCCAATTCATTACCCATCTTCCTGGCCTCATCGCTACTGCTGCCCTCTACGCCATGCTGCACCCTAAAATCTTTGGGGCTGTCTTTCCTGCAGAGCCCTTTCCAGGGCTGCCCTCTACCCACCCGCGGGCCTTGGGGAGAGAGCGCTCCCCACCCGCGGCTGCTCAGCGCCGGGCGGGGCGGAGCCTCGGCCCACGTGGCCCGGCGCCC
>NW_004955452.1:3500768-3534193 GCF_000276665.1 Chinchilla lanigera | reverse complement strand
TGAGCTCTGGCTCCACTCTGGCTCCGGCTCCCTCCGCAACCCGCGGGCGGGGCTCGCAGCCCATCCGGAGCCTCGCGGCGCCCCCGCCGCTCTGCCAGCAGCGCGGCCTCCCGCTTCCCAGCCTCCCGGCCTGGGGGGGCCCCCACCCAGCGGAGGCGCTGACCCCACTGCTCTCCCATTGCCTCCAGCTGCGCTCGGGCCGCAGCAGCCTCGGCGCACCCCCACCCGCTTCCTGCCTCGGCCGCTGTGCCCCAGCCGGGCGGCTGCCTGCATCGCACCCGTTCCTTCCTTCCTTCATTCTTTCGGGCCACTCGCATTCCTCGAGCGCCTGCGACGTGCCCTGCACAAGGCCTCTCCGACCTTCCGAGAGTGGCCTCAGGCCCTGGTCTCTTCCCTCCTCCCCTCCTCCCCGTGTCTCCTCTGCGAAGGCCTGTTCCCCTCACAGTGTAGTATTTAACTGTTCTCTGATCTCCCGTGGGGGGGTCAGTCAGTGGCAAGGTCAAGGGGTCTCCGTGTCACTTGAGATCAAGGGTCAGTGTGACCAGAACTGGGGGTCAGCCAGTCTGCGGCAGGGTTGGAGGGTAAGTGTGGGTAGAAAATGGCAGTAGTCACTCTGTGGTCCGGCTTGAATGGACAGGGCACGGGGGTGGGTCTGTGGGCAGGAATGGTGGGCCTTCAGGAGCAGGGTAAGTAGGTCACCTCGACATCAGGACTTGCGGCTTGCCTTTGACAAGCCAGACAAACGGGCAGTTTTCCGTGGCCCGCTGAGTTCAGGTTTACATCCTTCCTTGGCCGCCCTGCTCCCCTCCCCAGGCAGTGGAGATGTCCTTCCAGCTGGGGACACTCTCTGTCCTAACACCACCGCGCCAGGCGCTGCAGGCAGAAGCCCTCCCTGGGCCTGGCTGCTGTCAAAGGGGCCAGCCTATGTACCCTCTTGTTGGCCAGGGGAGAGAGGCCTTAGGCTTCCCAGGGACCACACCTGAGAGCCCCTCATGTTTAACAGGCAGGGGGGTCCACTTCCCTGTGTCTTATGTCATTTGGTAAGGAACCTAAAACCTGTCATGAATGGAAGGTAGAGAAGTCACTCAAAGTCACTCAAAGATGCGGCCCGGAGAGGGGCAGGAGTCTGCCTGCTCAGGGACGTATAGCAGGCTTATGGACAGGACAAGATGGGAGGCTGGGGAGGTAGCTCAGTGGTGCAGCGCCTGCTTGGCCAGCGTGAAGTCCTGAGTTCGATTTCCAGTACCAAAAAAAAAAAAGAGAAGACGGGAGCCCAAGCCTCATGGCCTCCTATGCAGGGCCCCTTTCAGGATGCCGTCCCTACCCTAAGCAGGGATCGTAATTCCCACTTCAGGGATGGGGCAGTTGAGGCCGCAGCCACAGCTTTCCCAGGGGGACTCCCGGGCGCTGGTGGACAGCACCGCTCCCCCACCCTGAGGCTTGGAAAGGGAAGTCAGGGAATGGGACTCCCCAAAGCGCTGTCTCCCTGTCCTCGCCCACCCAGCCCGCTCCTTCTACCCTGCGCAGGAGCAAATGGAACAGGGGTGGCCAAGGGGGAGTTGGAAGCAGGGAGGGAGGGAAGACCGGGACGGCTGGGGAAAGCCTAGCCGGGCTCTCACAGAAACATGTGGAACTCATTACCCTAAATCAAGGTGGTCGATGGCCAGCTGGCAGTTGGTGGGTTTGGGGCGAAAAATGTGTGTGGTGTGGCAGCGAGGGAGCTCGGAGCCCCGCGGCCTCCCCGGAATAACCCTCCCACTCAGTGACCGTGCTTCTTGCTGAACTGTGTTTTGTTTCCAGGCTATGCCATTTCTGGGACTCAAAAAGGGTTTTCAAGACATGCCTGGGTACTGAACCACTGCAGGCTACTCAGGAAAATGGTGAGGACTTGGGGACCATCAGGACAGATAAACCTGACTTCCTTCTGTGTCATCAGGGCCAAGGTCTTAAAGTCTGCCCAGATGTGTGATTGGCTGAGCCACTGTTTATGATCCTCCTGTCCCCCTTGGACGCATCCAGGTAACCCCCAACGGGCCTATGTGTTGATCTACATCCTGCCAATCACTTTGTCCCCCGTGGATTCAACTCCCTATGTATACAAGGACATGTTTTGAGGCCCTTTGCTAGTGCGCAGCATTCTACGGCCTATGTAGTAACCGAGCCCATTTCACCCCTATGAGATTCACAGATATTAGACGACTAACAAAGGTCGCCCTGGAGTAAGTGTCAGCCCAGGTCTTCAACACTACAAGGTAGGGACATCCAATGCTCTTATTGTCTGCAGCTCTTTTAAAACTTTGTATAGGCAGGGGCTGTAGCTCAGTGGTAGTGTCTGCCCAGCTTGTGCAAGGCCCCGAGTTTGATCCCAGTAACTGATGGTACTAGGGAAAAAGAAAAGAAAAACATCAAATGAAAACTTCGTACAAACAGATGCATCCGACAGAATGGGCCTCTCCCAGCTGCAGCAACTTCCCTGGTGCTTTCCCTGGGAGAGTCTTGGGACAGACTCTGGTTGAAATTCCAGCTTTGGCATTTATCAGCGGTGCCATCCCAGGTGAGCTGTTTATCCCCTCTGAGCTACGGGTGACACTGACATGTTGATTAGACTAGCTGGCATATGGCTGGCACTTGGGTAGCTCCTGGGTGACTCCCATTAGGGAGTGTGCTGGGTGTGGTGTCAGATGCCTAGCTTAATTCCTGCCTGTCTTTCAAGGATGGCAGTGCTGGGGCACAGTGCAGTCACAGCAGCTCA
Source organism: Chinchilla lanigera (assembly GCF_000276665.1). Classification (NCBI taxonomy): domain Eukaryota; kingdom Metazoa; phylum Chordata; class Mammalia; order Rodentia; family Chinchillidae; genus Chinchilla; species Chinchilla lanigera. The sequence goes on along the minus strand of NW_004955452.1, from coordinate 3,531,441 downwards.
GGACTGCTGGCCCACAAGTGTCCCTCCCTGAGGAACAACGAGCGCAGAGAGGAAATGCAGGCCTCTGGCCCAGCACCTACACTTCCAGGTTCTGCCATTTTGGACAAGCTTGTTTAGCTCTCAGAGCCCCAGGCACCTCCTTGTAACACTGTGGGAATCCTGAAACCTGTCCTCAGAGGCTTGGTGAACTGAATATAAAGCACCAAGAAGCTTGCCAGGGCACAGCCAGAACTCAAGAAGTGATAGCTCGCATTACTGTTCCCATTTCACGGATGAAGAAACTGAGGCCCACTACAGAAAAGTGACTCAAACAAGAACAAGTGGAAAGAATCCTTCATAGACCTGGGGGTAAAAGTCAGATCTTGGGACTGAGGATGTACACAAGATCCTGAGTTTAATCCCCAGCACCAAAGCCAAATAAAAACACAAAAACCCCAGGTCTTTATACTTCCCGTCAGTGCCTAGCTATTACTTTTTCATTATTGGGATCTGGAATGATTCCATGAAACGTGTGATCTCAGCTGGTGGAGAAATATCACCCTGCGAATCTGTCCAGGCTCAGACTGACCAGAACCACCTCCCTGTGAGACTGCACTCTCTAGAAAACAACAAGAGCTGAGGGGAAGGGAAATACAACCCAGTGGGCAGAAGGCCAGGAAGCTGGAGGTGATAGGGTCCTGGGTGACAGCAGCAGCTTTATGATGAGACAGATCCTGTCTCTGCCACTTCTTAGCTGTGTAGCCAGCTACGTGACACCACTGCGCACACACACTTTCTCTCACACACATACATATATCGGGTGGTGAGAATTATATGCGATAACAGAGACACACTACCTGGCAGAGGTGAGCTGCTCCCGTTCACAGCCGGCAAGGTTTGTCATTCTGTCAGGAGGCAGTCACTGGCTTCTTTATGGTCACCTTCATGTGTAAAGCTTACCCACTTAGATTGAACAAGCAGTGAACCATACAATATCACGGTTTGTTTTGTTTTTTGTCTTTTTTTGAGGCAGGGTCTCACTACGCAGTTCAGGCTGGTCTTGAACTCACTTTGTAGCCCAGGCTGGCCTTGAACTCGCAACGATCCTCCTGCCTCAGCCTCCCGAGTGCTGGGATTACAGGTATACGCCACCGTACCCGGCTCGTGCAGATATCAAAACACCCTCGTATTCCCAAACTCTTCCTCTTGACTACTGGTGTGAACTTGGACACAAAACTTAATTTCTTTTGTCATTAGTCCCTGCCTCGTAAAATGGGAAGGATAGAAATCAGTCCCACAGACAGTTGTGGTGAAGATTAGTTAACATACGGATCTCTTGTATAGTGCTTGGCACACACCCCCTTCCACCCATGCAAAAGTAGTATACTCATTTTCTCAGCCTGCCGTGAAACATCTGTTCTTATACATTCCGTAGCCATCTGTATCTTCCTATAAAATCATGATATCTTATTTTAATTTTTTTAAATAAAATGGACATATCAGGAAGAGGGAGCAGATTTTTATCACATGGCTCTGTGAGACCTGGCATGGGGCCAGCTGCACACACAGTCACACATGAGGCTGCGTGAACACACATACCCGCGGACACACGTGCTTGGAGAGGCCACGCTACGCTGGGCTGCTCCCCAAATGGGCTGAAACAAGTCCTCTTACGGGAAGGATTCCTTGCCAACGTCCGCCACTCGACCTGCTCTCTGGAGAGAAGCAGGAAGGGGGGCACCTCCCAGCACAGGAGTAGCCCTGTATGCCTGGCAGAACTGACCCGGGAGGAAGTCCTGGCCGCAGCTCCAAGCCTGAGAGGCCCAGCCTTAGCTGTGTTCCCTCCTTGCTGTGCAATCCCAGACACATAGCTTCACCTCTCTGAGCCTCAGCTCCCTCATTTCTCCAAGGGGCTCTCCACTTGTACCTTTCGGGGTTCTTCGGCGGATTAGAGATCTAGAAAGCACCTGGCCTCATAAAAGAAAGCTCTTAGAAGCCTCGCTGGTTTTGCAAGTCAGTAAAAAAAAAAAATCATCTTTTATGTATTATTTAATAAAATGGGGCTATGATCTATGTTCCTTCCATAATTAATATACTTTATTGGCTTTTAACGCCTCCTTTCAGCTGCTAAAGGTGTTTGTACCCCCTAAATTTATTTTATTTCATATTTTACAATGTTTGACCCAGTCACTGAAGCCCACTGAACTTTATTTTTTCCTTTTTCTCTAAAATGGGAAAGAAAAAAACCTTCACAAGGTTATTGTGAGAATTCAGTAAGGTGCTGTATATAAAAGTGTCATGTAAATAAGAGATATTTTCCCTCTACACCCTTCTTTCTCAGTAGGCTGAACTCCTCTAAGATATGAGGAAGGCCAAGCATGGTGGCATATGCCTGTAACCTCTCAGGAGGCTGAGGCAAGAGGATCGCAGCAAGTTTGAGGCCAACCTGGACTAGCCTGGACTACATACTGGGACCCTGTCTCAAAAAAAAGAAAAGAAAAAGTTGCCTTTACCTTTATATCCTCTGCCTTGAATGCATAGTAACAAATATAATAATAATGGTGATTGTTATACCCAGTGGCACACACCTGTTATCCTAGCTACTTGGAAGGCTGAGGCAGGAAGATCCCAAGTTTGAGGCATGCGTGGGGTAAATTAACAAGACCTTGTCTCAAAAATCAAAATAAATGAATAAATAAATAAAAATCAAAATGAAAAGGACTGGGGGTGTAGATTGGCGGCACAGCACCCTGATTCCATCCCTAGTACCATACCCACCAAAATGATCACAAAAATAGTGAGCGTGATAAGAACTTCCTTTACTGAGCATTTACCCCGGGTCAAGCTCTGTGCTGAGTGCCTCATAATGGAGCGATGAGTAATAAACCTTTGACAGATTTTTTTTCTCTGCTGATGATTTAAGCATGAAGAAATGTTTTACTCTTCCCTTAGGCAAGTTGTCCATTCCATACTCCAGACAAAATCATTTTATTCTCGGGCCTTACGCATTTTCCTGCCAAATCAATTGGGAAACGGTAGAAATCCTTATCTTCTTTGTCTATAAAATGGGCCTAGCGGTCAACTTGTCTCAGAGAAAGGTGTCCCGAGAATGAGACTGAACGGGACGCAGATGACACGGTAGGTCTCCCAGATCCTTCCTTTGCTCCTCACCCACGTATCCTCTTCCCTGGAGAAGACAGCTGTGACCAGGCGAGCCATGACCCTGGGTGGCAGGGACCTGAGTCCCTTCATGCCTCTGGGCTCCTGTTTTTCCTTGGTGCAGTGTGGCAGAATCTTCTGGATAGCTCACTGATCCTGAGGCCCTCCCAGGCCTACTTATATCCCACTTTCTCCTTGGAAAAACCTCGCTAAACTGCCATACCTCCAAAGATTCCACCTCCACATAGGCCCTGTGATCATGTGTTGCCTTTTCAAACTCCATGTAAGTCCTAGAAGGCAGGGGTATGTGTTAGTGGTTTGAGCTCTGCTTTTTCAAGCACTTTCTTATCATCCTCTCTTTTCATCTTTCATAAACCTAGGCTCCCTGGGTCATAGATAGGGGAGCTGAGGCCCCGACAGAAGGGCCTTGGCTAAGGGCACGGAGAGACAGAGCCAGCCCTGTGTCCCAGGACGTGCCATGAATCTCCCTGGACTTGGGTATTCTCTGAGCATCATCTTGGCACCAGGCTTGGTGCACGGCGCCTCCCCACAGCAATTTTACAACTTTTTTTTTTTTTTCCGGTAGCGGGAATCGAACTCACGACCTCACGCTCGCCAGGCAGGTGTTGTGCCGCTGAGCTAAATCCCCAGCCCCTCCACAGCAATTTTATAAAGCTGGTGTTGTCCCCACTTTTCCAGATGAGGAAACTGAGACTCAGGTAAGTAAATTAATCTGCCCAAAGCAAACAGCCAGGAAAGGACCAAGCCGTGATTTGATCGAGGCTATTTCACTCTATTTTTTAATTTATATTTTTGGTTTTTTTCCGGTATTGGGGATTGAACTCACGACCTTGCGCTTGCCAGGCAGGCGCTGTGCCACTGAGCTAAATCCCCAGCCCCTATCTCACTCTAGAGAGTGTGCATTTTTTATTTACTGCCGGGAGGCCTCTGCAGCTTTGCTGTTGGGAGCCTCGGATTTGCTCATGTCTCCCCAGGATGGCCTCTCTGGGTCCCCACAGCAGCAATGTGGTACCCCAAAGCACGGAGTGATTACCAAGGCTGACTCCTGTACCCAGCAGCTGGGGTTGAGGGGTTCACAGAGCAGGTCACACAAGGCCTCTGCTGAGGCAGTGATCTCCATAGAGTACCCCCATCCGCAAAGCCCTTTGTCTCCCCAGGAGACAATGCAGATAAAGGACCCAGTCTAGTGGGCTGCCTGCATCAATCTGTAACCATGGAAACCCCTAGGGAGACAATTCCAAAGCCTTCCCTGCTACCCCCCAGCCTGCAGCTGTGACTCCAGGAACCCAGCCTCCAGCAGGAGGGGAATTGCTGATAATTGCCACCCTCCACGACTACCGCCACCAAATGGGACACAGCTGGGCCCCCCTCAGCATCCATCCCCCCGTCCTCCCAGCCCAGAACTGGGGTTGGTAAAAGGACCTCGGATGGGCTTACGGCGTAACCGTAACTTATGGATCAGCTGCTTGAACTTCCGCACTGGTGAGAAATGTCCTTGATCTTAGGGCTGGACACAGGGAAAAGGGGCTCAGCAGAATTCTTAATGTCGAAGCAGTACCCAGGTCCCCGGAAATCTTAGGTCTTTGGTGCATGACTTCCCTCTGGTGGCCAGTTGCTGAAATTGCAGCGCTGGAGAGGAGCCAAAAATGAAGACTGATTTCTTCCAGAGTATGCACATGCTGTGTTCCTGGGGCCACGCCTGTGACATCTGGTCCCCGCACCCATCCTGTGCAGAGGGTGGGGTTCTTGTCCTACGTACACTTACTGAGGCCCACGTTCCCCGGGGAAGGGGCGCAGAGCAGGTAAGAGCCAGACTGTTATGACCCCAAAAAACTGCCATGTACCCTGGGGCAAATTTCTGAAGCTACACCTGTAAAACAGCAGTGATGGTAATACACAACTTATAGAATGTTAGGATGATTGTTTTGTTTTTTGTCTTTTTGAGACAGGGTCTCGCTGTGCAGCTCAGGCTGGCCTTGAACTCACTTTGTAGCCCAGGCTGGTCTCGAACTCTCAACCATCCTCCTGCCTCAGCCTCCCGAATGCTGACATTACAGGCATGTGCCACCACTCCTGGCAAGGATGATTGTATATGTGGCATCTTCACAGGGCTGCTGAGATCCCTGCGGCGGATCTGAGGTGGGAGTGCACTGGCTTTGCTAGTGTAGGTAGAGAGTAACCCTTATCTGAAATGCTTCAAGCAGGAAGTGCCTTAGATTTCAGGTATTGACCTACGAGCATACACACAATCAAGTACAGTATTTTGGGGATGGGACCTGAGCCTAATCGCAGAACTGATTTACATTTCACATCCACCTTGTACACATAGCCTGGAAGTGACTGTGTACATTATTTTTAGTGTACCTGCAGCCTGACTGCAACCCATCCTAATCAGGTCAGGGGTGGAATTTTCCAGTTGTGGCATTTTATCAATGCTCAGGAAGTTTGGGATTTTGCTGATGCTGTGGCTCAGTGGTGGAGCACTTGTCTAGCATGCATGAAGCCCTGGATTTTATCCCCAACACTGAATAAAGTTTTGGATTTTTCAATGACTAGCATCTTTTTCTTGGTGCTGGGAATCCAACCCAGCAAAGCCTTGCACATGCGAGGTACAACCGCTTTCCCGAGCTACAACCCCAGCCAGTTAGCATCACTTTTGTGTTTGTTTTTTGTTTTTGAGACAGCGTCTCTCTATGTAATCCAGACTAGCCTTGAATTCATTATATAGTGAAGGTTCTCCTCACACTTGTGATCCTCCTGCCTCAGCCTCCTGAGTGCTGGGATTTCAGGTGCATTCCCCCCACCCCCGGCCCCTGTGCCTAGTTTAGCATTGCAGGTTATCAGCCTGTGAGGGAGAAGAGATCACAGAACAGGGTGGAGCGGGAAGGTGGTTTAGAAAGTGAGGAGTTTTTCTTTTGCCTCCGCAGGCCTAGAGAAGGAGGTACCTGAGAATTTGGCCCCTGGGATGACCTCTGGTCTCCCACAGCCCCATACTCAGCATTTCTCTGGGAAAGAGGGACAGTAACAGACTCTGACAGTGCTCAGAGGTACTCATGGGGTTGTGAATGATCTTTCTACTGTTCCAAAATGCCTTGTAACGCCAGGCGTGGTGGCACATGCCTGTAATCCCAGCACTCAGGAGGCTGAGGCAGGAGAATAGTTATGCATTCCAGGCATAAGTGAGCTCAAGGGCTAGGGATTTATCTCAGCAGCACAGCGCCTGCCTGGCAAGCACAAGGTCGTGGGTTCAATTCCCGGTACCGGAGAAAAACAAAAACAACAACAACAAAAAGTAAGCTCAAGGCCAGCCTGAACTGCATAGCAAGACCCTGTCTCAAAAAAGACCAAAAACAAAAAACAAAAAAAACCTTGTCAGGGGATTGGTTCAATAAGAACTTCTGTGTGTCTGCTCTGCAGCGGGCACTGGTCTGGATAACAAGTGTGAAGACAAAGAAAAGGAGGAACAGTTCAGGCTGGCGGGAGCACAGAGCACGAAGCAGCTGCAGTTATGAGGTGAGCTGACGACAGACTGGGACTACTGGCAGGCGGCGGGGAGCAGAGGTCAGGGCCAGCTTCCCAAAGATGGATGCAGCGAGCCGGCACCACCCATCCTGTGGCCACCGCCACCTGGATTCCAAAGACTGGCTTCCAAAGTCTTGTTTATTTCCAAAGAGTTCTGAGGCTTATTTTTCAATGTTAGCAACTGGCTCCGATTGTTTTGGGGTTGTGCTCCACAGAGAAAGAGAAGGAAGAGCAAAGTACACCCCCAGCCCTGGTCTGTCTCCCACCCTTTTGAGACGGCTCTTACTGTGCGGCCCAGGGCTGATCTCCAACTCTCCCAGCCGAAATGATCCTCCTGCCTCAGCCTCCTGAGTAGCTAGAACTACAGGCAGGTCTGTTTTGACCCGGACTCTTGATTTTGCTGTCCTGTATTTCAGTTATGTTAAAGAGTGAAAGTACACCCATTTGAGGCTGAGGATGTAGCCCAGCGGTAGAGCACCTGAGTAGCATGGGCAAGGCCCTCGGTTCAATCTCTAGCACTACAAAAAATCAAAAAACCAAAAACTAACCCTACGCATTTCTGTTGAGGGTTGCGTGAGACGACGTTGGATATGGGCCACATGACATTCTCGACGGCTTGTTTATCTGGTATAAAGAAAGGAAGGCATCTGTCTGAGAGCAGGGCAGCTTTTCCTGGCAGAAGAGCTGGAGGGATCTGTCTCCAGCAAAGAACATCACAGGCAAATGGGGAGCAAGCAGAGAGGTCAGAGGGGAGTTGGGAGGAGTGTGTCTGGTCAGAACCTAAGGCCCATGTGTGAAGAGGTTAAAGGTCGGGTGCTGGGTGGTAGGGACGGCAAGGCCCTGGCAGGGAGCTAGAGCCACAGGGTCTGGTCTTGGTGTTAATGAGGTACCCCCGGAACAGCAGGGAATAAACTGATAATCCAGGAGCTGTAGGTGGCGCTCCTTCAAGCTGCCCTGGACATTTCCACTGGGACCTGAATCCGATGGCTGTCCTTCCCACCTCCGCAGGACCCAGCACCTGTGAAAACCATCTCCAGGGTCTGCAAACATCTGGAAGGGATCTGGACAAATCGGTGCCCCTCCTTCCCCCATGCCTTCCCAGCAGGGGTGCATCCTTCGTGTCTCTGCCTTCCAGGAAACCCACAGCGGGTCAGTACCTTCAGAAGACAGCCGGCCCCAGCGCCTCGGCCCGTGCCAGAGCTCACCTCTAGAGGGCAGCCTTAACCTTTAAACCGTGGCAGCTTCCATTCAAAGGCCAAACAGGAGGGCGAAGTGACATCTACCTAAGGGAGCTATTGGACCTGGCTGCCCTGTAGGTGCATTCGCTGAGGCACAGGACCCCCTTTCAGGCACATCGTTATCTCCACTTTACCCTCAAGGAAACTAAGGCTTGCGGCACAGCTCCTGCTTGGCAAGCGTGAGGTCATGAGTTCGATTCCCCGTACACCGCCCCGCTAAAAGAAAGAAATTTCAGTTAAAGGGCTGGGGATATAGCTCAGCGGCACGGTGCCTGCCTGCCAAGCATAAGGGTCCTGAGTTCAATTCCCAGTACCACCCCCCCCAAAAAAAACCTAAGGCTCAAAGAGGCAAAGTCACCAGCCTAAAGTCACATCAGCGAGCACAGTGGCAGCTGGCTTCTCTGAGCCTCACTTTCCAATCTGTAAAATGAGGCTGACCCTCTCCTGGCAGCTGCTAGCCTACTTTGTGTCTTTGTAGACTCGTCCATATGAACACTTCGTATACACAGATGGATATGGGTGTGGCCTTGGGGGTCTGGTTTCGTGCACTTAGCATAATACATTCTTTCTCTTTGTCCAGCACCTGGGGATTTGAACCCAGGGCATTCACATTGAGCTACATCCTCAGCCTCCTTTTTAAAATTTTGAGACAGGCTTTTGAGAAGTCATTAAGTTGTCCAGGTTGGGCTCAAACATGTGATCCTCCTGCCTCAGCCTCCTGGAGTGCTGGGATTATAGGCATCATGCCTATAGAAAACACATTATAGCTAGCATGTGTTCATACTTTCTGCATGTTGTATTATGGACCAGTACTTCTTTCCTTTTTATGCCTGAGTAATACACACACACACACACACACACATATATGTATATGTACGCATATGACTTCATTAGTTGATGGGCATTTGGGTTTTTTTCTTTTTACTTTTACTAATAAATGCTGCTATGGAATTTATGTACACATTCTTGTGTGGACATACCTTATCAATTCTCTCTTGAATGTATACTAGAGATAGAGCTACTGAGTTATGCAGAATCTCCATGAGAGCTGCTTTTTGAAAATCTACCAAATCGTTTTCCAAAGCAGCTGGACCATATACTTCTCCACCAGCTGTGTGTGAGAGTTCCAGTTTCTCCACGTCTTGGCCAACACTTGTCAGTGTCCATCTCTTTTCTTACAGCTGCTCCAGAGAGCACGATGTGGTGGCATCTCATTGTGGCCTTATCATTTCTCCAGTGACTGATGCTGTGGGGCTTATTTTCATGTGCTTATTGACCTCTGTATCTCTTCTCTGGACAACTGTCCATCTGAATCTTTTGCCTTCTCAATAAATTTTGATGAACACACACACACACATAGCACAGTCCTAGATCATCCCAGATTCACTTTGACACAGTCACCCCAGGAGACAGTTGTGATTGGCCCCATTTCTCAGGTGATGCAACTGAGGCTCAGAACAGTACTCTGATACACTCACAAGCACAGCTAAAGGGGTGTCAGGGCTCGGGATCACGTATTCAACAAACATTCACACGGTATTTTCAGGGTCAGTCGCTGTTAGAAAACCCATGCACGCCCCATCACAACAGTTTTCCAGTAAAAGTGTTACCATCATTAGCAAAGCTTTTCTGAAGCAACAGTTTCTTCCTTCCTTCTCTCCTCCTTCCTCCTCTTTCTTTGCTTTGCAGTGCTGAGGATGGAATCAAAGGCCCTCACCAGGGCCTTGTGCACGCTAGACAAGTGCTCGACCACTGAAAAATATCACCAGCCCTTCAAACAACTTTTATTGTCCCATTACCAAAGTGACACATGTTTATTGTAAAAGAAGCACAGAGATGGGGCAGAGATCCCCCACCTTCTTTTGAAGTACTGGGGATTGAACCCGGGACCTTCATACAGAGCTACATCTGCAGGCCTTTTTCATTTTTCATTTTGAGACAAGGTCTTGTTAAAGTCACTAAGTTCCTCAGGCTGGGCTCAAATTTGAGATTCTCCTGCCTCAGCCTCTCACACTGCTGAGATTACAGGCATGTGCCACCATCCGTGGCTGATTTTACCCGCCGCTTTTGCAGGGCTGTTTGGGTTTTGCTGGCATAGGGGCTTCCTGACTCACTAGCTCTGTGGTTTCAGGCAAGTCACTTCATGTCCCCATGCCTCAGTTTCCTCTTCTGGAAAATGGCATCAAGGCTCCTGATTAGTTGAGGTCCACATACTTTCCATCTCCAACAATGTCCACAGCCCTGGAACCTCTGACACAGGGCAGGACATAATCTTCTTCAGAAGGGGTCTGGGGCTGGTTCTTAGTTCAGAAGATCTCAGTGCCCCAGGAAAGAAAGATCAGAGTTCAGGTCCTCATCTCATCTTTTTAAAAATTTTTTTATTTTTGGGTACCAGGACTTGAACTCATAACCTTGCGCTTGCCAGGCAGGTGCTGTGCTGCTGAGCTATATCTCCAGCCCCCTCATCTCATCTTTAACCAGCACTTAGTCAAGTCCCTTGACATGTTCCAGCCTCAGTTTCCTCATCTGTCCAAATCATTATCTCTGTGATAAGGTAGATGAGAGCTTTCAATAAAGTCATGCATGTAAAATGCATAGCTTGGCATTATACCAAGTACCTCCTGCGTGCCACCCTTCTGAGGACTTTAAATCCAATCCTTAGAGTCCTTTCAGCAAATGGAGAGCTCACTTTGCCATCCCTGTGTCAAAGATAAGGACCTCGAGGCTCACAGAGGCCTAGCAACCTGACCAAGATCACAACGCCAGAAATGAATTCAAGGACGAGGAGCAGGGCCCAGGGAGACAGGCTTCAGTTCTGTGCCCCACACCTCCTGCAGGAATTTGTTGGTTCCCAGGCGGTGAAACTCTAAAGCCAGTCCCAGCTGCTCGAAACTCAACCGCAGAGAGCTGGCTCTCAGCTCCCTCCGTGGCGCCCTTCTTTCCTCCCAGCTCCACCCTGCCACCCCCATTTCCCTCCCTGGCCCTGGGGCCCTGGTTCTTTCCCAAACCTGCTCTGCTACAATTCTTTCCAGATTCCCTCATCTGTAAAATGGGGATAATCATAGCGTCTGTGTCAAAGGTGGGTTGAGAGGATCAGACAATGCTTAAGGTATGGTGCTTGGAGCCTGGTAGAATAAATACGAGCTGTAGGTTTTCAAAAAGCACTCTAGATCGGGGCTGGGGATTTAGCTCAGTGGCACAGCACCTGCCTGGCAAGTGCAAGGTCGTGAGTTCAATTCCCGGTACTGGAAAAAAACCAAACCAAACAAACAAAAAAACCAAAACAAACAAAAAAAAAACGCTCTGGATCATCATCACCACCGGCACTGTAATACAGTCTCTGAAACCCTGAGAAACAGGCCAAGTAGTAGCATGGTGTGTATTTGATGGCCGAGGAAGCGGAGGTTAAGAAAGGTGGACAAGTTGCTGTCCAGGTCTGCCCAGCTAGGAAGCAGAGAGCAGGATTTAATCGGGGCCTGCTGACCTTCTGATTTCAGACCTCACTCACTTCTGCTACTCTGTGCTGGACAGGCAGATGAACAAACTACGACCAACACTGATTATTCACTTTCTGCATGTGGCAGGCCAGGCTCTGAGGAACTTTCAAAGAGAAATCTGACCTAGACCCTTGAAGGAGCTTAGAGCCCAACTGATAAACAAAGACTGGAAAGCCTTGATTGTTGAGGTTCATGGGTCAGAAGAGGGCAAGAGGTGCTCTGGCTGTGAGGGGGGCACAGGCAGGGAAGCCTTCTTGGAAGGTGAGGTCCTTGAAGGACCAAGGAGATACGGAGACTAAAAGGGTCTGTGTACTGGAGATAAGGTCAGAGATGTAGCAACAGCTGCCAGTTCTTGCAGCTCCTGCTGAGACAGGATCCGTGCTGAAAACGCCACTTGCATTATCTCATTAGGTTTCCCAATGATTCCATGAGGTAAGGGTTATTAGGCAGGAGAAAACCGAGGCTCAGAGAATTTAAAAAACTTGCCTGGGGTCACACAGTTAGTTCAGCAGGGCCTGAGTTTGAATCCAGACATGCTGGTGATAATGGAGGGCTTTAAATGCCAAGGCACAGCCTTCCATACAAGTCAAGTCACACAGCACCAGGCAGGAATCAGCACACGCGCTTCCCCGCTGCCTCGGTCTCCTCCCTGAGCCTGCCTCAACTGGAGAGATGAGGAATGTAAACAGGTGATCAGCAATGAAGGTTTGAAATGAATGAGAGAGGCCCTTGGGACAAAAGGATTGTGCAGGAGAAACCTAGGGGTGTTCAGATATTTACTGAGCGTGAAGTCATGGGAAAGCAACTGTGGACCAGAGCGTGCTCCGCACTCCGGACCCCCACCGGGCTGCGCCTGTGAAAGCGCAGGGCGCAGGGCGCGGTTTAGGAGGGAGAGTCGGGAGGAGCCGTTTCCTGGAACACACAGGAGCTCCGCAGCTGGACTGTCCCAGATTGACTGCCAGTTCTCAAATTGGCAGATCTCTCTGTATGACCTTGGGCAAGTTACCCCGCCTTCTCAGACTCTCCCACGTTACCTTCCTCTTCCCAGGGTTGTTGGAGGAAATGAAATAAAACAACAGATCCAATGGTCTAACGTGGTGTTTGACATACAGCAGGTGCTCAATAGATGTTAGTTTTTCCCTGCGAAGAGTAATTAAATATTAAGCTCTGTCCCTCGGCCCCTGTCAAGTAAGGGTACAGGTATCCTGGTGTTCTTTTTAGCAGGAAATGGGATATAAATACATATAATCGAGCTAAACAGCAGTGTAATTTTAACAAAAGGCCCTGTTGCCATACACCGTAGGGTGTAGCTTTAGGTGCTGACTTCCGCGCCAAAATGTTTTCTCCTAACCCCAAAGAGCCCGAGCTCATTCGCCAGCAACTGTACAGTGCTCTGGCAGACTGTACCGTCTATCCCGGAACCACCTTCTGTCCCAGTTTCCGCGAGCGGCTAGCGCCTGCGGACGCTGGGGAAACAGCAGATGTCGCGGCCCCTTTAAGCAGTGAAGCTGGCGGTGCAGCCTCCGCTTCAAAAGCAGCTCCTTTCCGGGGGGTGGAGCCTGTACCTGTTGCAGCAGCCAATCGGCGCGCGGCATTTTCCGCGGGAAATCTGAATTTCGCGGCACGTAGTTTGGCGCTAAAAAAAAGGGACAAGAAAAAAGAAACCGAGAAAGGCTCGGGGCCCAGAGAGCGATCCAAGAGCTACTCAGGGCCTTGAGGTCCCCTCTTCTGTCCGAGCGCGTCGCGTCTCTGCCACGCTTGTGGGCTCCGGGAGCCCCTGCCCATATCGGGCCGGATCGCAGCGTCCAGGCTCTCGGGACTCGGGTCGTTCTCCGGGAGGACGGCCCCTGGCAGTGCCACTGCCCGCCTGGCGATCTCCAAGCGGCGATCTCCAAGCACTGCTTGGCTCGGCCGCGGGCCAGGAGGGGAGGGTCCGGCCGTGCCCCGCCGGCGTCCATTGGCGGCTTTGCCCGGCCTCCGCGCCATGCCGCGGGCCGCGTGAGCCGCTGCAGGCTCCAGAGCCCGCAAGTGCCAGCGGGCGCGCCAGTCCGGCTTGGGTGGGGGGCGCCGCAGTCGCCATGCTGCGTGGGCCCCGGGCCCTGGCCCCAGCCGTTGCGCAGCCTCCCAAGGGGGTGCCCTCTTTGAGCCCCACTGAGCTGTGGCCTCCGGGCCTAAGCAGCCCCCAGCTCTGCCCAGGCACCACCACCTACTACACTTCGCTGTTCCCGCAGTCGGTGCCTCCCGCTGCAGCGCCTGGCACCTGCCTCGACGCCACCCCCCACGGACCCGACGGCCAAGTCGTGCGCTGTGTGCCGGCTGGCCGGCTGCCGGTAATGCTGGGGACCCTCACTGCTTCCCTCCGTGCTTTTCTGGGTGGAGGGAGGGGGACCTGGGATCGAGTTGGGGAGGAGGAAGATGAGTTTTCAGTTGCCAAAACAATCATTGCCCCCAGTATCTAGTAGAAGACCCGTCATTTTCAGACTTTGGATGAAATAATCTCGTCCTTAGTAGTGGGGTACGGAGGACTGCACTGGGAGTCTCCAGTGCTGTGTGACCTTGGGTACATTGTTTGGCCCGGAAAAGAGAACTGGGCTTGGCCCGGGGATAATTTGAGGACTTTAAAAGGGGATCCGTCTCCTGGGTCTCAGTCCAGTCTGGCTTGGGCGGACTCCAGGTTGTTCATCCCACGAACCCTTTCCCAAGTATCTGCCTTACATCCCAGACCCCGTCTTCCCTCCTGATAGCCGGCAGAGGATGCAGATGGAGAAGCCCCCCTGGGCTCCTGCTCGGAGGGCTGTTTCCTCCTCAAACCCCCAGGCCGAGTCCAGGGAGGGCCCAGAGTGTGGTGTGTGTGCTGTGCGCTGGGAATTCCTGGAGCTCTGGGGTATCGAAACCACCTCCGTGTGGGGGTGGAATTGGAAAGGACCTGGGGGAGCGAGGGTGGGGGTGGGGGAGCCTGGTTTCTAGCTCTAGCTCTGGCTCTGCTGCTAACTCATGTACCGTTTGGACAAGTCGGGGCCTCAGTTTCCTCTCCCTGAAAATGTACGGTGCTGGCTCATCTCCGGTCACTTCCAGCTCCCGGTCCTGGGTTTTGGAACCAGGCTCCAGGAGGGAAGTTGGGGGTGTTGTAGGTTTGCTTATGTATGGGAGGCCACACAAGGACAAGATGAGTTCCCGTGGTCTCAGAGACATCTGGTCAGACCCGTGCCAATCGGCAGGCACCAGTCCCAGCCATCTCGGGCTGTAGGCAGAGCCCCAGTTCCTGCCACTGGAAACATGCTTTGTTTTACCCGGCCGGAGTTCCGTCCTGCACATTATCTCCAACTAGAAGAGTAGGAAGCAGGCATGCTATTATCCCCATTTTATAGGTCAAGCAACTGAAGATAGCTATTGTCTTGTGGTGTCTTGTGTTCGGCATTTTACAGCCTGAGATGTTTTCGTAGGCTGTGAGGCAGGTGGGGTTAATAGCTCCATGTTACAGGGAGAAACTCTGGGTTGGAGGGAGGATATGACCTGAGCAAAGTCACACAGGGAGCTGGGGGGCTGGCTCCCAAGACCACCTTCTCCATGCAACCTTGACTTTCCCCAGTACCGCGTGACTTAGGAGCCGGGTGATACCAGGGAAAGGGCTCTGTGTCACACATGGTCTCTCCTCTGGCCAGCTGCTTTCAAACTCAGAGTTTCAGTAACAGCTGTGGCGCTGAGCTGCTTTCATCCCTCCCAAAGGAACCCTAGTGCATCTGTCTTACCTCCCTCCCAGGGGGGCTCAGGGTTCTTAGCAAGAATGGCTCTCCTTTACTGAACGCCTCTCCTATGCCAGGCACCGCTTGGCATTCTTCACTTTCATTATCTTGGACGTGATGCCCGGCCTGAGGCACCTTGCACATGAGAAGGCTAAGCAGAGAAGTGAAGACACCTGCCCAAGTCACCGGCCGAGAAGTGGGGGATCTCTTTGTGCGAGACCCCCTAAAGGCCTGCCAGGTCCAGAGCCCCTTCTCCTGTGGTCACCTCAGTCCCTGCTTACTCATTTTACAAGGGCGTGACCTGGAGCCGTTCCAAACCCAACCCTGGGTGTGACTGCCTGCTTTGTGGCCAAGCTGCAAAGTGCAGGGTGAGCAGGATTTGTTGGGGAGCTGCCCCTTACAGGGATGGCAATTAACTTTGATGGGGGAATAAAGGCTAGAACCCGGGTCTTCTTGCTGCCTGTCTAGTGCTCTTGCCACCACTCCCTGGAGAAGACGAGGGGGATGCTCCTGTACAGAGCTCCCCTCTCTATGTTGAATCCCCTGTCTGACCAGGCACGAAGCATAATTATGTCTCAGGCCCATGGGGAGCTGTGAAGACAGTTGGGCCCTGCAGTGGTTCTCTTTTTCCCTTGAATTCATCTATATTATCTAGACTTCCATAACAGAAAATATGCTTTGAGACTGGGTCTTGCTCTGTTGCCCAGGCTAGCTCAAATGTTGCCCAGGCTAGCTCAAATGTTGCCTGGGCTCAAGTGATTTTCCTGCCTCAGCCTCCTGAGTAGCTGGGACTGTAGGTGTGCACCGCCATACCAGGCAGAAAGTAAACATTTCACTGAACTTGACAAGCAGGTCAGAAGAGGAAGTGTAGGCTCAGAGGGGTGAGGCAGCCAAGCCAGGCTGCCTAGCTACCAAGTTCCTTCCCGGTGCTCCTGTCCCATACTGTCTGATCTGAAGCTTAGGAGAGACCTGACTCCATCTCTTTGTGACCTTGAGCAAGTCGCTTTCCTTTCTGTGGCCCCAGTGTCCTCACCCTGCTGCCTGGAAGGGGTTGCGCCCTGGGGAGCTCTGCACAGGAAGGAGCTGTGCTTTTCTCCCAGGGGTGGGCAGGGTGAATCGTAAGCAGGCCAGAGGGGCTGCCAGTGCGAGTCCAGGTTAGAGCCAGGCTGGCCTTGGGTGTGGCCACGGACCTTTGTTTTCCTGGCACTGTCTCTGCATCTCCCTTTTGAACTCTGCCTCTGCTGGTGCCCGGCACCTTAGTACTGGCAGCTCCCCTGTGCAGACACGTGTGGAGCAGAGCGCCCGGCTGCACTGTCTTGCTGACTCCTCCGCGGAGGGGGGCGGATTGGCCCCAGTTTACAAGTGGCTCAACCAGTTACGAAGCAGGAGGCCTAGCCAAGAACTGGGTCTGATCCCAGGACCCGACCTCAGCCTCCCCGGGGCTAGTCCTCTGCCTCCTTGGTTCTGCAGGACCATCTTAGCTATGCGTTGATTTTTCTCCCATCCTTCCTTCTTCTCTTCCTCCCTTGCCTTCATTTCGGTGCCAGGGTTTGAACCTGGCGCCTAGTGCATGCTGGACAAGTGTTCTGACACCGAGCTACTCCCTCGGCCCCCGTACATTGACTTTTCTCAAACGTGTCGGAGAGGTGTCCTTAGGCAAGAGACACTCTGTTGCCTGCAGGCCTGGGAGCACAGCGTAAGGGTGCGGGGGAGTGGGGGGAGCAGGCCTTGGCCCATATTCCAGCAAATCCTGGGGGGATGTAGGTGGGACAGAGCCGAGGCAGCTTGGTGGGTGACCTGGAAACCCGATGCACTTAGGTTCAGATCCTGGCCCTGCTTCGTCTATGTGACCTTGGAAGTGCACCCTGACCTCTGAGTAGTCTTGTCTGCCAAGGGAGATTGCCAGCACTGATACTGCGGGAGTCTCGGAGCAGGAGCTAGGCCCAGCACGAGGAACCTGGTCAAGGTCCTGGCTGCCCGCTGTGCTCTGCAGGTGGGAGCTCTGGCGGGGGAGGGGAGTAGCGTTGGGAGGCTCCAGGCTGCTCCCTCCTGCTTCGGGCAGCAGTTGGCCCGCCCTCCCTTCCTCTCCCTGCCCTTGGTATTCCTTTGGAGGATGAGCGAAGGACCCTGGCATGGGCAGCGTCGGTCAGGATGGAGAAAGGCCTTAGCTCACCCCATTGCTGTGCCTTCAACTGTAAAATGGGGCCTGGCATGGAAGGCTCATGAGGAGATGGGGGCTGGGGCTCAGTGAGGCTCAGAGCCGTTGGAAGTTTGCAGTGAAAGCCTGGCCCTCTCTCAAGTGACAGGACCGTGTGGTGCCCCCAGAATCTAGGATTTCACCAGCTGAGAGATAGGTAAGCAGTGTTCAAGGGCACGCGCAGGGAGCTGTTTGGATTACGTCTAGGTCTTGGTGGGGGAGTGGAGAGGAGCATCGTTTCCATTTCCTTGAAGCAAGGAGCAGAGCTTCTCCAGTCAGCGCAGGAAGACTTCCTGGGGGAGGCAGGAGAGGGAGAGGGGGACTGTGAGCAGGAGGAGCCGTCCCCCTCAGCCCCACCTGTCAGCCCAGCTGTGGGTGGCAGCAGTTAGCCGTCTCAGCCCTACTGAGCATGACCTCACTACCAAGTGTTAAAATAGGCCTGGAAGCCAAGGCAGGGGGTCTGGGCGACAGGGGGACAGAAGAGGAAGGAAATGGGCTCAGGGTGTCAAGGAGGATGTTGAGATTGGATTTTAGGGAAAGTACCATGCATTTCCTGAACACTTACTGTATGCTAAGCCACAGGCTGCGAACTTTACAGAAGTGTCCTCTGCAAGCCTCACCATAGCTCTGCCTCATTTCACAGAGGAGGAGACTGAGGTTCCTAGCTGTGCAGCGTTTCCCCTGGTCACAGAGAGCCTGCGGCCCTGGCCCAGCCTCTGACCTGTGCCCCAGTGCCCTGGTGCTGGCCCTGCCCTGCCCCTGCCTAACCTGGAGGGAGGCCCTCCCCGGGCAGTGCAGCTCAGCGTAGCCCTGGGCCTCTGTGGGGCCCGGTGGCGGTGGTGGCAGGGAGGAGCAGATGGGTCTGTGGTTTGATTTCCCCAGCAGGTGTTTCCCAAGCTTGGCGGGAACGGGGAGGGGCAGCGGGGCTTTAGCAGCTGGCCCTTAAGATACTGGGGGAGGACTCATTGTCTGCCCCTCTGTGAAGAAAGAATGGCACATAGTGTATCGAGGAGGCCCCGGGCCCTTGAGTGACAGCCCAAACATGGGGGTGGGGGATGTTTGCTCCGCTTCCCATGTGGGCACCTCCCTGGGTGTGGCACCAAGCCAGGAAGTCCCCTGGGCCTGGGCGGATGCCGGGCTCCGCTCTGATAAGGGCCAGCTGTGGGGCTGTGATGGGCACCCTAGCCAGCTGGGCCAGCTGCTGCTTGGAGGCTGCGGTCCCCAGCCTGATGTGGTTTAGGTCCTACCCGCTCCTTCCGGCTGGTGTGTCCTCTGGGCATGGGGGTTGTGTGGAGGCAGCCTGTGGCCTAGGGTGAGGGAGCCTGAGCACTTGGCCTCCCTGGGTTTGGTGGCCTTCAGTGCTTGGGCCTCAGAGATAGGAGTGTCACCCCCCGAGCCCCCGAAAACAGTGCTTGCCCCCTCCGAACGCTCACTTCTCAGACCATTGCTATTTTCTTACCAAATGGGGCCGAGCTTCACCAGCATGGTGGCAAACAGGCACAGGAGGAGGCTGCCGGTGGCCTCAAGTCTTAGCCCCAGGTGGGCGAAAGGCTGAGGAAGGATCAGTTCTCACACTCTGCCTGTCTCTCTCTCTCCCCGTCTCTCCTAGGCCAAAAGGAAGCTGGACCTGGAGGGTCTTGGGAAGCCTGCGGTCCCTGAATTCCGAACTCCCAAGGGGAAGTGCTTCCGCGTGGACGGCCTTCCCAGCCCCAAAAGTAGGCTTCCGCTGGGGCACCTGGGGGGAGGTGGGGCAGGGACAGGGGCCAGCGGGCCAAGGCGTCAGCAGTGATACGCGGCCCACAGAGAAAACAGACCACGCTTGCTGGTTTACCAAAGTTTCCTGTGTGTTCCCACTTGACCCTGCCCAGTAGATTTTCTCCCATCCGACTACGCAGCTGAGACTCAGTCCGTGCCCAGGGTCCCGCAGCTAGCGTGGAGTCAGGACAAAAGCGTATGTGAGCCTTGTATTGCTTCTTACGCGCCATGCCTATGATCTGTCTGATGACCAGTACTCACCAAGAGCTTACCGTTTTTAAAAGTTTTCATATTCTTTTTTTGGTCTTTTTGAGACAGGGTCTCACTATGCAATTCAAGCTGGCCTTGAGCTCACTTGGTAGCCCCAGCTGGTCTCAAACTCGCAACAATCTTCCTGCCTCAGCCTCCCGTGTGCTGGGATTACAGGCATGAGCCACCACGCCTGGCTTAGTTTTCATATTTAGAGAAAAGTGAGGAGGCTCAGTTCCGGCCCCAATCCCAGCAAAAACTGGAAGACTACACTTTTCCAGCCAAGCCACCTCTCGTCTCTAGCACCTCTGATTTTCTTTCTTTTTGTTTTTCATTTGTCCGTGTTTGCAGCGTATAATGTTACATTCCTGGTATGGAGTTGGTACACGTACATCACACATCTTAATTCCTTTCCTCATCCTCCTTCCCTCTTCTCTCCCTCTGTCTCTTAATCCCCTTCCCATTTGAGAAAGGGCTTTCTGCCTACATCCTATTGTCTATCTTTTGTGTTGCTCTTTGTTTTTATTTATTTATTGTTTTTTTTTCCGGTACCGGGAATCGAACTCACGACCTTGTGCTTGCCAGGCAGGGGCTGTGCCGCTGAGCTAAATCCCCAGCCCCTGTATTGCTCTTTATTTATAATTTGGCTTTGTCATATAAGAGAGACCATGCAGTATTTAAGCTTGATTTGCTTCACTTAACGTTATGGTCTCAAGGTGAATCTGTTTTACTACGAATGACTCAAATTTATCCTTTACGACAGTAGTACTCCATTTTACGTAAATGCCACGTTTGCTTAATCCATTCTTCTGCTGACGGACATATAGGCTGCTTCCAAGATGTAGCTATGACGAATTGTGTTTCTATAAGCATAGGTATGCATGTCTTTAACTCTTTCAGGAAGATCCTTAAAAGGAGAATAGCTGGGTCAGATGGAGTTTCTAGTTTTAGTATTTTGCAGATTTTCCATACTGATATCCATAGCGGTTATACGAGTTTACATTCCCACCAATGTAGAAGGGTTCCTCCCCTCTCCGCAGCCAATTCTGTTTTTTTTTTTTTTTTTTTAATGAAAGCAATACACATATGGTGAAAACTACCAAACCAAAAATTTCAAACTGTGAGGCAGGATGTTAAATGAGGTAAAGTAACTAGTAATACACTTTATATATCTTTTTGGAAATTATATTGTACTATAAAAATAAATATAGAAGCATCAAAAAAAAATTTTTTTCTTTCTTTTTGGTACTGAGAATCGAACTCAGGACCTTGCGCTTACCAGGCAGGCGCTGCACTGCTGAGCTACATCCCAGGCCCCAAAGTTCTCATATTTAGTTCAATCTGATGTTTCTGTAGGAGACATTAGCTCAGGGTAGGGCACAGGCTAACCAGAGTCTCTCTCATACACGCTGACAGAGCTAAGTAACTCAGGGGAAATAGGGCTCAACTTAATCCAGGCTGTCTGCCGAATGAGTGGCCTGAGAAGTGAGCATTCAGAAGGGGCAAGTCCTGTTTTCTGGGAGGCAAATGATACTCCCACCTCTGAGACTCAGGCTCTGGAGACAACCAAATCCAGAGAGGCCAAGGGCTCAGGCTGAGGCGGGAGGATTGTGAGTTCGAGGCCATCTTAGCTACGTAGTAAGACCCTGTCTCAAAAAGAAAAAGATCCAGAGGCCCAGGAATCTTCCTAAAAATAAGTCAATATTCTACTTAAAGTAGGAATTTGAACCACTGAGTGGGAGAAACGCTAGTTTCCCCAACCTAATGAAGAAGGTATGTGACTGGGTGGGAAACCGGTGTCCAGGCAGGGCTCCGACCTGACTTGACCAGTCTGATCTCTTCTGTGAACCCTAGTGTCATCTGTAAAATGAGGCACAGCTAGATCAGGAATGAGGAGAAAGTTTCTTCTCCAATTGATTGGGAGAGGCTGCCCAGAGTACTGCATAGAAGAAATCTCACGCTTAGCAGGACTACTGACAAAGGGTGCACAGATCAACTAGTAATGTCTGCCACGCGCACAGAACGTGACAAAGTACTGAGTGCCAAACGCTCACCATCTGTGTTAAGGAATTGTGAATGAAGTCTTTCCAGAGGAACCTGTGATGCTTTAACTCCGGTTCTAGAACTAGTTTGGCCACTGACCTGCTATGTGACTTGCAAGTCACTTGATTGCAAAAGGGCCCCCTGTGGTTTAAGACACTGCAGCTGAGATGTGGTCTTGCAACATCAACCTCACTGAGAAAGGGACCCTTTTCATGAGCCTGTCCCATCTGATGTTATATGACTGATTCCTCTCAGATAATACATGGGAAGAAAAAGCAACTATGCCTCTACAAAATGTTCTCAAATCCAGGCTTGTCAGTCCCCCTCTACCCAAAATCCAAATTCCTGGTATAACTGGGAGAACAGGGTAATGGTGGAGAAGGAAGCCCATGGAGTCAGATGGTCTGGATTTGAATCCTAGTTTTGCCACTTTTGAACTAAGTTGATTCATCAGTCTGTACCTCAGTTTTCTCATCTGAAGAATGGGAGTAGTGGCACAGCAATCTTACAAAGTGTTGTAAGGCTTACACATACCTATGCATGGCAGGTACTTAGACCAATGAGCTGCACACAGCGGGCGGGCCTGGTAGTTATGGGAGTGGAGAGGGCTGCCCCGAGCTGTGGTGCAAAGGTGTTGGAATCAGGCATCAGGAGTATAGGCTTCCTGTCCTGACAGTGTCCCCTGGCTGAGTCACTTTCCTTTTAGATACCAGGTTCCCCGTCTGGATGACAGCAGTGAAAACCCCTGCCTGTGGGCCGTGGGTGGTGGAGCGCAGTAGAAGATGCTGTGGGTCCAGGGCAATGGAGGGGACCCTGCAGGCTGGCCCTCCCTGAGCTTGAGGGACCCTTTTCCCCCCTCAGCGCCCAAGTCCCCTGGAGAGAAGACTCGGTATGACACGTCGCTGGGACTGCTCACCAAGAAGTTCATTTACCTCCTGAGCGAGTCAGAGGATGGGGTCCTGGACCTGAACTGGGCAGCGGAGGTGCTGGATGTGCAGAAGCGTCGCATCTATGACATCACCAACGTCCTGGAGGGCATCCAGCTCATCCGCAAGAAGTCCAAGAACAACATCCAGTGGGTGTGAGTGCCTGGGCGGGGGCCAGTGCTGTGTGCAGAGCCGGGAGCAATAGCCAGTGTCATGGGCGGGGCTGAGGCCAGCATGCAGTGGGCACAAGGGCTGGAGGTGGATCAAGAGCAACCAAAGTTTTCCACGCTGAGTCAGAGGCAGCGTCTTTGAAGTGGGGTGCAAGAGTAGGTGTAAGTGCTTGAGTAATAGTAGGAGCATGAAGAGCAGGGCAGAGTGGAAGACGATTTCTAGCAGGTTGAAAGAGAAGACCTCGGATGCTGCCTGTGTCAGGGATCCCAAGATCCCTCTCTCTTAGCTTAGCACAGTCTCCTGGGAGCTCAGTAGGAATAACCTAGATTCCGCTCCCCACTTCTGGAAGGCCTTAAAGAGGAGACTTTGGAGCCCTGGGGTGAACCCTATGAAAACCTAGACCAGGGGCTCAAGAGCGAGGTCTTTCCACCTCCCTTCCATTTAGGAGAGGCTGAGGCCTAGGGCTGGACTGAGCTGAAAGCTTTATAGAAATGGAGCTCAGGCCTTAACTAGTTTTTTCTCCCTAGCCCAGCCCCCAACCTCAAGTTCCAGGCCATGGACAGTCCCCTGGAGCTAGGCTGGCCCACTGATTTGCACAACCCTGCAGGTGTCACGCCACCGTGGACCGCGTGACTAGCCTCCTCCTGGAGGTTCTCCCACTCCATCAGTGCAGCTCTGCACAGCAGAGCTGGGGCTGGGGTCCCTGGATGCGGACAGGCGCTGATGTTGGGGGCTGCTCTGTTCCCAGAGGCAGGGGAATATTCGAAGACCCCGCCCAGCCTTCGAAGCAGCAACAGCTGGGACAGGAGCTGAAGGAGCTGATGAGCGCCGAGCAGGCCTTGGACCAGCTTATCCAGAGCTGTTCTCTCAGCTTCAAGCACCTGACCGAGGACACAGCCAACAAGAGATATCCTCTTCGCGGGGGGCGGGGCGGGGAGCAGGGCCCAGTGCAGGTTTCCACCTCTCCAGAGTGGATTCATTACTTCCTGCAGGGACTGACTCTCACCAAGAGTCGGGCCCAACTCTTTCTTCCCTCTCAGTGACTTTTCCTTGCAAGACTATTAAAAATAAAACAAATTATGTATGTATTTAGCAGTACTGAGGATTGAACTGAGGGCCTTTGCACTGAGCTACGTCCCTAGCCCTTTTAAAAATTTTTTGTTTTGAGACAGGGTCTTTATTTTATTTTATTTTTTTTGAGACAGGGTCCCACTACATAGTTTAGGCTGTCCTTGAAGTCATCATGTAGGGAAGACTGGCCTCAAACTTACAGTGATGGTCCTGCCTCAGCCTTCTGAGTGCTGGGATTACAGGCATTGAGGCAGGTTCTTGCTAAATCACTGTATTGCCCAGGCTGATCTCAAACGTTAATCCTCCTACCTCAGCTGCCCAAGTAGCTGGGATTACAGTCATGTGCTGCCATGTCTGGCTAGTACATTTCTTTACATCTGGAAAATGGAGGGAGTAGGGAAGAAATAGTGATCTGCTAATTTAACATAGTCATAGTTTGTGTGTGTGTGTGTGTGTGTGTGTGTGTGTGTGTGTTATTAGGGAATGAACCCAGGGCTTCATGCTGAGCTACATCTGCAGCCCTTTTCAAAATTTATTTTGAGACAGGATCTCGCTAAGTTGCTTACAGTGGGTTCAAACTTGGAATCCTCCTGCCTCATCCTCCCGGAGTGCTGGCTTGTACCTCCTTACCCAGTTTATCGTTCCTCATCCATATGTTTATGTGTTATTTAAATATAATTCCATGCCTACTGTATAACATTTTTCAGTCTGACTTTCTCCATTTGGTATATTACTATAGATATCTTTCTGTGTCGTTATATCTTTCCAACCCATTTGGTTGCGCTTCATGAAATTGCTGTTCTTTGGCCACTTTTTACTTTCAATAAAGCAAGTTCATATGGTTGAACCTCACCTTTAAGGTGGTTTGAAGAGCTAGACATGGTAACATATAAAACCCAACTACTTGAGAGGCCGATGCAGGAGTATTGCAAGATTAATTGAGATTGTCTTAAATTTTATTAAAAGAAGTAGTTTCAGACTGTCCTATTCAGACTACACTCTGTTGTGTTGCTAAGGCCCGGAACTGATATTTAGATCATCCAGATTTCCATTTTTGTAAGCAGCATAGCAATGAATACCTTCGATGTAGAATGTCTTCCCGTATTTTTGCTATTACCCTAGGTTATGTTCCTGGGATGGGAATGATGAAGTCAGTGGACATGGACTTTACTAGGGCTCTTTCATGATTTTCCAAATGGTTTTGTGTCTTGGGCTGGGAATATAGCTCAGTGGCACAGCGCCTGCCTAGCAAGCACGAGGTCATGAGTTTGATTCCTGGTACCAAATAGTTTCAGGCCTCGTTGGTTTTTGGCTCTGACCTTGTATTTTTGGAAGGATCCTAGACATTTTGAGAAATACAAGGAAATTTTATGAGATCTTTCTAGTGGGGTGTGGTGGCTTGTGCCTATAATCCCAGCACTCAGGAGGCTGAGACAGGAAGATCAATAAAACTTTGAGGCCAGTCTGAGCTACATAGTGAGACCTTGTCTCAACGCCCCTGCTCCCAAACTCATCTTGCCTTCTCAGAGCTAATGATCTAGCTCGAGAGATAGTCTGTATGAAAAATAGATGCATATATGTGTGTGTGTGTGTATACGATTAAAAAGCAGCATTTTAAAAAGATGACATATTTCGATTTGCTAAAGAATTCAAGGCAGCTGCTGATATACAAAGGACTGGTTGTAGTGTTGAAGATTTCTGAGCTGCATAGGAGTGAAAAAGTGATGTGCAGAAGCTTAGGAGAGGCCTGGAGGTTTGATATTTTGGTGAGAGGGGGTTTGAGATAGGGCCTCACTGGGTACCCCAGGCCACCCTCAAACTCACTAGTAGCCCAGGCTGGCCTCAAACTTTCTAGTCTTCCTGCCTCAGCCTCCCAAGTGTTGGGACTGCAACATTGGCCACCCTTCCTGACCGGGAGTTTCGTTTTTGAGCGGTCACTTTTCTTAACCCTCCCGCTGCTACGCTGGCCTACGTGACCTACCAAGACATCCGTGCTGTCGGCAATTTTAAGGAGCAGACGGTGATCGCGGTCAAGGCCCCTCCGCAGACAAGGCTGGAAGTGCCAGACAAAGCTGAGGTGAGAGGGGAAGCCTTTGGCGCAGAGCAGGATTGGAGGGTCTTGTTCAGTCTTGCTAATAGCTCTGTCCCTGACACTGAGCAGCCCCAAGCTCTGCTGGTCCATTTTGGTGCCCATTGCAACACTGGTGGCTTCCAAGCTGGTGCAGCAATGACAGAAGCTGAGAGGGCAATAGAGGCTGAGGCAGGAGGATCTCAAGTTCAAGCTATGCTTAGACAACTTAGTGAGACACCGTCTTAAAATTAAAAATAAAAAAGGACTGGGATTGTAGTTCAATGTAAAGGCCCCAAGTACCACTAAAAGGAAAAAATAGGAAGACAAGACTGAGTACAGGGCTGGGCATGTAGCTCAGTGGTAGTGGGCTTGTTTAGCATGTTCAAGGCCCTGGGTTTGATCAGCGGCACTGAATTAAATAAGGAGATAGGGTTTGTCCATGTGGAATACTCCACAAAGAACAGAGTGTCGGCCTGGATGGCCCGTGTGCAGTGCTTTTTTGGGAGGGAGGGGGAGCGAAGGGAATTGAACCAAGGCTTTCACACTGAGCTACATCCCCAACCCCTTTTTATTTTCTATTTTGAGATTGGCCTCACTTAAGTTGCCCAGGGTGGGCTTGAACTTGTAAACCTCCTGCCTCAGCATCCCAGAACACTAGGATTACAGACAAGTGCCACCAGGCCTGGCTTTGTGTGCAGTGCCCTGTGGGCACAGTGGGAAGGCTAAGTGTCAGGACTCCTGCTTAGAGGTACCAGAAAGCCAGGTCTAACCGGCGTGATTCAAGGGTGTGTGTGTGGGGGACCATGTGAGGAGTCCAGGGGGGACATTTGGAGACTGGAGGCAAGGCTGTGACTTAGAGCTCTCTGTCCCCAGCCCCCACCTGCCTCTCTCTGTGCTGCCTCTGTTCCCAGCTGGGCTGTCCCCTCTGGTGGCAAACAGAGCTTTGTGATACCAGCTCAGCCGCCCCACCTCCAGCCCCGGGAACTGAGCTCATTTCGCATATTCCAACCAGAGCCCAGGGTCCACTGTGTCATGCGCTTCCCTGCACCGATCCTGTCCCTCTAACTTTCCCAAGCTCAGCCCCTGAAGTTGGGGACCCCATGTCCCCCCCAGAGTGGGTGGGGGAGTGGCTTCCCAAAGGAAAATCAGTGTTCCCGCTAGAAGGGGCCAAGGGGGCCGGGCAGCAGAGTAGCCCAGGGAGGTGGGCCTCAGTCAGGGACTGACCTGCTCACGTGCGCCGTGGCAGCCCCCCGCCTCTGTGCACACCGTGAGCCGTGCGTCAGCGTCCAGTGCTCAGAGCCGTGACCCTGCTCCCCTTTCTCCCCAGGAGAACCTGCAGATATACCTGAAGAGCACCCAGGGGCCCATCGAAGTCTACCTGTGCCCGGAAGAGGTGCAGGAGCCCGACAGCCCTGCCAGCGAGCCCCTCCCTTCCACCTCCACCCTCCGGCCCAGCCCGGACTGCGCCCCATCCGACACTGGCTCCGACCCTGCCGACCTGGAGCTCGCAGCCTCCTCAGGTAGGGGCGGGAGGTGGGCAGAGCGGCTGGCCTCAGTTTCTCCTTCTGCACTCGCATTTGTTGGCCACCTCCCATCTTGCCAGCGGCTGGGGGCACAGTCATCTCCCCACACGTGTGCTCTGCACTTTCTGCTGAGGGAGCACACGTGCACCCCTGTTTTAATGAGGAGTTGGTGTTCTGGGGCAGAAGTGGGTCTGGATTTGAACCCCAGCTCAGCCTCTTATCAGCTGTGTGTGTTTGGACAAATGACACACCCCCTCTTTGCCTCAGTTTCCTCATCTGTACATTGGGCATAGTAGTTAATAATATGGAACTCTTAGGTTATTGTGGGATTAATGAGTTCAAAAGTAAAGCACTTGGTCTGACAGTAACCACTGGCCACTATATTACTACTGCCACTGCCACCAGGACTGCCGCTACTGTGAGGGCTGCTAGCACGCAGTAAGCCCACAGTAAGCGGAAACTACAGTTGCCTAGGAGGCTCAAAACTTTTTTGGAAAATAGTAACTGAGATTTTTTTTTTTTAACCATGTCCAGGGCCAAGTAATTCCATCTCATGCTATTCCTCCTAACAGTTCTTGGATTAGGTTTTATTATTTCCAGTTTGGAGATAAATAACCTGAGCCACAGAGGTGATGTGACTTACCCTAGGCTTCCCACCTGGGAAGCTACACAGCTATGTCTTTGTGTGTGTGTGTGTGTGTGTGTGTGAGTGTGTGTGATACTGAGGACTGAGCCCAGGGCTTTCACACAGCTATAACCTCAGGCCATTTAGATTTTTTATTTTGAGACAGGCTCTTGCTAAATTGTCCAGGCTGGCTTTAAATTTGTAACCTCCTGCCTCAGCCTCCCAGAGTGCTAGGATTATATATGTGTCCACTGTCACACCCAGGATATATTTTGAATTTGGTCTCCACACTCCTAGCTATCTTCACAGGTGGAAAATAAATCAAGGAAGGGGCTCCTGGCTCGGAGCTGGGTGGTAGAGCTGGTGACGTCTGACTGGAAGTTGCCAGGGACTGAGGAGGCAGGGGAAGTCCTGCCAGCGTGCGAGGGGGCGGGAGTCCAGAGGCGCAGAAATGGAAGCTTTCAAGGCCCCTCGTGTTGAGTGGCTCCTACCCTTAGTTGGGCTCCGCTCCAGGTTGGACTGGTAGGAGTCCTCAAGGCCCTGCGGCCGGCCTTCCATTTTCTGTTTGGTTAGCAGTGAGATTCTCTTCCCTAGGGCCCTTGCGTTTAAATCAAGGCAGAGCTAGAACTGGTCTGATGGAAGATGCTTGGTGCTGCGGGTGGTGGGGTCTGCAGAACACAGGTTGGGTTTCATTCCTTTAATTCAAAAAGTTGACAAACTTGCCTGCAGGGCAAAGCTGGCCTGCTTTTACATAGCTCATGAGCTAAAAATGAATAGTTTTTACCTTGTTTTTTTTTTACTTTTTTCCCCCCTATGGTACTAGGACTTGAACCCAGGGCCTTAGCACTGAGCTACACCCTCAGCTCCTTTTACTGCCTATTTTGAGACAGGTTTCAGTGAGTGACCCAGGCTGACCTTGAACTTGTGATCCTCCTGCCTCAACCTCTCAGGGGTCTGGAGTGGCAGGCATGCACCACCACTCCCAGCTCAGAGTTACTTTTCTTTGCTCCCCTTTCAAGTAAAACTTGCCCAAGAGTTTTCTGGATTTTTACTTTTTTTTTTGATATAGGAACTCGAACTCAGGGCCTCACCCTTGCCGGGCAGGCGCTGTGCCACTGAGCCACATCCCCAGCCTGATTTTTACATTTTTAAAGCGCTGAGGAGGGAGCAGTTGTGTTACAGGGGCCTCAAGTGCCCCACACAATCTAAAATGCTGCCTAGCTGTTTAGAAAAGTTTGCTGATCCTGAGCTCACTCAACCCTTGGTTTTACACATGAATAAACCAAAGACCCCAGGAGGGCAGGTGGCTTCTCCAAGGTCGCACAGCAAGTTGCTGGTAGAAATGGGACCAGAGCCCAGACTCCCAGCTCTTCTGTGGTGATCTGGCCTGTGTTTGTGGCCTCATCCGGGGCTCGGGGCATCTCCCTGTGCCAGCCAGCTGGGCCCCGGGCACCTCCCCACCGCCTATCTCCTACCCCAGACCTGCACCCCACCCTGGTGCTCCTCCTGCTGCTCTGCCTTCTCCGTCAACATGTGCATAGCTCTCTGGAGTCAGCTTACCCTCCCTTGTCCCCAGTCCTTGGGTGGAGGTGGTGGACCCCGTGGAGCACACAAGGGTAAAGTTGCTACCAGATTTTGACAGATCAAGACCTGAGCTGTGGGAGGAGGAGGAGGAAGCCTTGAAGGAGTTTACTACCCATGTGTGCATACCTGTAATCCTAGCACTTGGGAGGCTGAGGCAGGAGGATTGCCACGAGTTCAAGGCCAGCCTGGTATATATAAGGAGACCCTATCTCAAAAAAAAAGAAAAGAGACCTGTGGCCCAGAGAGTAGAGGCTACCCAGCAGTCAGTGGTAGAGCCAGCCCAGAAGCCAGCTCCCGTACTGTGACTACCCCTCCAGCCTTGTCACTTTGTCCCTGCTTTGTCCCTGCTGTGGGAGGAGGAGGAAGCCTTCCTGAAGGAGTTCACTACGCGCATGTGCACCGCACATATGTGTTCCGTGTCCTGGCCTGAAGTGGAGGGGTTTTGAGGTCCGAGCACCAGAGGCCAGGCCCAAAGTGGAGGTCACTGTCGTCTTGGCACCTGGGTCCTGGCCCTGGTTCTCATATCCAGGAGGATTGCTGACCCTTTGCAGCCTCAGTTTCCCTCATTTGTAATAGAAGAGGTTTGAACAAGGGTTGCCGCTAACCCCCCGCCCCAGGCTCTGGCATTGTTCAGAAAACTCAAATGAAGCTGACGGTACAGGATTTGAAATTGGGAGCCGTGGGTTCCAGCCTGTACCTCACCTCTTGGTGACTTGGTGATAGTGGAGGAGTCACTTTAACTTCTCCAAGCCTTGGCTTCTATATCTCTAAAATGGGACACTTGCAATATCCTCCTCAAGCTGTGTGTGGTGATGCGTGCCTGTAGTCTCAGCTGCTTGGGAGGCTGAGGCAGGAGGATCCCTTGTACCTAGGAGTTCGAGGCCAGCCTGGGCAACACAGTGAGACTCCATCTCAACAAACAAACAACAGATTCCCCCATGAATATTGGGTGGGTTACAGGAGATGCTGCAGCTTGAGATGAGTGTGGCTTTTAAACAGCTGATGTGAGCTAAGCATTACTGTGTAGGGCCTGGTGCAGTTTAGGGGATAAAAAAGCGCCATGGAGAGTGTGGTGAAGCCGGAATTACAAAGGGCGGGTCTACTCTGGACTGGATCAGGGGCAGGAAAGAGCAAGGTCCACACACCTTATCGCAGTTGCTGCTTCCAGTGACTCTGCCAGGTGGATCCTTGTTTTTCCGTGTGAAGAGGCAGCCTCCAAGTCCGACAGCTGACAGGAGAGGGGTATATGCCAAGAAATGTAATTGCTGAATCATATTGTAATTCTTTTTTTTTTTTTTT
>NW_004955452.1:3491888-3499693 GCF_000276665.1 Chinchilla lanigera | reverse complement strand
AAAAAAAAAAAAAAAAAAAAAAGGACAGAATCTCACTAAAGTTGCCCTGGCTTGGCTTGATTTTGCAATCCACCTCGACCTCCCATAATATTGGGATTACAGGCATTCACGGCCGTACCCCAGCTAAAATTTTTATGAAGTCCAATTTATCTCTTTTTTTTTTTTACTGCTATTGTTTGGCTTTTGGTGCCATCGAAGAAATCATTGAAAAGTCCAGTGTCATGATGCTTTTGTTCTGTTTTCTTCTAAAATGTTTTATAGGTTTAGATCTTAATTTTGGTCTTTTATTTTGAATTAATTTTTGTTAGATAAGGGTCCAATTTTATTTGTTTGCATGTGGACATCTGGTTTTCAGCACTATTTGTCAAAAGGGCCGTCCCTCGGGGAGGATGTTTTTTGTTGTTGTTATTGCTTTTTTTTGGTTTTGCTTTTCTTCCAGTACCGGGAATCGAACTCATGACCTTGCACTTGCCAGGCAGGTGCTGTGCCACTGAGCTAAATCCCCAGCTCCTGTTTTGCTCTTTTGAGACAGTCGCACTATGTAGTTCAAGTTGTCTTTGAACTCACTATATAGCCCAGGCTGGCCTTGAACTCATGAGGATCCTCCTGCCTCAGCCTCCAGTGTGCTGGAATTACAGGCATGAGCCACCATGCCCAGTCTGGGAGGCTGCTTTTGAAAGATACGCGAGGTTAGAATACATGTATGCATGGATGGAAATGGTGCTATAGAGTGAGGCTAATTAACCAACGACGCAGGAAGAGAAGCAATGATTCAGGTGCCGAAGCTGGGAGAAAAAGTGGATTTGGAGAGCAGGACTCTCCACCCACTGGAGGGGAGAGCGGGGGAACGAGGGAGGTTTCTGGCATTGGTGCTGAGAACTGAAGAGTGTCCCTATGCCATTAACTGACATGCACAGTCATCAGAGAACACACAGAAAGGCTGTCCTGTGGGAGGTCAGGGATGACCTCTCTCCATTTGTCTCCAGCGCCAGCACCCACTCCCCAGCAGGACCCACTGCCACTGCCACCGCCATCGTCCCTCATCCCTTTGGAGGCCACTGACAGTATGCTGGAGCTGACGCATCCACTTCTACAGCAGACCGAGGACCAGTTCCTGTCTCCGACCTTGGCCTGCAACTCCCCTCTGATCAGCTTCTCCCCACCCCTGGACCAAGACGACTACCTGTGGGGCCTGGACGGCGGTGAGGGCGTCAGTGACCTCTTTGACTCCTATGACCTTGGGGACCTGTTGATCAATTGAGCAACGTTGCCTGCCCTCCGCAGTGCCACACCTGTCTCTACCTCCTCACAGACAGACTGACAGGCCCTCTGCCCGCATGGGGTCATTGGACACAGGGTGCCGGCCTCAGGCCATGACGGTCGTCTCCTTCCCAGCCTCCCTGCCCGCAGGTGTCTGGGAGATGTGGAGGACGTGGGTGAGGACGGTATCAGAGGCTGGGTCCTGTCCTTTCTCCTCTGACCTCTGACCTCTGACCTCTCACATGAAGGACCACAGGTGCAGGTGACCAGGTTCAGGGAAAGGCCCTGCCACCTTCTTTTGAGAGATATAATTAGGACCCTTGATTTCTCAAGAAGCACTTAATGCCTTTGTATTTATTTCAGGTTGCGTTTTGTTTGTTTGTCCTCCCTGAGTTTTAGCAGGGAGAGTGTTCTAGTTTCTAGCAAGACTTCTCAGTCAGGCCTAGGCCAACTCCCCAGTTTTCCCTCAGCGGTGGGGACTGGGTCTCTGAGGGGTTGTCCAGTTTGCTGGAATGCTAATTGCACTTAGGCCCTGTAATTCTAGTAAGTGCCAAGTCCTCAGATCTCTGCCTGCTCTCAGCCTGACATACCAAGCGGAGGCGTCAGCCCAGAGAAGGTTCTAGAAGCCATCCTGAGGCAGGCAGCATTGAGGCTTCTGAAGAAACAGGAACAGACAGTTAAGGAGTCACTCTTCCTATGTAATTCCTTCCCGCTCCCTCCCTGTAGAGTGTAAAAGCTCCAGGGAGTCAGCAGAAGAGCCCCTGAGGAAACAGACAGGAGTGCGGAGGGAACTGTCCTGGCTGCCACAGGCTCCTTGCCTTAGTTTTCCTCCCAGACCAAGGCAAGGCAGAGGCAGCTCCACTAGACAGAGGCGTGAAGTGAGAACAGGAAGCCTCAGGAAGGAGCCCCAGGAACTGCTAGTATCCTCTCCCAGAGGGTTTTTATTTGCCAGAGTTACTGAAGGGGATCTTTTTTCTTCTTTAAACTGGGGGTTGAACCCAGGGCCTTCACAGTGAGCTACATCCCAGTCCTTTTTCAATTTTGAGACAGGGTCCTGGTAAATTGCCCAGGCTGGCTTGGAACTTGCAGTCCTCCTGCCTCAGCCTCCCAGAGTGCTGGGATCACAGGCATGCATCACCATGCCTGGCTGATTCTTTAAGGTCCTCCTTTGTCTGCACCAGCTCTCACACAGACCTCCAAGGAC
The DNA here is from genome assembly GCF_000276665.1 of Chinchilla lanigera. Taxonomy (NCBI): domain Eukaryota; kingdom Metazoa; phylum Chordata; class Mammalia; order Rodentia; family Chinchillidae; genus Chinchilla; species Chinchilla lanigera. Next base: position 3,497,229 of record NW_004955452.1, on the reverse strand, counting down.
AGAGGTGACCAGGGCTTGGTGGCATGTTTACTCATTCTGTCACTGGAATGCTGAAGGGGCGACAGGGAAGGGCCTTCACTGGGGACCAGGCCTTCACTGTGGACTGGGCCTCCGCTGATGAAGAGATGGGCTAGTGTTGCCTGCTCCTCAGGCCTGGGGGGCCCACGAAGATCTTTTGGCTCTACCCGGTTCCCCCAGAGGCTTGACCATCCCACACGTCCCTGTAGCCCAGCTGGGAACAGGGAGTTAGCGCTACTCCCCCACCCCACCAGGGGTGGCTAACTCAGGGCTGTACCTTCTGAAGAGGGGCACCCAAGGGTGAGGCTCGGAGGGGCCTTCCGCCCACCCTCAGGGAGCTAGGGCTCCTCGGGAGCTCGGCTGGGCAGCACTTTTTTTTCTTTAACTTTGTAGCATTAAGTTGATTTAAAATATGAAGTTGGCTGGCTGGATGTGAAGCTGGGAAGGTGGGCTTCCCCGGGGGTGGGGCCTGATGGGAGCTGATGGGGGGCAGTCTCGCCTTGCCTTTGGCTCACCTGCCTGGGGCCTCACGTGGGCCCCTCCCGGGAGGGCGAGCAGCTCACCACCGCCTTCACTATTCTTTTTTGTGCTTGACTCCAGCCCTAAACACCCCCAGGTCTCACTGGAAGCCGGCCTGGAAGTCCAGCGTGCTCTGGACCAAGGCACCACTTTGGCCCCTGGGGTGAAGGCGGCGGGGGGCGGGTGCTGGCGCAGTGTGCTTGGAGCTCGTGCGGCTAGAGGTGGCCTTGCTGTCCCGAGGCCCCCACAGTGCTGCCTTTTAGCTTTGTGCCACTTCTGAGGATGGAGATGCCTGACCTCCATGCCTTGGGCTCTGGCTGGAGCTTTCTCCCAGAATTAAGTTGGAGAGAAGAAAACAGGCCCTCAGGACCCATCTGGAATGAGTTAACGCTAAGTCTGCCTGGAATTCGAGCTCATTCCCCAGGGCCCAGCCAGAGGGCTGGACAGAGGGCCTTCTCCAGCAGCTGCCTCTGCTGTCCTGGCCTGTCCCCTTTGCACCCTGCCTGGCCGGGGGCTGAACCTCCCAGCCTAAGCCCCAGGCTCAGTGTGGGAAAGAACCTTGTGCCTCTTTCTTGCCAGTTAACACTTGAACCTCCTCCACCTTTTTTTTCCTTTTAATGGTACTGGAGGTTGAATTCAGGGTTTTCACACTGAGCTAGTTCCCAAGGCTTTTTAATTGTGAGACAGGGTCTCACTAAATTGCCTAATCAGGACTTGAACTTGGCATACTCCTGCCTCAGTTTCCCGGAGCGCTGGACTTATAGACCCGCACTCCTGAGGCCGGCAGAAACCTCCCCCTATCGGTAGCATGCTTTAAGAACACCATGCTGCGTGGTCCTTTAGGGGCCACACAAATTTTAAACCTAAAACATGAGAAAAACCCATTTCTTTCCAGGGTAGATACTTTTGGCCAAGAAATTCCTCAGTCCCACCAGAGGGAGTCACTCACCTCTCCAGAGACATCAAAGGCTCGGGGACTCCAGGGAACTGGGTAGCATGAAATTGTGTTTTTTGTTGTTTTTGAGACAGGGTCTTGCTGTGCAGTTCAGGCTGGCCTTGAGCTCACTTTGTAGCCCAGGCTGGTCTCGAACTCCCAACGATCGTCCTGCCTCAGCCTCCCAGGTGCTGGGATTACAGGCATGCGCCACCACGGCTGGCTATGAAATTGTTAATGCAGTTGGAAATTCAGAGATTTCTTAACACCATAGAAAGTGTCAGGCATCCTTCCTCCATCTACCACGGTGGCTAGCGTGGCTGCAGGGAGAGGGAAGCTTGCTTTAGAGTGGTTTGGCTTTGTTTCCCCTCCCCCACGTTCTCAGCCTCCATCCTGCAGTGTCTGGCGTTGCCATGGGTTTGGGTGCTCTGGCCTCTGAGTGTCGTGCGGCTTAGCGGGTTTGAAGTGAAAGTCTCTGTGCTGTTTGCAAACAGCTTTCTGGTTCTTGCAGTTGCATCCTGAGGTCCCATCTCACCCCGGGACCCTGTGGCCACTCAGTGACCATGAAGGCCACGAGCCTGGGTGCGAAGGAAGGAGCCTTGCAGGTGTCCTTTGTCTTGAGGGCCAGTCAGAGCCATGGGAACCTAGCTCCTGTGCTGGGACTCTAGGGGTCACTGCCTCCGGGCCCTGCTGAGCAGTAGCTGAAGGCACCTCGTGTGTGATCGTGGCATTAAACGATGGCAGCTGTTCACGTCTTGTCTGTGTTGTATTTTCTGAATCAACCTCGTTACCAGCTGTGAGTCTGCTCCTCCGGGGCAGAAATGGGGGCCCATTGGCCAGGAGCACATTCTCCTGCCGGTTTTTCCCTGAAACAGCCTTCCTGTCCTGCCGTGGCTCATCACCGTGACTGGGAGGACACCTCACTGGGAGGACACAGCGGTATCCGGAGCCAAAACGTGACCCACTCTGTCTCTGGGGCATTTCATTCGCCACACTGGCTCCACACTGGGGCATTTCACTCGCCACACTGGCTCCACACTCTCCTCCGTCTCATCCTGTGCACCAGGGATTCTCAAAGTGGAGGTCCCGGACCAGCAGCCTTGCATCCCCTTTGAGCGGGTGAGCAGTGCGGATCAGAGGCTGCTCACAGGCCCAGGGAGTGAGGAGCTCAGGGTTGGGACACAGAAGTCTGGGTCCTAATGAACCTTCAGATGACTGACCTGGTGTAATTCAAAAGCTTGTACCTCCCACTACCCCAGAAGCCTCCCCGTCTCCTTGCCCTCCCTCCTCTCCCTCCATTATTTTGCAGGTACTAGGAATTGAACCCAAGGCTTTCACACTGAGCTACATCTCAGCCCTTTTTATTATTTTATTTTTGAGTCAAAAACTTGCCAAGTTGCTCCCAGGCCAAGCCAGAGCCCAGAGACCTTTCTAAAATGTAGGTCTTAGCCTAAGTGTGAGAGTGCACCCCTGTAATCCTGGCACTCTGGGAGGCTGAAACAGGAGGATCGAAAGTTTGAGCCCAGCCTGGGCAATTTAGCAACTAGTGAAATCCTGTTTGAATGAATGAATGAATGAATGAATGGCTTGGCATGAAACTTAGTTGCAAGACCCTCTGTTCAGTCCTGGAGGGAAAAATGTTCTCACCATGTTCTTTTACTCAGTGTCCATCTATGGCTCCTGTCTGCCCTTTGCTTGGCCACTTACAACCTTATTCCTAGGTCGCCACTTCCTGCCACCCATAATCACACTGCTCCTGAAAACATGTTTTCCCTCACTCCACCCAGGAGGCCCTGCACCCCATTTCTGCTGAGGCAGGTGCCCACTCGCTCTTCAGAGCTCAGCTCGAGAGCCTTTCCGTGAGGTTCGCTCAGCACTGACCTGTCGGTGTTAGCAGTTTGCATGTGGATATGGTGATCCATGGGTATCACACGCTTGTTACCCACAAGGCACTGGGGAGATGGGGGTGAGTAAGATGCAGCCACATGATTGCTAATGCTGTGGCAGCTGCAGTAACATCACAGAAGAGGGAGGATATGCGGGAAGGCTTCTTAGAGGAAGAGATCGAGCAATATTAAAGGAGACACAGGAATAGCCTGATGCTGGGACACGTAGGTGAAAGGAAACCCCCATTCCAGGTAGAGCAATTGATGGTTCTGGCCTCCCAGCAAACAAGGGCAGGTGTCCTAGGAACACTGGTCCCTGCCCCTAAGGAAGGACACAGGCAGCTAAAAGCCAGAAAGAAAGGCCCCAAAGCTTACCTCTGCCAATCTGTGCTCTTACCCAGGAAAGGGCTGAATCTAAAAGACTGATGGACCCTGAGAACGGCGGGGTGGGGGAGCAGGCCTGGGGGTCCTGTTGGCCACGGGACACTGACTGACTAATGAGAAAGTTCTGGAACTCGACAGCAGGAAGTCAGTTTACCTACGAGGTACAAAGCCAGTCTGGTTACGTAAGGGAAGTAAGACCTGAGGGCCGGGACGTTAACAGGGGGCAAGGACAGTTGATGAAGTGTTTATGCTTTCTCTGGGCCCAGCAAAGTCCTTTATACATTATAATCCATTTAATGCCCACGACCACTGGGTATTCCCACTAATCAGTTAGTATTCCCACTTTGTAGATGAAGAAAGAAAGTTTTAAGTTCCCAGGGAACCCCACACATTGATAGTGGGAATGTAAGATGGTAGCAGTCACTTTGGGAAGTCGTTTGGTAGCTGCTAGAAAATGATAAACAAGGCCTGGCGATATGGCTCAATGAGAAATTGCTCGCCTACCGTGTGTGAGGCCCTGGGTTTGAGCCCCAGCATCACAAAAAATAAAAAAAATTTAAAAAGATAAAACTTCCTGAACTGGTGAATCAATTAGCAACTTGAGTGAACTGAGAGATCCCTGGAGGGCAACAAGAGGCTGAAGCAGGAAGATCTCAAATTCAAGATCAGTTTAGGGTACATAATGAGATGCTGTCTCAAAAGAAAAAAAAAAAATTCCTGAAGAGGTGATTGGATGGTGAAGGTACTAACTTCATCAATGGGTTAAACACCGATGAGTTCCGAGTTAATGAGCTTTTAGGAGGTGGGGCCTCGTTGGCGGAAGTGGAGCCTCGTTGGCGGAAGTGGCTCATGGGGGTTGGACCATGGGAGCTATATCTGGCCCTGGCCCGTTTCTTTCTGTGGATCCCGCTCCCTGCTTCCTGGGTGCCATGAGTTGAGCAGATTTCCTCTGCCATGATATTTCCGGTTTAGACCCAGCCGGCCAGAGGTCACTGAAAGCATAACCCAAAATAAACGACTCCTCCTTTAAGTCTCAGGTATTTTGTTCCAGCAGCAGGAAAGCTGGCTGATGTACTACCATAGGACCCAGTAATTCTAGGGTGTCCACTCAAGAGAATGGGAATGTATGTCTGTGCAAGAGCAAGATTTGCATGTATGTGTTTGTGGAATTATTCATAATAGCCCCAAACTGGACATATCTAACTATCCATCAATTAGGAAATGGACAAAAGAATTAGATCCATGCAGTGGAATAGTATTCAGCCTTAAAAAGGAAAGAGGTACTGATACCTGCTACTGTATGGTTCTTTTTTTTGTTTGTTTGTTTGTTTTTTTTCGGTACCCGGAACCAAACTCATGACCTTGCGCTTGCCAGGCAGGCGCTTTACCGCTGAGCTAAATCCCCAGCCTCTACCGTATGGTTCTTAAAAACCTGCTAAGTGAAAGGAGCCAGACGCAAAGTCACATGTGGTCTGATCACATCTATGGTTTGTCTAGAATAGGATTAATTATAAGTGGGCATGAGGGCTCTTATGAATAGAAATGCAAAAATCCTTAAAAAAAAAAATAGGAAGCTAAACCCAGCAAAATAAAAAAGACT
>NW_004955452.1:3402014-3490870 GCF_000276665.1 Chinchilla lanigera | reverse complement strand
GGAACCGAACTCACGACCTTGCGCTTGCCAGGCAGGCGCTTTTGCCACTGAGCTAAATCCCCAGCCCCACCATGTTCTTAAATATAGAAAATCCTAAGGAATCTATTAAAAAATTAAAACTAATGCATGAACTCAGTAAGGTGGCAACACCACACAAACTGATTTATACAGGCAACAGGGTGCCCATTGAATTTCTTTGCAGAAATTGACACTCTGATCCTAAGATTTATGTGGACAGTCAAAGAACTTAGAATAACCAAGCCAATGTAAAAGTTAAAAAGTTATAGAATTTTCTAATTTTTAATACAAAACTAGAGTAGTCAAGACAGGTATAGGATAAACATACAGATCAATGGAATGGAACTAAAGGTCCAGAAATAAGCCAGCAGTTATGGTCCTTTAATCAGATGAATTTTTCAACAAGAGTACCAAGACAATTAATTGGTGAAAGAATATTCTTTTCAACAAATCATGTCAAGCCAGTGTGGTGGCACACACCTGTAATCCTAGCACTTGGGAGGCTGAGGCAGGAGGATTGCTGTGTGTTCGGGGCCAGCCTGGGCTACACAGTGAGAGCCTGCCTGGAAAACAAACAAACAAACAAACAAACAAACAAAGTTTCTGAATATCACAGCCATTGGGAAAATGCAGATCAAAATTACAAGATACCTCACACTAACTAGAAACCCGAAAAACACAAAAAATAACAAATGCTCACAAGGATATGGGGGAACTGGGACAGTCATACACTAGTATGGGATTGTAAAATAGTAGAATCACTTTGGAAAAATGTTTGTCTGTTCCTCAAAAGGTTAAACTCGGAATGAGCATACAACTCAGCTATTCCATCCCTAGATAGGTCTGAAGAGACCGGCAAATGCACGTCCACGTGAAAATGTGCCACAAGTGTTCGCAGCAGTATCGTTTACGATCATGCCAAAGTAGAACAGCTCAAATGTTCATCAGTTGGTGAACAGACTAATCAGATATATTCATGTAATGAAATATTACCTGGTCAGGAAGAGGCGTGAAGTATTGATATACACTACAACGCAGGTGAGTGCTGAACATATGCCAAATGAAAGAACATAAGACACAAACTCTGTAATCTCATGGGCATAAAATATCCAGGATAGGAAAATGTACAGAGGCAAAAATAGATTGGTGATTGCTTAACTGCAGGGGAGGGGAAGAGGAGCTAATGAGTGCAGCTTCTTATGGTGAGTGATGAAACTATTCTAAAGTAGCTGTGATGGTTACACAACACAGTGAATGTCTTTAAAAACCATTGAGTTGTACACTTGAGGTAGGCAAACAAGCTGGGCATGGTGGTACATGCCTGTTATCCCAGCATTGTAGGAGGCTGAGGCAGGAAGATTGAAAGCTCAAGCCCAGCCTGGTCAATTTGGCAAGGCCTTGTCTACAAAAAAAAAAAAAAGAAAGAAAAATTCAAAAGGCTTAGGGATATAGCTCAGTGTAAAGACCCTGGGTTCAAACCCTGGCACCCCCCCAAAAAATAAAATTGAAGATTAATTCTTTTAAATATAGAGGCATATACATGGGCACGGTGGCATATGCCTGCAATCCCAGCACTCTGGGAGGCTGAAGCAGGAGGATCACAAGCTGAGCCCAGCCTGGGCTACTTAGCGAGACTTGTCTCAAATAAAGAAAAGAAAAGAAGAAGAGAAGAGAAGAGAAGAGAAGAGAAGAGAAGAGAAGAGAAGAGAAGAGAAAAGAAAAGGAAAGGAAAGGAAAGAAAAGAAAAGAAAAGAAAAGAAAAGAAAAGAAAAGAAAAGAAAAGGATTGTAGCTCAATGTGAAAGCCTTGGGTTCAATCCCCAGTACCACAAGAAAGAAAGAAAGAAAGAAAAAAGATAGAAAGAAAGCAAGAAAGAAAGAAAGAAGAAAGAAAGGAAGAAAGAAAGAAAATCATAGAAGCACAAATCCTAAATTAAAAAAATATATATAGCTTTGCAATATATGAAAACGGTCACACCAAGTTGGATTGATCTAGGAAGGCAAGGACATTATCAGCACATTTGCTGCAAACACACCATTCCAAGCATTCCCCACGTGCAGAATGTGCTACATTTGGGGCCTGGGGGTGCAAATCAGTGGTAGGGTACGTGCTTAGCATGCAGGAGGCCTTGGGTCAATCCCCAGCACTCTCTTCCCACACAAAAGACAAAGAGGAGAAAAACCCCTCCAGGTTCATCTACCTAAAGCCTGTGAAGTCAACTGCTTCACTCTCTTGGACAAGGGTTAATTTTTTTTATCAGATATTTATTGATCATCTGCCCTATGCCAGGGTGGGGTCATAACTACCGCTCCTTCCTTGCCAAGGGTGTGGACCTGCCTTAAGGATTTACTCCAGGCCTGAGATAGAGCTCAGTGGTGGAGCATTTGCTTTCCATGGGAGCAGAGCTGCAAAACAACAACAGCAACAAAAAGGGTTTGCTTCAGCAGGGTGTGGTGGTGCGCACACCTGGAACCCCAGTCTCTCAGGCGGCTGTTGCAAGAGGAGCACTACTTCAAGGCCAGTCTGGGCAGTTTAGTGAGCTGCCGTCTCAAAATAAAAAGGGCTGGGCCGGGGACGTAGCTCAGCGGCAAAGCGCCTGCCTGGCAAGCCCAAGGTCGTGAGTTCGATTCTCGGTACCAAAAATTAAATAAAAAGGGGCTGGGGATGTAGCTCAGTGGTAAAGTTCCCTTGTATTTGAGCCTCGGTGCCACACACACACATGCACACACACAAAACTGGCCATCCTGGGGTGTCTGCAACAGAACCCTGAGGGGCCGGAACTTCAGGGTCATAGCAGGAGTAGCAGACCCGACCTCTCTGGGCTCTAAGTGAGAATTCTGAACAGGGCTCGCAGTATGACAGCACTGCCTTGTTCTGTACGTTCAGATATTCGGTTTCCCTCTCCATTCTTCCATCAGTCCTGGGAGAGAGAATAGGTAATCAGCCCGACAGTTGGAGAACTGAAGATCCTGAGGGACCCGGGGTGTGGCTCAGTGGTGGAGAACTCACCTCACGTGCATGAGGACCTGGGTTTGACACGCCCCATAAGTAAAGGCTTTAAAAAGTTCTTAGAGGCAAAAGAATTTGTTTGGCTGTTGGTTTTGCAGTGCTGAAAGGGAACCAGGAGCCTCACAAATGCGACGGAAAAGCGCTCTACCACAGAGTCCCAGCCCCAGGAGCTCCGGGGTCACAGGTCCAGAACTTGGACCTGAAAATGTGCATTGCTGACAACCCCCAGGTCCTGGCAGGGGATGCTGGTTATGAGGACCCCACTCTGAGGATCACGGCGCAAGACAGTGACATGAGGACGCAGACGTGGCACAGTGTGTGTTTTTCTGTTCGTTTGGGGTTTTTTTGGTACCGGGAATCAGACTCAGGACCTCGCGCTTGCCAGGCAGGCACTTGTGCCACTGAACTAAATCCCTGGCCCCACGGTGCAAAAAAGACAGAAAACATCTCTACTCCCAAGGAGCTTACAGCCCAGTGGGTTTTCTGCTTACTTGTTTTTGCAGTGTAGTGATGCCTTGGTTGTCAAACCGTTCCGAGCCGTTTCCACTGCTCAAACAACAAAGTTTGGAAAAAAAATCTGTTCGGTGTTGTTTACTTTGCAACCGGAAACCCGACTGGAGAAAAGCCCTCATGGTTGAGGGTGTGTCTGGAGTCTCAGTGCGGACACAGGGTGGACATTTCGGTCTATGCGCTGCCCTGACCTGGATAACACATAGTGCTTGTGTAATTTTGGAGCCTTAGAACCAACATTTTGGTTTTCCATTATTTCTTACAGGAAAAATATGTCCGGTTCTCCAACTTTTCAGTGTTTAAACACAAATTTGGAAAGGACTGAGTTTGACAGCTGAGGTGTCACTATCCTGGGAAGGGAACCAGCTTATGGATGCTAAGCGAGGGTTCTGCCACTGCGTCCCCAGCCCTTGTTATTTTATCTTGAGACAGGTCTTGCTAAATTGCCCAGGCTCTCTTCAAACCTGCAATCTTCCTGCCTCGGCCTCCCGAGTAGCTGGGATTACAGGTGTGTATCATCACACTTGGCCCTGATAGGTCGTGACAGGCATTCCCTCACTTGCTCACTTATGTCTTCAGCAAACCAGGGGCTCACATGCAAAAAGTCCTGCAGCTTCCAGGAAAACTTTACTGCGTGAGAGTTTGTGGATATGGCTGTGGGCCCCCTGTTCACCGTGAGCAAATAGAGAGGTCAGCCAATGTGCATAAGGGGCGGAGCCCAGGCTGTGGGTTCTCAAGCTTCCCTCGCCTTAATCTCTTGTCCAACGTCACATGATTAAGTCACTTGGTGCAGTGTTGGCGCTGCCATCAGGGAGGTGTAGGAGCCCAGGTGACTCCGCCTGGGAAAGGAGCGACTCTGGGAAGGTGTGTTGTGGATTGGACCTGAAGGAGACTTCTGCCAATGTAGGAAGTGTAGAGAAGCCGGCAGAGGGGTCTTGCTGGCAAACACTAGAAGCGGTACCTCGGTAGATCCCAATTCGCTGGGTTCCAGGCTCCTGCCAGTCCTTGGCGACCAGAAGAGCGACCAGCAGGATGCCCAGTGTGTGTATCTGTCAGCCAGCGGCCCCATTGACCCAGTCAAGCCCACACACCCCTTCCTAAGCACCAGCAGCGCTGATCTCCATCTGGGGAAGGTTGTTTGCCTGGACACCATGGCTCATCTTGGGCACCACTGCCCTCTGGTGGCCACTCTGCCACATGCAGAAATTGGAAAAAAGCTATCTTAAGGAGATCTCATTTAGGACCAGGTTTTATTCTATTTAATCCTGTGAAAAACCTTGTAGAACTGATATTACCATCTCCAGAGTAGCTCAGAGAGGTTACTTTACTTTTCTTTCTTTTTTTTCAGTACAGGGAATCGAACTCACGACCTTTCGCTTGCCAGGCAGGCGCTGTGCCGCTGAGCTAAATCCCCAGCCCCTTAATTTACTTTTCTGAAGTCCCACAGGTAGGAAGTGGTAGAGGACCAGGACAAAGGTAATTGAGGCTTCTCATGGGTCTCACCCCAGTCTAAACCTGGTGATGGACCCAGGCTAGAATCTGGTCGTCCAAACTCCAAGGCCCATGTTCTTGACCACCACAGGGTCCCACTCCTCGTCAGCACTACAGGGGCTCCACTATGACCTTGGATGTCTCCTCTGTTGCACCATACTTTGCCTGTAAGGGTGTGGCTGGTGGATCCTTGAATACAAGTTATGAGAAGAAATTTAGATTCTGGAGGTGCAAGGGAAGCATGTTGTGTGCGTGTGTGCATGATGGTATTTGAGACCAAGTGCTCAAGGAAAGCTGCAGGTGGTATCCAAAGTCACAAGGAATCTTCTCCCCAAGCAATGTGTCCCCCAAAGCGAGCCAGCCGTCCTTCCAACCCCTACACTGCAAGCTGTACTCTCAGGCCCTGAGGCTGAGGCTGATCACATTTTGTTTCTGTTACACAAATCTTCCTGCTGTGGGTTGAGCTCCTTTAGGGTCTGCACCTTTTCTATAGCTCTGACCCTGGCAGTTGGTGCTAGGCATGTTCCTCAGAGGTGCTGGGGAAGTGTTTGTTGGATAAATGACTGGGAACTTGCAGAACACCTGATCTGCTGTCCCTTATGATGATACACAGGACTGTTATTGTACTGTGTGGTCATAGGTACAGGAGGGAAATGCTCAGGTCATAGGCATACTAACACTTCTCTGACCCACATATGCCCAGCTTGGCTATTTTAGTTCTTCTCACTTTGACAGCATTTACCTTGTAGGTCCAAGCGAGCAGCTTTCTCTAAAACCACTCTATAAGGTTTTTTTGTTTGTTTGTTTTTTGGGCTTTTTTGTTTGTTTGTTTGTTTTCCGGTACCTGGAATCGAACTCATGACCTCACACTTGCCAGGCAGGTGCTGTGCCGCTGAGCTAAATCCCCAGCCCTCAACTCTATAACTTTTTACTGAGCACCAACTAAGTAGGCAAAACACAGGGAGAAGAAGGTTATAGAGGGAGAGCTTCATGCGTTCTATTAAGCACCTCTGAGGTATCTGATGTATTCTCATCCACTGCGCTAGGCAGAAGAATGTTCCTCTCCCCCAAAGATGTCCACCCTAACCCTAATCTCCAGAACCTGCGAGGATAGTGTTTTCACGACAAGAGAAAATAAGGATTATAATTGAAATTAAGTTTGCTAATCAGCTGCCCTGGACATGGGAGATTATCCTGTATCACCTGGGTGGGCCCCAGGTAACTACAGTCCTTCTACGGAGAGAGGCAGGAGGCTCATTATTGGAGTCAGAAAGGGAATTAAAGCTGCTACACTGCGGTTTTGAAAGTGGAGGAGGGCCGGGCGTGGTGGTGCATGCCTGTAATCGCAGCACTCGGGATGCTGAGGCAGGAGGATTGTTGTGAATTCAAGACCATCCTGGGCTATAAAGTGAGTTCAAGGCCAGCCTGAACTGCATAGCCAGACCCTGTCTCAAAAAAAACAAAAAAAGAAAAAAGAAAGAAAGAAAGTGGAGGAGGGAATCATGAGCTGAGAAAAGTGAGTGGCCTGTGGAAGCTAGGAAAGGCTACAAAAGAAAAACGAAGACATGATCCAGCAAAGCCTGCCCACACCTCGATGCTAGCCCGATGAGACTGTTTCAGACTTCTGACCTCTAGAACTGGAACACAGGCATCAAGAAAACTGCGTCAAATTTTCTTGGCTTTGGTCAGAGCCAAATCCTAGCAGCAGTCCCCACTTTCCGAATGCTTACAGCGTTGCATATTCTACCAATGCACTCTCCCAGAAACAGGCGTTTCTACTTTCATTCTCTGTGGGAGGAAACTGAGGCTTGCCCAACAGAATAAGGAGCACAGACAGACTCCAAACCCAGGCCGGTCTCTACGAGGCTCACGAAGACACTTCTTTAGGGGCTGAGAGTGTAGGGTATTTGGCTTGATCACCAGTAGTGCCTCCCCCACCCCCTGCACAGGAAGGAAAGAAAGGAGGGTGGGAGGGCAGAAAAAAAGGAAAGAAAGGAGAGGAAATACTTTAGACCACCGAGGACAGCCTGCACTTGAGCTTGCCTGGGTGAACTGCACCCAAGGGTGCTGGGGGCCTTTCCTGGCTCCTGCTGGGGCAGTGCCCGGAGGATCTTGAACACCCTATCCCTGTGATGAGGAGGCGTGGATGAAGCCAAACCTGGGCTTCTCAGTGTCCTACCTGGGCTGGGGTTGGTTTTCTTCTTTCTCTCTCTCTCTGTCTCTTTTTTTGGTGATGTTGTTTGAGACCAGAGCATCACTATGTAGCACAGGTTGGCCTCACCCCGCTGCATGCGGGGATTACAGACGTGCACTACTATGCCTAGCTCATGGGCTTGGTTTGGTTTTCATCTGGCCAAGGGAGATGGAAGCACAGACACTGGAGGACCCTGGTTCCCAGACAAGCTGCCTGCATTTGTGTCCTGTTTGATCCCTTGCTCACAGCGACCTTGGGCAAGTGCTCTCCTGCAACCTGTGTTAGCTTCCTAATCTGTAGAATGGGGACTAGAGCAGTAACTATCTTTAAGAGGATTCTATGAGTTATTACTTGCAATGAACTTAGATTACCTACACCAAAGTAAGTCTTTGATAAACATCACCATTTGCACTATTATTTCATGGCCTAGGACACCCACCCCACCCCAAGCGTACTTCTTCAGAATTTCCCAGCTGTGCTGACAGATCTCAAACATACTCTTTTCCTGTGGATATTTTTATGTGCTCACCAAATATCTCTTCAGCAAGTTCCAACTTTTTATGGGTTCACAGACCATCTGGGAGTCTGACAAAACTACAGACTTTTGTAATTAGTCCACACCCTTCTTCTCTGGAAATTGTCCCCTGGTGCATGCGGGTAGATTTCCACAGCTGTGCTTGACCTCTGTGGGTGTGCATGGGCCCCAAAGTTCACAGGACGCCTTGCTCACCCTAGTGGGCACCCAGGCCTACTGCACCCACAGCTTACCAGCTGCACAGGCTGTGCACTGCTCAACACCAGGGGGCTCCGGGGAATAGACTACAATTCACAATCCTGGAATTGTGCAACAGGGCGCTTTGAGAACCTCTGAACCAGCCTGAAAGGATCCAGTTCTCTCTCAGGGGAATTTAAGGGTTAGGGCTCTAAGATTTGTGTCTGCTGGCTCTTGCAGACCTTGAGGAGGAAGCATTTATTATTCCTTTTTAGAAATGAAGAAACTGGGGCTGGGGATTTAGCTCAGTGGCACAGTGCCTGACTGGCAAGCGCAAGGTCATGAGTTCAATTCCTGGTACCGGAAAAAAACCAAAAATAAAATAAAATAAAATAAAATACAAATGAACAAACTAAGGCCAACAGAGGTTAAGCTGTTGACCCCAGGTAGAGGAAAGACAAGATTGAAACTGAAGCAGTCTATGCTTCTGGGCAGAGTAGACTGGCTCCCCATAAAGCCTTTATCAGAACAAAGTCCCTAATAAAGGAACAAACAGCAAACAGCAGATCAGTAAGAAAAGCAGCATGCAGAAGGTGTTAAGTGCTAGATAGGAGAGAACAGAGGAGGGGAAGGTGATTGACAGTGTAGGGTGGGGAGGTGGGAGAGAAGGCAGGTGACTGGCATTTAAACAGGGGGGGCTAGGGTAACTGCACTGAGATGACAACATTAGAACTATGACCTGAAAAAAGTGAGGGAGTTGGCCATGTGGAGGTCTCAAGGAAGAGCATTCCAGGCAGGGGACGCGGCCAGTGCCAATGTCCTGGGGCAGCCAGCATGCCTAGTGCAGTCAAGGAACATTAAGGAAGCAGAGCATGAGGAGGCGTGAGGAAGCTGCTGGGAGGCCTGGCTACCAGATTTGGAGCTCTGACCGAGCTCTGACCGAGCAGTTTTAGTGGCTTGTGGCAGCAAAGGCCTGAACATAAGGAGTGTAAGAGAATACTGGCTGCCGGCATCAACCTGATTCCTCCCTCCTGACCTCCTTGTCCCGCTATTGCAGCAGCTACTTGCGGCTGGGGCCACCACCACCTTTCTCTGGGCCTCCACCCTTGTGCTCCCTGCTAGCCTGCTCCCTTGCCATCCCTTTCTGGAGCATATGGTTCCTTTTCTTGTTTGTTTGACACAGGGTCTTGCTATGTAGTTCAGGTTAGCTTTGAACTCACTATGTAGCCTAGGTTGGCCTTGAACTTGAGGCAATCCTCTTGCCTCAGCCTCCCAAGTGCTGGGATTACAGGTGTGGGCCATCACTCCTGGCTTGTTCCTTTCCTTAAAACCTTCAAGGGCTTTGACTCACCTGGAACCCTCCGAGCTCCTGCTGCCGTCCCTGGTGGTAGCACACAGGCCGGCTCCCAGGGCCTCTCTGCACTTATTACCTTCCCCGCTGCCCCATCCCGGCAACATCCTGGACCCACCCTTCACCTAGGACCCAAATCAAGCATAATAATCCCATGATAGCGGCGACCACTGTCCAAGCAGTTGCTCCTAATGCTGTAGTTATTTGATGCCCACAAAGCGTAGTGGTAGAGCGCATGCGCGAAGCCGTGGGTTCAATTCTCGGCTTCATTAAAAACCCAGAATCTCTTTAAAAAAATCTTGACGCTGAGAAATATTTTCACTAGATACATCAAACACTGGGATGCTTACATCTCCCCCTCATTCTCATTTATTTAGATCTAAAATAAACATAATCTTGGGCTGACACAACATCAAATGCCTATAGATTAATTAAAAACCAGGGAAGCAGTTTAACCGAAAGCACACAATTCGGCATCCACAGAACCACTCCCGGGATTTAGGACTCTCCCACCCTAAGACTTCCCTGGTTTTTCCAGAGGACCTCAAGATCGTAAGATAAACCTAAATGGATTTCTGCCCTGAACCCCATTCCTTATTATTTTTTAGCCAACGTCTGCTATGCAGTTCATGCTGCACTATAGTTCGCTATGTCACCCAGCCTGGCCTCGAACTCGCGGCGAACCTCCTTCCTCAGCCTCTGAGCCTCATTCATCATTCACCCCGGGGGATGATGAGAGTGTTGAGGGGTGAAAGGCACCAGAGGCGCCCAGGAAGAGCGAAGGCTCGGATACAGGAGAGGTCAGAGCGTAGGAGGAGGGGGACCAAAGCAGAGGGAGCGGTGCACAGCGAGGCAGGAGGAGCTTCCGCGCAGGCGGGGCGGGGGGCGGAGCTGGGAGGAGGCAGGTCTCAGGGGCGTGGCCGAGCCCCTGGGAGAGGGCGGGTTTTTTTTTCAGATTAGGAGGGTTTGGGCGGAGTCGTTGAGATAGGCTAGAGACCTGCGAGCCCTTGGGGGCGGGGCCTAGGGGGACGAAGACCAATGAGGACGGGGCCGAGTCCGAGCCCTTGTAGGAGGGGCCAAGAAGTTCGAGAGGCTCAGGGGCGGGGCGGGACGGGGCGGGGCGTGCTGAGGCCGGGACGGCGCCCGCTGCGGGCTTTGAGGCCAGCACAGCGCGGAGCAGCGCAGAGCCCCCCACGCCGAGCTCCAGCAGCCCCCGCGCCCCAACCCAGCGTCCGCCATGCCTGAGCAGCTCAGCGTCGCCGAGTTCCTGGCAGTCACCGCCGAGGACCTCAGCTCCGCGGCCGGGGCCGCCGCCTTCGCCGCCAGGATGCCCCGGTGTCGGGGGGCGGCGCTGGCGCGGGAGGAGGTGAGGGGACGAGGCGGGAGGGGCCGAGGTTTGCGCGGGGCCTGGCGTTGACCTTTCCAGGTGTGACCCGAGCTGCGGTGGCCCCAGAAACCCACCCCTCCCTAGATCTGTGGGAACTGAGCGCATCTCCAATGTCTGCTGGTCCTCACTGTAGAAGCGGTGGAGAGACCGAGGGACATTGTGAGGGACCCCGAGGTCACCTCGAGGAGAGGCTCCACGTGTCGGGGCACATCCCCCAAACGCGCTGGGAGACCTGCCCGTCACATGTGTTTGCTCATCGCCTAACAGCTCTGTGTTTTCATCTTCGGAGCTCCACCAGAGAGCCCCCAAGCCACTCCCCTTCTGAGAAGTAGGCTCAGTCCTGAACTTACTTCTCCCCGGCTGCAGGGAGGCTTCCTCCCCCTGGCTGCTGGTTCTGAGACTTGGCTCGCCTTACGGAATGAATGCGAATGGGAAGGCGCCAGGAGCCGGGGTTCACCTTGGCCGGGCTGCTGGCAAGTTTATAGGCTCCTCTCCCCTCCCCTCTCTCCTTTGTGTTTCCCAGCGCAGCCTCCCAGGCCTTTTCTTTCGCCCTTGCAGGCTGCCCCACCCCATTCCCGTGCTCACTGGAGTTCATACCGTGTCTCTGAACTTGCTGCAGCTTCCCTGGCTCCTCTGCGGGGAATATTCCTGGGCAAACACCCCGTGGAATGCGATTGTTGAGCTCTCCTTCAGAGGATGCCCCGAATTAAGGTGGCGTTTTCTACATTTAGCAGCACACCCAGCTTCCCATCCTTCACCATAACTGTTCTTGGCACCTACTGCATGGCACATATAAAACTACATAGTTACCAGGCATGGTGGCGCATGCCTGTAATCCCAGCACTCTGGAGGCCGAGGCTGGAAAATTGCTGTGAGTTCAAGGCCAACCTGGACTAGATAGTGAGTTCAAGGCCAGCCTGAACTACATAGGGAGACCCTGTCTCAAACAAAACAAAACAGCAACAACAATAGCAAAACTCTGTAGTTATAAATACTCTCTGTCAAGTCTTGGGAAATGTCTCCTCTTCTCCCCCGGAGTACTGTGTGTCTCCTTTGTAAGTATGATAGAAGACTACAAAGAGCATCGACTCTGGGGAGGGCTGACCAGGTTCAGAGTCTGGCTGTGTTCAGAGTTTGCTAGCTGGGTGAGCTTGGCCATGTGATTTAATCTGTCATCTGTAAAATGGGGATAATGTTTACCTCACACGGTTATGGTATTACATGAAGCAGTGTGTGTAAAGCATGCGTCTTGATAAGTGGGATGCTTACTGTGAGCTTCATTGATAGACCTGTTTAGATAGTGGGTGGGTCTCTTGGGTCTTCATTTCTCTTCGACATAGCTGGAGTATGTGTTTGAATGAAAAATAAGAGGCAGCCAGTGGGGTTGGGATTCCTTGCTTGGGCAGAAGCAGTGGTTTGGAGTCTACTTCCTGTGAATGTGGGTATTTTACCGGGGGTCTCACAGGGAAACACTGCCACACAGCCTCATCCTGAGAAGTGTTTCCTTGGGTTTGTCTTCATGGCCTCACATTTCATGACCGGGAAGAGCTCAGTGCCAACCGCACTGTTAGGACTTTCATGGTTCACTTTCCTCTTCCGGTCGTTCATTAGAAGGTTAAATCAGCAAGAGAAGGGGCTGCAGTATGAACTCTTCTCTGTGGACAGAAATGTCCATTTATGCGCTGCATCTGGCCTTGCCTGGCTTTGTGTATATGAACACTTTGTGCTGGGGGAAGGGACCCTTAGAATGGGTCTAGAAGCCAAGCAGGCTTGAGTGAGAGCTCAGCTTTGCTGCAGTTCAGGCCAGACAAAACCCATTTTCCTTTGCCTTCGGATCTCTGTTCCTTGCAAGAGTTTGATTTTATAATAGGAAGATTTGGGCCACCCAAACATGGCTTTTCTCTTCAGACGGGTGAGAGGGAGGATATCAGGAACCCAGGAAGTCATTGCCCTAAAAGTTAAGAGTCTGCCCTTTGGATTAGACTTTCCTGAGGTTTCCTGCTTGGTTTTGCATTTGGGTTTGTACGTTGCTGTTATATCGTGCTTATGCATAGTTTGATGCTGTGAATACCCACCCCCCCCAACACACACACACAGTTTTAAGCATGACTAACCCACCCCCCGGCTTCACACTCCATGTGGCCGAATCAAAGAGCAGCTGATTCTTAAATGAAGTCTTCCAATTCCAGCCATGTTCCTGGAACTGACTGGCGACCCTGTCCTAGGACTTGCAGCTCTTCTTACCAGCCCCATAGGGAAGGACTCTGGAAGTCACAGGAGACTTGGATGCCTGGGCTGAGGGACCTTTAACCTAGAAATCAGCTAGGAATTGTCTCTTTAAGATGGGGAAACCCATGTCTAGAAAGGATAAGGGACTTTCCAAGTTCCCACAGTGGAGTAGAGGGAAAACTGGCATTTCTTCCCAAGTGCTCTAGCTGCTGGTCCTGTTTTCTTTTTTCCAAAGACCATCTGTCTGTCTTTCTTTCTTATTTGAACCTCAGTTGTTTCATTCTTAAAATGGGTCTCATAATTCCTCCCTGCTTAACTCACTGGGCTGTTAAAGGTTTTTTTGTTTTTAATTATGAAACACTGTAGAGTGGGGAGTATTATGATAATCATGTCCACTAGTTTCTTCCTGTCCTGGGTCCCATTGCTATGCATAGCATAGTAGCAGAGGCTCAGGAAGGTTAAGGCAGTGCCCTGTGTAATATAACAGGTCTGTCTGACCCTGCTGTGCTGTGGTCAGTTCTCTGCCCCATCTCTGTACTAGGTACCAAGGAAGTAAAGGTGATGCCTTGGTTTGCTGACTGCCTGGGGACCTGCAGTCCATCTTGGGGAGATAGGTAGAAATGCCAGGAGTCTGTGCTGAGTGCCTGGATGAAGTTCCACTCAGTGCCATATGAGGCCAGTGGAGCAGGGGAGGGAGAGAGTCAGGGAGAACCCCACAAGTGATGAAGCAGGGACTGGTGGGAGAGAGCATATCAGGGACCCGATAAGCCCTTTGGACCTATCCTCTCCCCATGGGTAATTGCCGCAGAAATGCGCATGTTCCCACTGTGTGTCCTCAGAGAAATCCTGTTATTGGTGAGGAGAGGGGTGTGCCTCGGGAAATGTTTACCTAAATTGGTATCATCTCTCACAAGGGACAGCTTGAATTTTGTTGGGGTTATGTTTATCTTTTCCTTGGTGATTTCTGCTTTTTAAAATCTTGCTATCAAAAAGTATGTTGTTCTTAATTTTTTTAAATATTTGTGTGAACTTCACAGTTGGCTTCCGGATAGATCTATGTTTTATTGTAAGAGTATGGAATCCTAGAGATGGTTTGCAAGAACCAGAAACCCTCTCAAACTTATTTCTGTTGAAGGGAAATTGTTTTAAACAACTAGTGGTTCCTTGTAGAATCAAAGAGCGTGAAGTACAGGCGGACCTCCCCGGGGCCTGGACCTCCAGCCCGGGCCTCGTCAGGAGTAAGCCGGCTCCTTCAGCGCTCTTGCTGTCCGGCTTCTGTTTCTCCCGGCGTGCCTGATCAGTGATTTTGCTTCCTTATCATCTCACAGGCCCCACAGCGCAGCTCCAGGCTGCATATTCACGTGACCTCACTAGTCCAGCGTCTCAAGGTAACCGAGCCGGTCTCGTGTCCCACTTCCAGGTTCCTGGCAGAGGCTGACAGCCAGGCCCTGCTTCTGGATTGGTTCCAGAAGCTGGGTCTCCACCCCTCGTTTCATCAGCAAAGGTCATGGAAAGACAGGCTCAGGCAGGGTAACCATGGTCACAGAGCCCGACCAGGTGGCAGGGGGCGCTTCTCAGGGAAGAGCGGTTCCTCTGCATTTGGCATGCTCTCGGCCGCAGGGAGAAGCACCGTGCCCGTCCTGTCCGGTACCCCCCGGTTTAGACCATTTGCATGGATTTCCCTGAGTACATGAACCCCAGCTAGGAAAGCTCAGGTGGAGGGGAATTGAAAGTACAGGTCAGAGGGGCTGGGGATTTAGCTCAGTGGCAAAAGCGCCTGCCTGGCTATAGCGCAAGGTCGCGAGTTCGGTTCCCGGTACCGGAGAAAAAAACCAAAAAAAAAAAAAAAAAAAAAACAAAACGAAAGTACAGGTCAGAATGCTAAGGCGGTACAGCAAGACATGAAGCTTCTTGAATGCCAGTTAGGCATTTGGACTTCTTATTGGGCAGTGGGGAGTGACAAACCAGCCATATTGCCCAAAGAATAAAGGAAGCTGGCTCTGCCAACGGCCACAGCAGCATACCGGCCTCTGTGGTAGGCACAGGGGCAGGCACACTGCTCAGTAAAAGAGATGCAGGCCTGGCCCTTGGAGTTTACAGTCTTCTGGGTAAACAGATAGGTCAGATATTACATGCTGTGGCAAGTGGCAGGAAGGCCCCTCCTCCTCGTTAAGGCCTTCCTGGAGGGTGGGTCCTGGGTCCTACCTCTCCGTTCTCGAGCCTCACTCTGCAGGCCGGCCAGTCCACACCCATGGCTGTGTTACCTCCCGCCTCTAAGTGACTCACACTTTTGTACCTCTAGCTCAGAGTCTCATATACAGCCGCTTGCTACCAATTTTACTTAAACCACACTCGTGGCTCCCCCAGGCTGGTCTCCAGAGTCCCCTTCCCAGCGTCCGTCTGTGATTTTGCACAAGCCGGAAGGCCCACTCTGCCACCACTGTCGCCCTTCCTCACTGTGTCATCAGTTTGACCTTCCGAGCATCTCCCCATTCTGCCCACTTCTCTGCATCCCTCCCCTAGTCCACACCCCTGTCCTCTCTTCCCTAGAGCCCAGCAGTGGCCTCCCTGTTTTGTCTGTCTGTCTGCTCTTACTCTAGCTCAGTCCCCCAGCGGCACTGTCTCTCTCTGCTTTACAGTACACATCATAATTGTACATTTCTTTGTGCTATTATTGTAATGAATACAGTTTTACTCCCTTAAGAGTAGAATCCAATTTCACTGTTGTATCCTAAGTATTCATTTATCTATCAGTGAGCCTGGGGCTTGAACCCAGGTCCTTGTGCATGCCAGGTGGGCACTCTACCACTGAGCTCCACTCCCAGCCTCCTAGTATTCATAGTAGGTACTCAAAAAGTATTGGTTGAATAACCAATAAGTAAAAGAAAAAAAAAAACCACTAAAATAGGAGGATTCACGGGAATAATGGCTTGAGGGGGTTCTGGATAAAGGGAACAGCCTAAGCAAAGGCCCAGTGGCACTAAGAACCTGCAGTAGGAGGCCAGAGCCGGACGTAGTGGCTCACGGCTGTAATCCCAGCACTCAGGAGGCTGAGGCAGGAGGATCATTGTGAGTTTGAGGTCAGCCTGGGCTACAAAGTAAGCTCAAGGCCAGCCTGAACTGCATAGCGAGACCCTGTCTCTAAATAAATAAATAAAGTAAAAGGAGGCCAGAAGAGCAGAAGCCCAGTGTGGGCAAGTGGGAGCGTGACCCCAGATGAGTCTGGGAAGCTGGGTGTGGGCTAGCTCATATGTGAGCTTGTGGGCCCCATTGATGAGTTTGGGTTTTACTTATGCAGACAAGCAACATAATCCAATTTATACTTTAGAAAGATCGTATCCATGGATATATGGAGACTAGATTGAAGAGGGTAAGAAAGAACCAAAGGAGGCTACGACAGTGCTGAGGACAGGGTTGTGATTGGTGGAGAAGCGGGCGGATCACAGAAGTATTTTATGAGTGGTACCATCAAGGTTTGTTGCTGGAGTGCATTTGTTGGGGAATGGTCAAGAATGCTTCCTAAATGTCTTTGTTTTTTCCCTTTTTGCTGCTGGAGATCAAACCCAGGGCCTTAAGCATGCTAGGCAAGCACTGAGCTACAGCCCTAGCCCAGATTCTCCTTGTATATCTTATGGGTTTGGAGACAACTCGGCGGAAATACCAAGAAGGCAGTTGGACGTGAGTCTGGAGCTCAAAGGAGAGGGCTGGAGAGGCGCATCTGAGAGCTGTCAGCATTGAGATGGGGACCTCCAAATGTGCGTTGGTGAGCAACTCACCTGGCACCATCCCCGGAGTACAGATCCAGTACATGTGTAGCTGACTCTTCCTATAAGCTGCACAACCCCGCCTATGCTGGTTTAAACAGAAGATGAGCTCACTGGAAGGGGATATTCAGTAGTTTACAGAAGTTCTGGGAGCTGGTGAACTGGGGCTGAGGAGCAGGTAGGATTCTGGCCACAATCACACCACTGAGACAGTTTGGCAGGGCGCTGCTGTCACACACTGAATGCTGTAGCGTACAGTGCTGCTGTCCCCTGGGCCGTGGGCACTGTCACTGCTGTTGCCATCAGCATTCAAGTGGATCTTTCGCTGTTTCTGTTCCTGACCCAGTCTGCCGTGAGCGTCGTAGGTTGAGCCTAAGTGTAAGGGAGACTGGACAAGCAACAGTCAGGCCTTTTCCACTTCTGCAGGAGGCATAGGGTCCGCTAAGTGTGCAGCTAGTAATTCCTCGGACATAGGAAGGCAGTTCAGATGCCAAACTGGAAGGAGAGAGAGAGAGAGGGAGAGAGAGAAAGAGAGAAAGGAAGGAAGAGAGAGAGAGAAAGAAAGAAAAAGAAAGAAAGAATAAAGATGTATGTCTTGGACAGCAGATTTGCCAGCTTCCATTGGGGTGGAACCTGCATTTAAACCAGCACCCCACAAGAGTCTCAGGTAAAGGACCATGAATCACATTTGGATCTTTGCTTCAGCTGGCATTCAGAACTGTCAGAGTGGACAGGCTCACCTAGGGAGAGGGATAAAGGGGGCCCTGGCCCAGCTGTGGGGAACCTCAGTGGGAGAGCCCGGTTAGGAAGATGAGTGGGTGAGGAAGCCAGAGAAGGACCCACCAATGTGGAAGGAGGGAGATCAAGAGTTCACTGCCAGGGCTGGGGATATAGCTCAGCGGCACAGTGCCTGCCTGACAAGCACAAGATCCTGAGTTCAATTCTGAGTGCCAAAAAAATGCAGTGACTCAGAAGCTGGGGGAGGAGCATGTGTAGCGGGGAATAAGGCTCAGTTGCCCAGGTGCTCCTCAGGTGAAATAAGAAAATGAGAGATGCAGGCAGGTGTGGTGGACCTGTAATCCCAGCATGCTGGGAGGCTGAGGCAGGAAGACTGCAAGTTCAGTCCCACTCTGGGCAACTTAGTGACTTTTTAAAAAATTTTTATTTTATTTTATTTTATTTTATCTTTTTGAGACAGGGTTTCACTCTGAAGTTCAGGCTGAACTTACTTTGTAGCCTAGGCTGACCTCAAACTCACAGTGATCTTCCTACCTCAGCCTCAACTTACTGACTTAATGGGAGACTCTAGTCTCAAAAAAATTGTTTTTTTAAAAAAAAGGAAAGAAAGAAAAAGAAAATGGGATGCAGCCCCTGGCTGTGGTAACATGGAGGTTGTTGGTGACCTCAGGAACAGATTTGTGGCATTTTCTCCAGAGCACCTGAGGCAGTGAGGCCCCCGGAGGCCCAGCGAGAGGCTCCTTAGATGAGGGCAGGCTATAGGAATGCTCATCGGGGTCACTGGAGGGCTTAGGAGGCTGAGCAGGGAGCAGCTGCCGAAGGTTCACTGACTGGGCTGGTTTTAGACTTTGAGCTTTTTAAAGCCTCACAGGCCGCAGGCTCCACCCTGACCCTTACGAATCAGTCTCCCAGAGGCGAGGCCTGAGCAAGTGAGTGGCCCAGAAAGCCCCAGGTGACTCCGTTGAGCAGTCAGAGTGAAAACAGGGCTAGTGAGCTATCGCAGGCCACTCAGGTTAGTCACCCACTAAACTGCACTTACAGAGTACCTGCTGTATACAGAGGCAGCCTCTGCAGGCATGGAGGTGCCCAGACAAAGTCCCCATTTCGGAGGAGGACTCTGCCAGAGAAGAGACCACTGTCAGCCCACCACACACCTGGATGTGGCTGAGTTCCATGATTACTGAAACCGAAAGACAGAAGTGGGTGAATTCTTATTGGCTGTGTGGTGTTGGGCCTGTAATCTTTCTGAGTCTCAGTTTTCCATCTGTGAGTCAGAGAGGATAATTCTCTTATAGATGTGTTCGAAAGCATCACATGTAAGGCACCTGTCCTATGCCTGGCACTGAATTTTTTTTTTTTTTTGTATCAGGAATCGAACTCAGGGCCTCACGTTCACTAGGCAGGTCCTGTGCCACTGAGCTATATCCAGAGCCTCTGAATAATTTTTCAAATTCAAATTTTTCAAATTTTTACTAAAAACGTGAGTAAGCCCGCACCCAGGGTGGTTAGAGCGGTCAGGAACCACGCAGAGAAAAAGGCAAGGTAATTGTAACGGGGTGAGACAGTTCCTGTAAGTGAGCACTGAAACGGTCCGTGCAGTGTGGGCTGCAGAGCGTGTGCCCGGGACAGAGACGGAGCCTGGGCTTGAATGAGGCAGGAGCTCCCCTCAGCTCTGCCCTTTGCTCTCGTTTTCATCAAACATTTGCTAAGAGCTTACTCAGAGGTACTCAGTCCTGGCTGCACATCGTAATCCCCTGGGCTGCTTTTAGGTAGACTTTTTAAAAATCGAGATAAAATTCTCATAACATAAAATTGAACCATTTTAAAACATACAATTTTGTGGCCTTAGTGTACTCACAGCATTGCACAATCAGCGCTGTGATCTAGTTTCAGGACACTCCCAGCAACCCCCTGACAAGGAACCCTGAACTCGGTGACCCCCACCTCCTCCTCTCCCAGCCCCAGCAACCTCCTGTCTCTGTGGATTCCTCCATTGTGGACATCTCATACAGAGCAGCTCACAATATATGGCTTTCTGAGTCTGGTTTCTGTCACTTAACGTAATGTTTTCAAAGTTCAAACGTATTGTCTGGGTTGCTTTAAAAGCAATAAAAATGGGAAGAGGGCCAGGGATATAGCTCAGCAGCACAGCGCCTGCCGGGCAAGCTTGAGGTCATGAGTTCGATTCCCAGTACCCCCCCCAAAAAAAAGGCCAGGCATGGTGGCGCACGCCTGTAATCCCAGCACTCAGGAGGCTGAGGCAGGAGGATTGTTCTGAGTTCGAGACCAACCTGGGCTACAAAGTGAACTCCAGGCCAGCCTGAACTGCATAGCAAGACCCTAATCTCAAAAAGACCAAAAACAAAAACAAAACATAAAAATGGGAAGAGCAGCAGTGCTGTAAGCATTTTTCTTCTGTTGACTCATGTGACCTCCACAGAAGGAAACTTTTAAAGTACCTAAAGGTGAAGTGCCCCTAGTAAGTAGGGTTGCCAAATGATATCCAGGATTTCCGAGCAATATCTATGACGCACTTCGCCTAAAAGTTATTCATTGATCATCTGAAACCCAAATAACTGAATGTTCTGTATTTATTTTCCTGAAATCTGGCAACTCTATTAGCGGTAAGTGGCAGAGCCAGGATTTGGACTTGGTCAGTTGGCCCCGCTGCACACGCCTGGTTCCTCCACCCCACCCCAGGGCCTCTGGTTTAACAGGTCTCAACTGAGGCCCTGACATCCTCTTTTCTCTTTTTAAAGCCAGATGATTCCCCTAGGCAGCCTGAGGATACAGAGAAGGTGTGCGCTGGCAAGAACGGCTGCCGCGGAGCCTTCCTGTGTGGTATGCACCAGGATAGGTGCTGAAATGTCCATTCCAGTTCAGTCCTGTGAGATAGGTGCTATTATTATCCCTTTTGACAGAGGGGGAAACAGAGGCTCAGAGAAGCTAAGTCATTTGCATAAGGTCACACAGCTAAAAATGCTAGAACTAGAATTTGGACCTCAGGACTGCACGCCACGGAAGCGGGAGTTCTCAACCCCTGCTGCCTTTTCTGTGTTCTCACGGGGCCTTGCTAATATTCACTCATTCCCTCCATCACTCATTCATCCCATAAGTCTTTATGGACACCCTTGTGCTGGACCGTGTACTGGGTGCTACAGACGCACAGGCAGATGAGGCAAATCTTTGCCTTTCTAGAATTTGCAGCCCCATCAAGGTCAGGCAGGTGTGGTAAACAGTGCTGCAGGTGTGCTGGTAAAAGCTGGCAGAGGGTGGCATAAAAACAGGTGGGCTCAGTCTGCTGTGCTCGGGGGGAGTGACTGGTAAACTGAGTCAGAAAAGGCAGAGTGTTTACTAGTTGCCGTGGGGAGGAGCCCTCCAGGCAGGGAAAGCAGCGTGAGCAAAGGTGTGGCAGCTGCCCACAGCTTGGCACAGTCAGGAACTTGCCAAGAGCCCCACAGGCTGGCGTGGACGGTGTTAGCCACGGGTGCCAAGTCTCGGGGAGGAGGGAGGGTCCCAGCCTGGCCAACGAGGGAGCCCCGCCGGTGGCGGACACCAGACCCTCGGCTGCTCCGTCCTAGCCGGCAGCCCGAGCTCTCCCCCTGGGCCGGGTGGATTTCAGGGCCTTGGGCCAGGGGTCTGGCAGGACTCTGCGGGAATCTTCAGCCATCAACCCGGCGGAGTTCTTACTCTGTTAGCTCATCGCTGCGGAGCAGTCTCCTGAGGAAAATCCCGGCCAGGAAACTCGGGGTTTGCAGAGGCCTCATCGTACTCAAGGGTGCCGCTCCCTTCCTGCCACCCCTCCTCCTCTCCGCTGCCCAGCCCCCTGCCAGGGCCAGCGGTGAGGCTGCGCCGGCGAGACTGGACAGGTGCCCGGGCTAGGACCGTCTGCAGAGGCCCCATCGAGGGGCGCCAGCAGTGCAGGAAGGAAAACAGAGGCCGAGGGATCCTGAAATAATAAATGTCAGAGCTGGTGGGAGCCTTCCCTGTCGCCGCCCAGACTCTTCATCCGAGGAGGAGTCTAGAAGCCGGGGCCCGGGGAGGGAAGGAGCCAGCAAGACCACCTTTGGGGCTGGAGCAGAGCTGGTCAGCCCCGGGTCCTAGCTCCCACGCCGTGTAGTGTGACCACTTGGGGGCTGTGATAAGCAGACAGGGCCAGGGCCCACCTTTGCGTGGAGGGGCAGAGAGACAACCGGGAGAGCCCAGCCCAGCTCAGGCGCTGGACGTGGTGGCCTCTCAAGTTGCAAACTCTGTCCAGTCTGTGCTTCCACCGGTGGCCAGGGCTGGAGCGGTCTTGCAGGATGTCGTAAAGCCCACGTCCGAGTCCCTGAGCTTCCACTTGGACTGGGACTTAAAGCTCATGTCTGTCTGTTCTCGGCTGTGCATGTGGGGAAACCGAGGTGCAGGAGGAAGGAATTTGGAGAGACGGGCTGGAAATTCAGCAGCCTGTCCACACCACCTCCCACTCCACAGCTCCTGGCTTCACACCCTCGCGCTGTGTGCTTTGGAAGGCTGTTTCCCGAAACTGTGTCTGCACCGCCCCTGCAGACACCCGGCTGAGGACAACCCCTCGTTAGACAAGATGGCTGAGGCTCCAAGGGCCGGGTTTAGCTCGGATTGCTACGGCATGAGAGGGCTGTGGAGGACGCCAAGGCCACTGTACTTACTGGAGTTTCCCACCTTGAGCCAATTGCTCAACCTGCCCCAGCCTCACCTTCCTCCCTGTTCAGTGGGAGGATAATGACCACCTCTCCGGGCTGCTGGGAAGATCAGTGAGTTCCCGACAGAGAGCGCCTGCCCCTAAGTGGGGCATTGGGTGAGTGCGGGTGTAGACCTGTTCTCTGGGGCCTCTTGTTGGACGATCTGCTGCTCACAGCCAGGGTCGGGCTGTGTTCGTGTCACCCCATTCTGCCCCAGCGACAGGGCTGCTCACCTGTCCGTCTCCTGCCTGAACGTGGATCTGCGGCTGAGTCTGAGTGGAACTTGGTACCACGGGAACCTGTCAGGTCGCCTGTCTCCTGCAGGGTCCTGCAGAAGCACCCACCACTCATAGGCTAAAACCTCGAGCTTTGGTGAAAAGCTCAGCCCCTGGGCCTGGCTGCCTGGGCTTGAGTTTAGGTTCCACCTCTAACTGGTTGTGTGAGCTTGGGCACATGCTGTAACTTCCCTGGGCCTCAATGTCCTCATCTGTGAAACGATGCTCTGAAATAGTATTAGGTGGGTGAGGTGCTGACGTGCAGGGGTGAGGCAGGCGCCCCAGCTCCCCAGCTGGTCATCACGGGCATTGCCTAGCCCGCCGGCCTCACATTTCCACCCTGGCCCTGTAAGTGTCTGCTCCTCAAGTCCTTGGCTGTAGGTCAGATGTGCTGAGGGCTTCTGCCCTGGAGACTGCCTCTTCTCCGCCACACCACCTTCCCTTTTCCTACTTGGTTCCACTAAGGCATCCTCAATTCTCAGGCTCCAAAGAAGCATCCATTCACCCAGCAGGCATGGCGAGGGTACTGCTCTGCGCATCTCCCCCGCTCCAGGTTGGCCGTGGCCTCGCTGGCCTCCAGCAAGCACCTCATCTGTGTCCCATCGACCCCACTGGGCTGTGAGAGCCTGAGGCAGAGACCAAGCCTGACAGCCACTGTCCCCAGCACCTACTCAGGCCTGGAGGCTGGCCAGGCACTCAGCAGGGATGCTGAGAGACTTTACCCCAGTGCCTTCCTCTGCCCCACCAGGGAAAGGAGGGCAGGTGGGCACGTTTGAGATTACACAGCTAGTCAGAGACCCTCAGTCATCTGAGGGAGAGGACTGAGCTGGGATTGCTCCAGAGGTGAGACACTAGCTAGCAGATTTCCCAGGCCCACCCTGTACTTTTCCTTTTCCTGGGCAGCTCCCTGCCTTTCCTTGGGTCTGCTGGTTGGGTAGGTGGGTGAGAGAAAGCAAAGTTAAAGCATAGCATAGACAGGACAGCTCACATTTGCATGGGTCACAAAAACTTGTTTATTTGTTTGTTTATGGAGACAAGGTCTCAGTAGTTCAGGCTGGCCTTGAACTTGTGGGAATCCTCCTGCCTCAGCCTTCTAAGTGCTGGGATCACAGGTGTGTTGCCACAACTGGCTAACACTCCCAATTTTTTGATTCCCTTTTCAGTGGAGGTGGCCAGAGCTGCAGTGACTGTCATTCCCATTTTGCAGGTGGAAGCCTGCAGCTCAGAGGAGGTGGAAACTTGCTCAGGGTCACGTGGCTTGTGAAAAGTTGGGCCAGAGGAAAACTTGGTCTCTCATTCTATATCCCGGTCACTCTTTTTTCTGTCCTTCCCTCCTTCCCTCCCTCTCTCCTTTCCTTCCTTCCCTTCCTTCTTGTTTTCCCCTTTCCTTCTTTCTTTCTTTCCTCCTTCCCTCCCTTTTTCCCTCTGTCCCTTGTACTCGCTCTGTTTTGGAACTGGAGATTGAACTCAGGACCTGCACATGCTACATAAACAGCTCTACCACTGAGCTACATCCCCAGTATTTTGAAATCTTGATACAGGCCCTCACTAAGTTACCCAGGCTAGCCTTTGACTTTTGATTCTCCTGCCTCAGCCTCCCATTACCTGGGATTATAGGCTGTGCCACCACACCTGGCATCCTGTGCTCTTCCTCTGCAGTTAAATCGTGGTGTTTGGCAGCTGCCCTGAGCCAGAAGGTCCTTAGCCCTTTCCTGACTCCCTGCCCCCGCCCTGTCCTTGCCCTTGTCCCGTGCACTAGGTGTCTGGCCTCCCTCAGACCAGATTGTCCCAGACCTCTGTGTCCCAGCCCCTCACTCTTGTTGAAAGTCATGTCCATTTATTCATTGAAAAGGGACCAGCCCATAATACAATACTAAAGTGGCAAATTGTGTTTCAGGTAACTTAGTACTGAAGTTCCCAGCTTTTCTGAATATAAGAAACCCTTTGTCTTTTTTAAATTTATATTGTAGAAATTTCTAAATATATATTTTCAACAATTATGAACATTTTGAGCTGGGCGTGATGGCGCACACCTGTAATCCCAGTACTCGGGAGGCTGAGGCAGGAGGATCGTTGTGAGTTCAAGGCCAGCCTGGGCTACAAAGTGAGCTCAAGACCAGCCTGAACTGCATAGTGAGAGCCTGTCTCAAAAAGACAAAACAAAAAATTTGCCCATTTTACTTTTTCATCTCCCAGCCCAGACCTTTTTTCATCTTCCGGAGAATTTGGAATATTCACAAGAACGGAACAGGATGGTAAACCCTACTTACTCATCCCCCGGTTCTGCCTGGTCCTCAATCCACCAGCTCTCCTGTTGCTCATCTTATTTTGAAACAAATCCAAATAGATTTTGCTATTCAGTAGTTCAATGTGTATCTCTAAACGGTAAGGAGTTCTTTTTTGACATAAATATCATACCATTATTATGGCCCCTAAAATACTAACAAAGATGCCTGAATCATCAGTTATCAAGTTTTCAAATTTTCAGTTGTCTTAGAATTTTTCGAACTTCTTTTAATGGATATTTGTAAAAAATCAGGGCTTAGGTAAGATTCATGCGTTGTCATTTGTTGATATGTCACATAGATCCCTTCAGAGTCTCTCTCCTAGTGCTGAAAGTGCCGCCAGGCTCAAGTGGTAGAACACGTGCCCGGTGTGAGACCCTGGGTTCCATCCCCAGCACCACGTAGGAAGGAAGGAAGGAAGGGAGGGAGGAGGGAAAGAAGGAAAGAAGGAGCAAGCAGATGGGAGGGAAGGAAAGAGAAAAAGAGAAAGATTCCCTCTTCTGCATCATTTTTACATCTTGTCTTGTTTTGCTTGTACTGGGGTTAAACCCATGGGGCCTTCATGCTGACGTATATGCCCAGCCCTTTAAAATTTTTTTGTTTTTCTTTTGAGTCTGAGTCTAAGTTGCCCAGGGGCTCAAATTTGCAATCCTCCTGCGTCCTTTCCAGAGTGCTGGGATTATAGGTAATCATCTAGCCTTTTTTTTTTTTTTGAGACAGGGTCTCCCTGTACAGTTCAGGCTGGCCTTGAGCTCACTTTGTAGCCCAGGCTGACCTCGAACTCGCAACAATCCTCCTGCCTGAGCCTCCCGAGTGCTGGGATTACAGGTGTGTGCCACCATACCTGGCTTCACTTGTTAAACTGAAGAGCAGCCAGAGGATATAACTCAGTGCAAAGGTCCTGGGTTCAATCCCTAGTACTAGGAAGGAACCTAGAAAGGAAGTGAGGGAGGGAAGAAGAAAGGGAGGGGGGAAGAATGGAAAGAAAAGAAAGAGAAACGGATAACAAGGCAGCCATGGTGGTGCATGCCTGTAATCCAGTAAGCCAAGCTTCTAGGAAGACTGAGGCAAGAGGATCTTGAGTTCAAGGCCAGCCTGGGCTACAGAGTGAGGTCCCATCTCAAAAAGAAATGGAACTGGGTGCCTACAGTTCTGCAGTCTTGTGCTCATTGTCGCACGTCAGGTGTAGTGAAGCAAATTTATCCATCTTGTGCATTTCTTGTAAATTAGTTACTCGAACTAAGAATAAGAAGCCCCATTTTTTTGGACTTTGTGTATCATTCATTAAAGTTCTAAATGTAGCTTGGTTTGGTCTACTCATTAAAAAACTCAGACTTGATGGTTTTTTTTTTTTTTTTTTTATTTTGGTCTTTTTGAGACAGGGTCTCGCTATGCAGTTCAGGCTGGCCTTGAGCTCACTTTGTAGCCCAGGCTGGCCTTGAACTCTCAACAATCCTTCTGCCTCAGCCTCCCAAGTGCTGGGATTACAGGCGTGCGCCACCATATGCCCAGCTGATCATGTTTAATATGTTGCACATATAATTGAATCTTTCTGGACATCAGTCTGAGATCAAAGAAGCCAAGATTCCCCCCTCACAGAGGAACTCCTTTTGAATGTCAAGGTCTCACAGACCTTCCCACAACAGATGGTACTGATTGATTGAGAAATATGGGAGAGGATCAAAAGCCACCATGAATTCAAGAACAGTTTCAAAGAGTTCTGTGTCCTATTGATCCTAACAGCTGCATGCATTTTTGGAATGTGGTCAGATGAATCTGCGACACCCCCTTGTTTCCTTCTATCCACATCTTTGCTGGCTGAGCATGAGATCTGTTGAATTGGTCTGAAGTGCTCCAAGGGCCCTGGCAGGAACTCTGTGGACCTCCCAGGTCTGGCACCATGGGCTAGAAATGAACAAGGGAGTGAAAGCCTCTTGGATTGCAGTTCCCTCCTGGCTGTGTAAGCTTAGCAACTATCTTTACCTCTCTGAACCAGTGGACTTATCAGCCACATGGGAACAAATATGACTGCCTCAGCCAGGCATGGTGGTGCACGCCTGCAATCCCAGCACTTGGGAGGCTGAGGCAGGAGGATCACCTTGAGTTTGAGGCCAGCCTGGGCTACAAAGTAAGTTCAACGCTAACCTGAACTACTTAGCGAGGAAAAAAATTGCCTCATTAGGCTTGTGGGAGTCTTCTTTTTTTTTTTTCTTTGGTTTTTTTCTGGCACCAGGAATTGAACTCACGACCTCACGCTTGCCAGGCAGGCGCTGTGCCGCTGAGCTAAATCCCCAGCCCCTTCTTTTTTTTTTTTCTTTTTGAGACAGGGTCTTGCTCTGCAGTTCAGGCTGACCTCGAACCCAAAACGATCCTCCTTCCTCAGACCCCTGAGTACTGGAATTACACCACCCCAACCTGTGTGAATTTTAAACGGTGGTCACCGTTACAAGCTAGAAAGTCCCGTACAAGTTTCGGCTAGGACCTTCTCCTGAGTTTGTTTGCATTTCCAGTGAGACGTTGGGCATGGCACTTGTCTGAGCCTTTGTTTCAGTCTGTAATTGTCTGTACTGTGAAGGGGGAATGCTGGGCTGTCTCTAACATTCTGTGACTTACGTCCTCAAGGGGCATCATTGTGGTTCAAAGCAAAGATAGGAAATGGTTTTCATCTCCCGCACCAACTCCAGTGTAACTGGCAGAGGCGCCTGGAGAGCCATCCTAGTGGAAGGAATCAAATGCAAGGACAGTGGGAAGAACGCTGCGGTTGACTAATGAGGGACAGACGGTGAGGGGAAGTATGAAAGTGGTGCCTGTGCCCTATATGAAAATGGTCGGAAGGAATGAATGTCTAATAGTGAAATTTCAGCAGCATGGCCCAAGGCCTTAGTACTCATAGCTCTGCCTACTTGTTGGGTTGCCATGGTAACCACGGCTGGCACCAAGAAACCACAGGAATGAAGAATGGGTCCTATTGATGCGTCCTGACCCAGGAGGGAGGGCAGGCAGAAGGCCCTTCTAGGCAGGGCAGCTGGGCATGGCTGAGTGCTGCCATCTGTGGTCTTTTGCCTGCGGAGATCACAAGTCAGAGAGCCAGAGCATGGTGTGTGTGTGTGTGCGTGTGTGAGTGTGTGTGTGCACGTGCGCCTTGGGGCAGGGTGAGGGGCACAAAGGGCAGTGCCAGCAGTTGAAATTCAGGCTTTGTCTTGGGCCTGCCAGGCTGGGCTGCCTGGAAAATGCCCATAGGCGCCTGAGTTCAGATGTGTCCCATAGTCTGCGTTTCACCCATCTGTGTCCAGGGCCTGCCTGGGCTCCTGAATGGAGCCATTGACTCTTAGCTTTGAAAGAACTCTAGATGGCTTCAGTTCCAGCCCAAAAGCCAGCACCTGAGTCACGCTACACCTGAAGTCCTTGAATACGCTGAGTGGTGAGGAGCTCATTCCCTCCATGGGAACATCCTGTCTTTCAGCTGACATTTGTGTTTGTCTTCCTAATTTCTACCTCTGAGTTCTGGAATCCTCTCCAGGACCAAGCTGAGCACATGTGTTTCCATGTTGGTAGGACCTTTGGAGGGGTTGTAGTCAGGTTCCCCTCTGCTACCAACCTTGTTTTCTCTGGACAGGTTTCACTGTGTCCCTCCCTGCCCCTTCCCCTAATTCCAGGGGACAGCACAGGATACGATGGAGCTGGTGAGTTGCGATTGAGGTTCAGAGACAGATCCAGTCCTAGGATCAAAGTTAGGTGCCCCTGTCTTTGTAGGGTTAGCTTGGTAGTATGTACAGAACATTGGCCCCGGGCTTGGCCAGTCTTGGGTTCAAGTCACATCTCTGCCACTGTTCCATGGTGTGACCTGGACATCTTCCTTCTCCTGGCACTTTTACCTACACAGTGAGTAATGTGTTAATATTATCCCTTAGTTATTGTGGACTGATTAGGTGCACAGTCTCCCAAACAAGTGAATGAGCAAGGCTTAAATAAATGAGTCAAGTGGTTTGATATTAGGGCTCCGGGAGGATCAAAACCCTCTAACAGAATCTGAAATTCTCTGGGGGCTAAGGCAATGATCTTCTCTGGCTGGCTTGTATTTATTTAGTTATCAAACAAGGGAAGGGAATACTGAAGAAAGGTGGGAATCTCTCAAGGACTTCTCCAAGTAAGACATTATGTTAATTTAGGAGAACTATGTTACCTCCAGGAAGGTCTCCACCCAGGAGTGAGGTACCCACAGCTACAGTCTTTATCTAGTTCGTTGAGGTTGGAGCCAGGTGTCCTTAGCTGTGGCCTTGTCTTGTCCTTTGCTTTACCCACCACCGCAGGCCTCAGTCAGTCGGGACCAGCAACTCATAGAGGTTCACTTACTATGAGTCCGCTGCCCATCTCCAGACCTGGGGCCTAGGCCTCCAGCAACCTCACACATAAACGTGAAAAGCCAATTGGTTAATATTAAATCCTGCTCAGAGGCCCTTTGTAGTGGTCTCCATCAGCAGCATGGTGATGCTGACTGACTTCACAGGAGGCTGGGAGAGAGTGTAACCAGCCTGGCACAGAGCAGGGGCACGGTACCATCTTGGCCTTGAAAACTGCCCCGTGGCAGAGGCTCTGCTGTGATCCTGCACCTGTAGTTCTCGTATCTTACTGAAGAGGATCATGGGGTGACGGGAAGGGACAGATGTGTCTAAGGAGTCCGGAGACAGCTGAGAAATTCCTAAAGCAAATTCAGTTTTGAAATAATCGTTTGAGCTATCAAATTATTTACCTATGTGAATTCATTGCTTCTTCCCATTAACCTTATGTGGTAGGGACTATTACCGTCCCCATTCCATGAAAGGGAAAACTGAGGAATGGAAAGGTCACATGACCTGTGCATAGTGGAGCCCCACCCAGGTCGTTTGGGGCCAGTGGACACTTTTAGCCATGATGATGTGTGGCGTCTCTGAGGGACAGATTTAGATTGGTGATACCCAGAGTTTCAGGTGCATCACTATCAGCTAGAGGCTTCTTAAACCAAGGGATGCTGGGCCCCGCCCCGTAGGCCTCTGATTCCACTGGAAAATTTGTACTTCTGACAAGTTCCCTGCTGATCCTTCGAGGTCAGGGAACCCATTTTTTTTTTTTTTTTTTAAAGACAGGGTTTTGTTATGTAATTCAGGCTGGCCTGGAACGCACTTTATAGCCTAGTCTGCACTTGAACTCACAGCAGTCCTCCTGCCTCAGCCTCCCGAGTATGGGATTATAGGCGTGCGCCACTACACCAGGCCTAGGGAACCCATTTTGAGAACCACTGACCTTCAGGAAGTAAATGGGCTCACCTGGACCCAGAGGCTGGTTTTTTCCCCACCCTGTCTTAGCTCTCCTTGCTCGCCTTTCTCACTGCTGGGGCAAAATACCCAACACCTACCATTTAAAGAAGGAGAGGTTTATTTTGGTTCGCGGTTTTAGTCCATGGTTGGTTGGATTCGAGGCAGAAACAGGATGGCAGAGGGGCATAGCAGGGGAAAGGCGCTCTGCCTGTGGCAGTCAGGAACCCGAGAGAGAAGGGAGGAGGTGGAAGGGAGATGTGACCTTCGGGTCACACCCCCAGGGGGCCCTCATTGGGCCCTACCTCCTAGCAGCAAGTCAGCTGTCTGCCAACACGATTCGTTCACCTTCCAAAAGCCAAGCCTAGGCACACCCCACGTTGGGGTCGGATCCAAACCATAACAGCCCCGACCACCCAAGCTTAGGCACAGGGAATAAAGGCCGACCTCGGCAAGGGCACTAAACAGCCACAGCGTGACTCAGATGCTTTCAGATGGAGCCCGGTCCCGCTCCATGCTGCTGCCTTCCCAGCCTCCGGAGCCGCAGGAGATTCTGTGAGTTAGCAGACAATGGATGTCTCTCCTGTGTTACCTTCTTTTTTTTAAATCCATTTTATTATTTTTAAAATTTTATTTATTGCCGGGCATGGTGGTTCACACCTGTAATCCTAGCACTTGGGAGGCTGAGGCAGGAGGGTCGTTGCGAGTTTGAGGGTCAGCCTGGGGCTACAAGGTGAGCTCAAGGCCAGCCTGAACTGCGTAGCGAGACCCTGTCTCAAAAAGACCAAAAAAAAAAATAATAATAATAATAATATTTATTTATTTATTTATTATTGCCTTTTTGAGACAGGGTCTCGCTACGCAGTTCAGGCTGGCCTGAAGCTCACTTCATAACACAGGCTGGTCTTGAACTTGGAACAACCCTCCTGCCTCAGCCTCCTGCCTCAGCCTCATGAGTGCTGGGGATTACAGGCCTGCATCACCACGCCTGGCTCTTTTTTATCCATTTTAAAGAGATTTAAGGAACTGGCTGGGCTGATGTTACCCAGGATTGTAGGTGGAGAGGGGCGGGTGGGGGCTAGAACCTCAGCTGCTGACTGAGCTGTGGTCACAGAGTCCTGGAAACCATTTAGCCTTTCCCCTTCCCCAGTCCTGGCCTGAAATTCCCCTCTGAAGCTCGACTACTTTAGCCTAAATCTTTGAGCCCTGTCGTACCCCAGGGTGAGTGCTGCCAATCACTGCTACCACTGTGGGAATGACTTTTCCTGAGAAAGGAGAACGCCCCTGGCTCCCTGTCCCTGTTGGACACTTGCATCTGTGTGTTTTTAAGCTTCTCCAAGGCAGGTGCCGTGTCCTCTCTGTCCCCGGCGTCCGGCCCCAGGCCTGATTGAAAGAGGACCAGGAACTCCGGTTGGAATGAACACATGGATGAGCGAACTGGGTTCTCTCCAGAGCAGGCCTGTCTCCTCTGGACGCTGCTCTTGGTACCAGCATCCCCACCTGCCTCACGGGGCAAGCTCTTCTCTCGTTCTGCCCCTCTTGGTCCTTCTGCCGAAGTGGGAAAGCCTCCCTGCTTCCCACATTGCCCTGTCTGTGTGACTTTCCTCAGATGCTCATGGCTCCTCACGGCTGGGATTGTTTTTTTTTTTTAAATTAGTACATTTGCGGTACATCATGATCACATTCCTCGTGGGGAGTTGAAACATGCGCATAACACATCATAATTCTTTTATTCATCCTCTTTCCCTTTCTTTACACCCTCCTCCCTTCATCTCTTGGTCCCCTTTTCTCTTGCAAAAGATCTATTTCCTTTGCTTCCTATTTTTTTTTCCAGTACCGGGAATCGAACTCATGACCTTGTGCTTGCCAGGCAGGCGCTGTGCCGCTGAGCTAAATCCCCAGCCCCCTTGTTTCCTATGATCTAGCTTTTATTTTTGCTCTTTATATTTTGGGTTTCTCCTATAAGAGAAAACATGCTATATATTTAAGCCTGTGTGTCTGATTTAATGGCTTGCGTTTATCCTTCCTTATGGCCGAGTAGTACTTCATCGTGTATAAACGCTACATTTTCTTTATCCAGCCATCTGTTGATGGACATATCGGCTGCTTTCAAGAGTTAGCCAATATGAATTGTGCTGCTATGAACATGGGTGTGTATGTATCGGGTGATATAATGTCTGTAACTCTTTCAAGGAGATACCTACAAAGGACATAGCTAGGTCAAATGGAATTTCTAGTTTTAGTTTTATGAGGAATTTTCATACTGATTTCCATAGTGGTTGTACTAGTTTACATTCCCACCAACAATGTAGAAGTGTTCCTTTTTCCCCAAAGCCTTGTCAGCACTTTTTTGAGACAGGATTTTGCTCTGCGGTTCAGGCTGGCCTTGAACTCACTTTGTAGCCCAAGCTGGCCTCGAACTCACAGCGATCCACCTGCCTCAGCCTCTCCAGTGCTGGGATTACAGGCATGTGCCACCACGTCCAGCTAAGTTGCCCATTTTTTGATTGGGTCTTTTATTTTGAGGGGCTCTCATTTTTTAAAGCTTTTTATAAATTCTAGATACTAGTCTTCTGTCCAAGGAATAGCTGGCAAAAATGTTTTCCTATTCTGTAGGTTGCGTTTTTGCTCTGTTGGTTGTTTCCTTTGCTGTGCAGAAACAAATCTGATATGATCTCATTTGTTGATTCTTGGCACTATTGCTTGTTCATTTGGGGTTCTGTTTGGAAAGTCCTTGCCTACACCTATGGCTTTAAGACTTTTACCCTTGTACTTTCTAGCAGATGAGATTGTGTCTCTTTTTCCACACAGTGTGAACACATAGCAGACAGATTGCTAAGAGCAGTTGAGACAGGAATGGTAGCTTGCTGGGAAGCTGTTTCCTGATATTTGCCTGACAAGGGCATCGAAGAACAGTCTGTGGTGATTAAAGTGACTTGCCTGCCGGTACCAGTTAGAGCTTGTTTGGTCACACGTGACAGAATACTCAGGAAGCAATGGCTCAGATAAGAGATATTTGTTTCTCTTTCATGTAAAAGTCCACAGGTAAATAGTTCAGGGCTAACAGATTAAGTCCTCACTCACCAGGGACAAGTCTTGTGTTTTGTTGGTCTACCATCTGCAACAAATAGCTTCTACCTTATGGTCTAAGATGGCTGCTTGAGCTCCAGACATCACTGATGTATTGTAGGCCAGGCATTGGGGTACATACCTGTAATCCCAGTCACTTAGAAGGGTGAGACAAGAGGATGACAATTTTGAGAACAGCCTGAGCAACTTAGTAAGACTGTTAAGACTCAAAATAAAATAGTTAAAAGGGCTAGGATGTAGCTCAGTGATAGAGTGCTTGTGTAGCATGCACAGGGCCCTAGGTTCAATCCCTAGCAACACACACACACACACACACACACACACACACACACACACAGCCTTCCCTACTATCAGCACTCACTTTGCAAATCACCATTTATTTACCTAAACATTTCTTGAGCACCTTCTATATGTCAGGCCCACACATCTACCTTCTGGGTATTTTTCTAAATCTCTTTGAAAATTGTATCTTTAACCTGCACTCTCTTTAACAGTGAAGTTGTTAGCTGGGCATGGTGGTGCATGCCTGTAATCCCAGCACTGGCCTGTAATCCCAGCACTCGGGAGGCTGAGGCAGGAGGATCGTTGTGAGTTCGAAGCCAGCCTGGGTTACAAAGTGAGCTCAAGGCCAGCCTGAACTGCATAGTGAGACCCTGTCTCAAAAAGACCAAAAAAAAAAAAAAAAAGTGAAGTCGTAACTCCTTAAATTAATCACCTTCTAGCTTTCCAAGTCACAAGGTGGGCTGAAGGGATTTGGCAAACACATTTCCCTCTCTGCGTCTTTGGGAATCATAGAGATGGCCATGTTTCCTCTTCTTATCTTTGCCTCTTCAGTAGGAAGCATTTAGTTCTTTCGTCTACTCAAATGCCTTCTCGTCAATTCCTGATTCCTTGACTATGTTTCTCCAGCTCTGAGATAGGCCTCCCCTGGTCCCAAATCAGAAAGGCTCTGCAATCCATAACCAGGCAGGAGCATGTAGGAGAAGCGCCTGGAATCTGGCAGGCCTCCCCAGCAGCAGCAGCAGCAGCAGCAGCCAGGGATGATGCCAATCACAGGCACAGTCTCAGGGACACACTGGTGCCCAGCACCAGCTCAAGCCTTCCCGTGCATCATCTCACGCGGAGAATCCGCATAAGCACCCCAAGGAGTAGGCATTGCTCTCCATACATAGGGACAGCACATCAGGAAGCTCAGAGAGTGCGGGTGACCTGCTCAAGGTCACCGAGCATGTGGGCGGTGAGGCTGGGGCTCAAAACCAGAGCTTGGTGTGTGCAGAGGCCTCTGGGCTCTGCCCTGTGTGCACCCCACTGTGAGACCCCTTTGGACTCTGGAGCTAGCATCCCCAATGTGTTTACTGCTTCTTGTCACATTGAAGTAATAACCCTATAGAAACCAAACTCTAGTTCCGTTTCAGCCGATGTTTGAAGCAAGCTGAGGCTGGAGTCAGTGAGGGCTGGGGCATGCGGCTGGGCCCC
This sequence comes from Chinchilla lanigera, assembly GCF_000276665.1. Lineage (NCBI taxonomy): Eukaryota > Metazoa > Chordata > Mammalia > Rodentia > Chinchillidae > Chinchilla > Chinchilla lanigera. Next base: position 3,456,350 of record NW_004955452.1, on the reverse strand, counting down.
TGGGCCAGTACCTTGGGAGCCCAGCTGTGCTGCTACCTAACCGTGAAGCTCTGGGCAAGGGCCCCCTCTGTCGGCCTCAGTTTCCGTCTGTGGCACTGCGGGCTCCTGCAGCGCTGATCTGCTTTACTGTGCAAGTTCGCTGGGCAGCTCCTGAAGCAGGGAGGGAGTGGAGAGGTTTCCCACCGAGCTCAGCCCGCCCCGGCTGCTGCACCCACGTCTTCTGGCCTTTCCACCTGTCTGCGCCCCTGGGTCTGGGCTTGTCTGCTGTCCCCCACCAGTTCTCCTAGTGGGAGTGGGGGCGCATCACAGGCCCGGGTACCCGTGTCTCCAGCTCCCACCCCTGCCCGGGGTGCCCAGCCCCTTACCCCTTGCCCTCAGGTGGCTGCTCAGGGAGCCTGGGGTCCCCCACCTGCGTCTTCTGGGAACACAGGGGCGTCCGTGTTTCCTCCTCTGGTCTTTCACCATACCTTTTGTGCATATTTGTCAGATCAGGGGTCCTTGCAGCAGCTTCGTGAGCCCGTAGTATCAGCCCCGTTTTGCAGACAAGGCACTAAAGCTCAGAGGTGTGAACGGCTCTGTCTAGACTGAACTGAGGTTCAAACCCAGGTCTGCGTCACCGCCTTGGGCCACACACGCCTTTGAATTGCTACATTTGCATGACTGCACTAGAGGTGGAAAGCAAGTCCATCCATGGTCTTCTTGGTGCGGCTGGGCTACGGCTTCTGTGTGGCCCGGTGGAAGAGGGTGGTCTGTTTGTGCTTGGTGGCGGGTATAGGATGGAGGAGGAGTGGAGTTCAGAGGGCAGCAGGATTTTGTGTGCATCTGGAGGGTGAGGTCGTGGAGCTGAGGGTCTCAGCCAGCCCAGCATTCTGACCCTCTGTCCACACTCCCTTCCAGGTCCTGGAAGGAGACCAGGCCATCCTGCAGAGAATCAAGAAGGCCGTGCGGGCGATCCACAGCTCTGGCCTTGGTGAGTGAGGTAGCTTGGTACCCTGGGCCCAGCCTGGAGCAGACGCTGAGCCCTCTCCCACCTCTGCAGGCCACGTGGAGAACGAGGAGCAGTACCGCGAGGCCGTGGAGTCTTTGGGCAACAGTCACCTGTCCCAGAACAGCCACGAGCTGTCCACGGGCTTCCTGAACTTGGCTGTGTTCACCCGGGAGGTGGCCGCACTCTTCAAAAACCTGGTGAGGCCGCTTGTTTGGATTTTCCCTTGACCTCTGACCCATGACCTGGGGTCTCTTTGCAGCTTTCACTCATCTTTACGTTCTCCTGCTTTTCCTCTGAAGGAAAACTGTTCTTTGTTCTCCTATTCCTTCATCCTGGAGCAGAGGGGCTGTCACCACTGCCTCTCCTCACCCCTCTTTGTCCTCTGCTTTGCCTGCGGTGTCTGCTTCACCTTCAAATCCCACAACTGCCTCCAACTCCACAAGTCTGTCAGCCCCACACATGGCCTGGTGGCGTCCATGATCCTCCCGATGGCCTCCTGAGTGACTGTCTCCTCAGTCCTTTGATTCCCCATCTTGGGGCCGCCCCATGATACCAGCCCCTGCCATGGACAGGCCCAGTTCCCAGGACCTCCCATACGCGAACTCCTCTCACCCTGGCGCATGGCTCTGTGGGGCTGTTGTACTGTTGTCCCCACCTCACAGCCCTGGAACCTGGAACACAGGCAGTATTGTGCCTGAGGCCCTCTGCTGGGTTTGAACCCGGGTTGTCTGGCAACACCTGGCTGTGCTGTGTTCTGGAAGAGCCTCACCTGCCTCCTCAGCTGTGTGGCACTGGACTGGCCATTCACTCCAGTCCTGCTCAGGATCCCGTCTGGCTCACAGGGGCTGCGTCCCCTCCGAGAGGCCGTGTGTGTGGTGGTCAAGCACTGCCTGTGGGTTAGCCGCTGGCCTGGAGTCCCTGCTCTGCTGTTCTGGAGTCACACCATCAGCTTGCCTAAGCCCCTGGTCTCTCTCATCTGTAGGGCTGGGGTGACAGTGGCACCTACCTCATAGGAAGCAAGTTGAGGGCCCGTTCCAGGCAGGCACTCAGTAACGGGTCACTAACATGGTGTCAGTTGAACCTGTGCCCTCCTCTGCCTTTGGCTCTCCTCTCCCTGTTTCAGCGACATGAGGGTGCTCTAAGGGTCTGCTTTCTGGTGGCCACTGTCCTGCCAGCCGATTATACAAGAAAGGGTCAGGGACTGCCTCAGAGAGCCGCAGTCTGTTGGGGGAGACAGGAACTGAGGTGTGGGATGACATCAGCCGTACCAGTATTGTGGCACAAACTTGAGGCCCGGTGGGTGGGGTCTGCCTAGTGGAGCCATGTTCAAGAAAGGGATGCTCAGCACAGGTCAGGCAGCAGTGCTTTGCAGGGCCTTCCTGGAGGAGGGGAGACCCAAGCTGTGTCTTGAAAGGTGGGTTGAAATATTAGGCCTCCTTGGGTCATCAAAAAACAGAAACCCAACTCCAAGTAGGTTAAATTTTTAAAAGGGCATTTATTGGTTCCTGTAACAGGAAGGCCAGGGGTGCAGCTGGCTTTAGGCTCTGTCCCTTTCTTAATTTCTCTGTCTCTGCTCAGTGAAGAAGACAGACCAGGCATCCTGGAGGAAGACAGTCTTTCCCCTGGGGGGGCGGGGAAATCCCAGGGAGGATCCTTACTGGCTTGTCTTAGGTCCCATGTCTGTGCCTGACCCAATCACTGTAGACCTGAGGCAGGTGCTCTGATCAGATTGGCTGCTGTGGGTTCCCCACAGGAAGGGGCTTCTCTTGCCATTGGAAGGGGAGCCACAGAGCTGGCCATGTTGGCCTGAAAGTCAGGAGAATTGAGGGGGCTCCTGGTAAGGAGCAGTGGGGAGACTGACCAAGGGACTAGGGAGGAGGTCCGTCCCGGAGTAGTGAGGTGATGCCAGGCAGTCAGGGATGCCACCTCACCATCCCCCAGCTCCCCGCCATCGTCACCTTCTATCTCTTTCTCTCCCTACTTCCTGCGCCCTCATGGTGCCCTTTGCCTTTCGATGGTTCACTGTGCTGAGGCCCTCGGGGCTGAGCAGTCACCCACGGCAGGGGTGGTGTGTGCTTTTTCCAGGTTCAGAACCTGAACAACATTGTCTCTTTCCCGCTGGACAGTCTGATGAAGGGGCAGCTGAGGGACGGGCGGCAGGTGAGTCCCTGCAGGAAGGGAGACAGAAGCAGAGAAGGGGTGACAGGGGAAGCAGGGTGGGCCTGAGGGCGAGGCCCAGTGAGGGGCTGTCACAGAGGGAGTGCTGACTGGCGGCCCCTCTGTACTGCTGCCCGTGGGGGCCAGAGGACCTGGCTGTCCTACTGCTTGCGGCCTGTGAGGTTGGGTCTGTAGTTGCCTGGTCCCCATTTGCAGGCCCCAGGAGAAAGGTGAGCCGCTTGTGGTTTCCATAGCTAGTTAGGGAAGGAGGCAGGGGGGGATCTGGCCACTCTCTGCACCTGGCAGCCCCAGCAGAGTGGAGCTCAGAGAAAGTGCCGGGCTAATCTCCCCGGCACTGGGCCTCAGAAGGCCCAGGGGAGGAGCTGCCCTCCCTCGGGAGGGTTTCCTCTCCTTCCTGACTGCACGCAGGCCTGGGAACCACCCGAACCAGACAGGTAGCTTTTTCTCTGTGGAAGCCAGAGCTGTTCAGAAGGGTGTGAGCAGCCCAGCTGGAGGAGGCCCAGGCCAGGGATCAGCCAGATCTCACTGGCTTGCTGTGCAGCCTTGGAGAGACTTCCCACCCTGTCCGTACCTAAGGTTTCATGACCAAAACCGTTTCTGGTGAGAGGGTGATCAGTACCGGGCAAGGGAAAATGGTGGAATGAAGTTAGGAGAGGGGTTGGTCCTTCATCCTCCACCTCATCCTCAGGGTCCATCTCCATCCTCTGAGGGACAAGACTCAGGGGAAAACCCAGAGATCTCCCTAGCCCAGGCCAGGGCCCACCAATCCTGACCGATTCTGGGGAACTCTGGGAAGGATGAGGTGGGGGTGGGAGGAGGAGCCAAGCCCACGAAATGATAGGGTCTACTTGGGGGGAGGGAGGATTTCAGTCCGGGGCTGGGGGGCTGTGGGGCAGGGGTTGGCTGGAGAACAGCTCTGAGCAGTGGGGGGGAGCCTAGGGGCAGGGTCCCCGTAAAGGTGACAGAGTACGCTGCTTAGTCCAGAGTGTAAGCTTCCCTTTGGGCAAATTGTTCTTTTTTAAATACAGGATTCCAAAAAGCAGCTGGAGAAGGCGTGGAAGGACTACGAAGCCAGAGTGTAAGTAGCCGTGGCCCGGTGGTTTGTCCAGGAGGGAGGCATTCGTGCAGGAGACGGACACGGAGGCTATCCTAAGTGCCGCTGGGACGTCTCACGCTCACTCGCGCATTCCTTTCCATGGGAGCCCCAGGTACAGCACACATGCAAGTGAGCTGCAAGGTGTGGGGTGATTCCACCATTCTTACCAAGCCCGCCTCCGGGAAGGGCCCAAGGGTGCTGGTGGCAGCTGTCAAATACCTTTAGAGCCTCACCCCCAGCCAGTCAGGTAGGAAGAGGGTCCCCTCTCCACCTGGGGCTGCTGAGAAAAGTAGCCAAACTGTGTGCGGGGCCCAGGGTTACCTAGGCTGTTCCACGTACAGGTCTGTTTCCGGTCATAAAATAGGGCTAGTGATACTATGCAGGGTCACTGTGGAGATAAAATAAGCACAGCCCATATAACATACTCAGCGCTTTAGATCTCTCTGAGCTGGAACTGGGCCCAAATAACACATGATGGGCCGGAGAGGCAGAAGCCCAGACGCATGCCCCTAGCATTTCCTCCAACCAGGTTGTGATCTTGACTGAGTCATTTCCCTTCTCTGGGACTCAACTTTATCATTGGCAAGATGGTCCTTGGTGTGACTTCTTATGAAAAACATGGTGTGACTGCTGTCGTCAGTTGGTGGAATCCAGGCAGGGCAGGAAAGATGGAAGCCATTTGAACACAACGTTGGTTCCCAGAGCTGCCCCTGAGACACTAGAGCTGGGTTCAGATCCTGGCTCCACACTACATAGCTGTGTGGCTTGAATTAGTGATGACTTATTTCAGCCCATAACTTCCTCAGTTTATAGACGGGAAAAGGGCTTAGACTAGTACCCACCATGTGTTCTGTGTGCTAAGTCTCTTGTACACAGTATCTTATTTGGGTATAGATAAGGATGCCTGTTTTGCAGATGAGGAAACTGAGGCTCAGAGAATGGAAGTAATGCAGTCAGTAAACAGCAGAGCCAATACTCATCCCACTCTGTTGTTCCTGCCCAGGGGTACAGTCCCCTTGGGAGCAGAACTGTTAAGCAAGATGTCTCCTTTACATGAGATTCATGGTTCCATGCGCCTAGCCTGAGAGATGGAAATACTCTCCTGGCTGGCAGTGGGTGGCCTGAGGGGCATTAGATTTCCAGGAGCCATTTACACACCGATCCACCCATCCCTACAGAGGGAGAACAGCCAACCCTTGCGGTCTGTCACGGAAAGGGCCAGGGTACTATTCACTACAAGGATGGAAAACATCTCCTTACTCCACCTAAAAAGAAAAGAACAGCCAGGTGTGATGATTCATGCCTTTAATCCCAGTACTTGGGAGGCTGCGGCCGGAGAATTACTTTGAATATGAGGCTAAACTGGGCTACCTAGTGAGTTTAAGGCCAGCCTGAACTAGATAGTAAGATCCTGTCTCAAAAAAAAGAGAGAGAAAGAAAAAGGAACAATGCCGGGTATAGTGGCATAGGTCTATAACCCCAGCTACTCCAGGGGCTGAGGTAGGAGGATTACAAGTTTGAGCCCAGCCTTGGCAATTCTGTTAGAACCTGTCTCCAAAAAAACAATGTTTTTTTTTAAAAAAAGGGGGTGAGGGGCTGGGCATGGTGGTGCACACCTGTAATCCCAGCACTCAGGAGGCTGAGGCAGGATTGCTGTGAGTTCGAGGCCAGCCTGAGCTATAAAATGAGTTGAAGCCATCCTGCACTGCATAGCAAAACCCTGTTTCAAACAGACAGAAGGAGAGGAATGTTGGGGGGGGGTATAACTCAGTGGGTTCAATGGGGGGCTGATACATGAGTGAATGGGAGAGAAAGGACAATGCCAGAGTGATGTCACATACTTGTAATCCCACCTACTCAGGAGACTCAGCCAGGAAGATCCAAGTCTGAGGCCAGCCTGGGCAATTTAGCAAGACCCTGTCTCAAAATAAAATAAGGGCCAGGGATGTAGCTCAGTACCTAGGCCCTGGGTTCAATCCCAGTGTGAAAAAAAAAAAGGTTTGCTTTTTGCGGTGCTAGGGCTGGTGATGCTAGGTGAATGTGCTACCCCTGGCTTTACCCCTGGCTATACCCCCAGCGTAGAACAAAGGCTTAAGTGGGAAACTCTGCAGGCGCAGAAGAGTGAAAGCACTTCATAGTCCTCTAACCTACACAATCCTAATCCCTTGCAGCTAGTCAGAATTAGTCACCCAAGTCCACCTGGCCCCACCTGAGGTGGTCATGTCCTACCCTCAAACCCTTTCCACTGTGTTTGAGCTGAAGACTAGAGAGCTTCCCATGGTCAGAACCTGGCCGGGAGGGGTCCGGTCCCTCTTGGCCCCAGCCAGCACCCCTCCCTTGCCCCGTCCCTCGCTGCATGGTTCCTAGTCCCTCCCGCCCTGGGTTGACACAGGCCTCGTCTTCCTGCCCAGCTGTGGCCTCCTCCAAACTCACTCTTTAGGCTTCACCAACCTGCACAGCTATCGCCTCCCAGATGAGATTACTCTCCCGTCACTCTCTCTCGTGACTTAATTCGTATCTTCCTCCCCCATCACTCACTGGATTCCCTGGGTTGCCGCATCCTCCAACGGCTGGCAGGGAGAAGGGGCTTGTGTATTGCGTGGTCCCCACACTGTGCATCCTTAACCAAGAGGAGGGCGGGAGGGTGGTGGGCAGGAGAAGGGCTGGGGAGAGCTTCCCCGACCTCTTTTCCCTTGCCGCCCAGGGCCAGGCTGGAGAAGGAGCGGGAACGGGCCAGGGTGACAGGAGGGCTCCCTGGGGAGGTGGCCCAGGATACACAGCGAGAGCGTCGCATCTTCCAGCTGCACATGTGTGAGGTAAGGGTGTCCTGTGTGAGGATGGGGGCTGGGTGTGCCTTGTTGTCACCGTTTCATGAGTCCCCAGGGGCCCAGTCACGGGCTCAGCTCAGGTCCTGGCCATGTGGCCTGTGAGACATCACCAAGGATCAGTTACAGCCAAGAAAATTAGCCTGAGGTGTGGACCACAGCCTGGTCCCCAGAATCTGGCTTCAATTCTCATCACACATCTTGCCCCGCCCTCCTATAGTACCTGCTGAAGGCTGGGGAGAGTCAGATGAAGCAAGGTCCCGACTTCCTTCAGAGCCTCATCAAGTTCTTCCACGCCCAGCACAAGTATGTATCTCCTTGTCCCACTCTGAGCCTTTACAGTGGTAGAACAAGGCACCTCTCCAGGGGCTGGCAGAGCCACAACACTTTCACAGTTCCTCTCTATCAAGTGCCCATTTGTCAGACACTAATGACTTTACACACATGATTTTCCTCAGTTCCCTAATTCCCTGTGGTAGGTAACAGTATCACCTCCATTTTACAGATGAGAAAACTGAGGCCCATTTACCAAGCTAGCAAGAGGGATATGAACCCAAACACTCTTGCCTTTAGATGCCCATCAGAGCACATGCCCCTGGGTGCCCTGTGGTCCTCAGAGCACCTTCCCCTACAGTTGTGGCTTCATCTTCATTTTCATCTCTCTCTGGGTCCTCCTTTGGCCTGTGTTCCCTCTTAGCTTTTTCCAAGATGGCTGGAAGGCAGCTCAGAGCCTATCTCCCTTCATCGAGAAGCTGGCAGCCTCAGTACATGCAGTAAGTCAGGCCTCGGCCTTGGGTGTGTGGTCAGGCTGCTGACCTTCAGGAAAATCTGTGGGTGTGGGTGAGTCCTGCTGGCCATGGAGTCAGGCACTGGCCTGGCATGTCTGCTGGCTGGCTGGCTACAGGGTCCTGTCCTCTGTCCATAGCTGCGTCAAGCCCAGGAGGAGGAGCTACAGAAGCTGACCCAGCTCCGGGACTCCCTTCGAGGGTCACTGCAGCTTGAAAGCAGAGAAGTGAGGCCTGAATCTTCCCAGGAGGATACCCCACCCCAGGACACCATGGAGAAGGGAGACAGGGAGGACCCCAGCGTGGGGCACTCCCTCCCAGTCTGAGGCCTCCTTTGCATGTGTAGGGGCAGGAGCACCTGAGGCGGAAGAACTCTGGGGGTGGATACAGCATCCACCAGCACCAAGGCAACAAGCAGTTTGGGACAGAGAAGGTGGGATTTTTGTACAAGAAAAGTGATGGGTGAGTAACTTTGAGAACTTAGTGAACTTGCCCAGAAGGACCGTTTTTTATCATTTGTGTAGACCCTGAAGGTTCCAGACCCTTCCACTCTGGCAATGCAAAATCATCTGAGGACACCTGGCCATGTGCACTTCTGCTAACCGTTACTAGTTGTTCTTCAAGAAGAGCAGCAGCTAAGAGTTACTGAGCATTACTACTCCTACACCCTTATCAGCCATGTATACCGAATATGCCTTGAAAAAGGCTGTTAGTTCTTCATTGCTGTGATCAAACACCTGTGAAAAACAACTTAAAGGAAGAAAGATTTATCATGGTTCAGGGTTTCGCAGGGTTCAGTCCAGAGTCTCCTGGCTCTGTGCCTGTGAACCTGAGGTAAGACAGAAAGTCACAGAGAAGTGCAGAGTGGAGCAAAGCTGCTCACCTCAGGGAAGCTAGGAAGGGAAAAGGTATAGGGGTCAGGGACCAGATACAGTCCCCAAGGCCACACCCCATGACCCGCTCCCTTCAACTAGGTCCCACTTCCTGTGTTTCCATTATCTCCCAGTATGATATCAGATTATATCAGTGGATTCATGCCCTGATCTGATGAAGTCAGAGAGCCTTTGTGCTCCATTCCCAACCCTAAAGCCCCACCTCTGTGCACATGAGACTTCTGGTGCCTGTTTTAGATCTAATCTGTAACAGGCCCTGATGGGATATGTTTATGTTTCTACTTACAGATCAGTTTTTTTAGACAGAATAACTTTGAAGAGGAGAAGGATGAATGTTTAACTCTTTAGTTTATTTATTTTTTGTAATCCTGGAGATTAAACCCAAGGCCTTCACATTGAGCTATATCACCAAACTAGGTTTATTTATTTATTTAAATTTTTGAGATAGGGTATCACTAAGTCCCTAAATTGTCCGAGTGGGGCTCAAACTTTGAATCCTCCTGTCTCAGCGTTCCAGGGTGCTAGGATTACAGGTGTGCACTACCGAACCCAGCTGAATATTTAACTCTTATGAGAGAAGTGTTCAGCAGCATTGGATCATGGATTTGCTTTTTTATTTGGGGGGGGTCTTGGTATTTACTTTGTTTCGTTTAACTGTAATTTATCTGTTGTGGTCGAGAGCCTGTAACTCCTCTCAGTCTGGGATCTCCCTAACATTCCAAGCCAAGTCTCCTCCATCAGGGTAGAAGCTCTCAGGGGCACAAAATTACATCATCCCCTTTGGAATAAGGACTCCCAGAGAGTGGGGCTGTGTTTTCATCACACTGGGAATTTCCTGAGGGAAGGAGCAGACGGTGAGGGGGTTCAGACACTGGGGAGGGAAGAGGTGTGGCTGGAGGTCACAGAGGTGGGGCCAGGACTCTGTTCTCTATGGGGGTGTTGGGGATGAGCCCTAGGTCACCGTCTTTCTATCCCTCCGGGCCTTAGGATTCGAAGAGTCTGGCAGAAGAGGAAGTGTGGGGTCAAGTACGGCTGCCTGACCATCTCACACAGCACGGTAAGGCCTCTCCTGTTGTGCTGAGCTGACAGATGTCAAGCCCTCCCTCCAAGACTGGCCCACAAACTTGGATCCAGGCACTGGAGACCCTTTGTGGGAGGAAGGGTGGGATCCAGAGCCCCCAGCCCTTGAGGTGCTGGGAGAGATCAATATAAACTGGAACAGGATTATTATGCCCATTGAACATATTGGGAGATGGAGCCCTGGAGTGTTCAGGAGGCCCAAAGGTAACATGTACACCCCTCACTCCAAATTCCCCCAGATAAACCGGCCCCCAGTGAAGCTGACCCTGCTCACCTGCCAAGTGAGGCCAAACCCTGAGGAGAAGAAGTGCTTTGACCTCGTGACCCGTGAGTGGTTCCTGCCCAGCCCCCACGGCTGCCCAGGGCTTCTCTAAGAGCATTGTCCACCCCGCAGAACGTACAGTTAGGGGTCTGTTTCCAGTTCCAGCCGGTATCAAATAGCGACAGCTGTAGGCTGGGACTCTGCTGGGCCCGGACACCTGTAAAGGCCTCACCTTCCCTCACAGTGAACATTAAACTGCACCCACTTTGCACACTGTTACGATTATGTAAAGTACATTTCAGTGGCTTTGGTAATCTGGCTTTTAAGGTATCATTCCTTTAAATTTTTCACTTCTTATCACCTGGAGCCTTTGGTGACAGGCTTTCCGTGGGGTAGGTGCAGCTGACAAAGGCCTAGATCTCACCTTCAGGGGGAGCACCTAAGGCGAGGTGTGACCAGGTCTGTAGAGTGGGGTGTCCAGAAGAGAGGTACAGAGCCCCATGGAAGGCCCGCCCCACTGTGGGGAGTCAGGAAGGGCTGCTTGGAGAAGTTCAGCTTTGAAGGACCCCGACAATGTAGAGATGGGGGGCAGTCCCGGAGACAGCTTAGCTCGATGAAAGGCACGGAAGCCTGCGAGTGTGTCCTGCCAGTTCGGCCAGAGGAAGAGCGGGAGGTGAGGCCTCTTGAAGCCCTGGTCCTTATTCCCTGGCAGTAGAGAGCCTGACAGCAGATTCAGAGGATGCCCTGCCCGGGTGGAGTCCTGGACTTCCGTGGCCTGAACCCCTCTTCTCTCCGGCAGACAACAGGACCTACCACTTCCAGGCGGAGGACGAGCACGAGTGTGACGCGTGAGTGCCCCGAGGCGCCGGTGGGCAAGGCCAGGAGCCTGTCGCAGGGCCCAGCCGTGCCCACTGCCCGCTCCGTCTGCGCAGGTGGGTATCGGTCCTGCAGAACAGCAAGGACGAAGCCTTGAGCAGCGCTTTCCTCGGTGAGCCTGGTGGCGGCCCCGGATCCGCGGCAGGCTCCGGACTGGATGGGGAGCCCCAGGACCTCACGAAGCTGCTCATCGCCGAGGTGAAGAGCAGGCCTGGGAATGGCCAGTGCTGCGACTGCGGGGCTGCAGGTCGGCGGTGGGACTGGCCGGCGGGAGGCGGGAGGCGGGAGGCGGGAGGGGAGGGCGCCGTGCCTGCGCGCTCCAGCTGTGCTCCTCGCAGACCCCACCTGGCTCAGCACCAACCTGGGCGTGCTCACCTGCATCCAGTGCTCGGGAGTCCACCGCGAGCTGGGCGTGCGCTTCTCGCGCATGCAGTCCCTCACCTTGGACCTGCTGGGCCCCTCGGAGTTGTTGGTGAGGGCGGCCGGGGGGCGGGACCAGAGGCAGGGCTAGGGGCGGGGCTTGGTCGGGGGCGGGGCTTGGGCTCGGGCTCCTCGGAGGCTCGTAGGGTTGGGGGTGGGGCCAGGCCCAGGTGGGCTGGATCAGAAGGAGGGGAAGGGGGTGGCCTGAGGCGGGGCCTGGATGGGGAGGGCCACCGAGGGAAGCGGGAAGTGAGCGCGGGAGACTCAGCTTTCTCTTGAGCATGGTTCTGATCACCTGGTTTTATCCACACGCACACTCTGATGACTCCAGCTGGCCTTGAACATCGGAAACACCCGCTTCAATGAGGTCATGGAGGCCCAGCTGCCCTCTCACGGTGGCACTAAGCCCTCCGCGGAGAGTGACATGTACGGAGATGCGGGGTTGGAGGGATGCTGGCTGAGGGATGCTGCCTTCCCCGCTCCCGGGGCCTTAGAGGGGTCCAGGATCAGAAGCTTGGGGAGAGGGGAGCCTCAGATTTGGAAGTCTCCAAGACACGATTCTGAGGAACGGGACACTGTGTCCTTCGTGGGATGGTGCCAGGGTCGGCTGGCTGGAAACGGCCCTCGCGGAGAACTGTGCTTGTCTTGGTAGGAGCACCCGCAGGGACTACATTGTGGCCAAGTATGTGGAGCACAGGTTTGCCCGCCGGTCTGCGTGTGAACCCCAGAAACTCCGGGCAGCCATTTACAACAGGGACCTCCTGTCAGTCCTGGAGGCCTTTGCCAGTGGGCAGGACTTTGGACAGCCACTGCCAGGGCCTGATGGGCAGGTGAGAACCCCTGCCGAGGACCACTTGTAACCCACCTGCACACACATACGCCCCAGGGCCAGCGCTTACTGCCCTGGACCCCGTCTCTGCCATCTGCTCGTATCTCACCCACAGAGGGGAAAATGGGAAAAAGCACAACTTCAGTCAAGCAGACCTGAGCCAGAATCCTGATTATGTCTTTTTTCCAGCTGTACAATCCAGGGCAGTTTGCTTATCTGAAACTCATTTCCTCATCTGTAAAATGGGTAAATAATAGCTCCCACAGGGTTGACTAGCTTGTAAGTAGATGAGGGCAGGTCAGATTAGAGCAGGAAGGCTGTTCCAGGAATGAACACCCTGCGAACAAAGAGAAAAAGTACCAGACACACTGGAAGGATTAAATCAGGAGTTGCTGATTGGACATAAAAAATGGGATGTCAGGGCTGGGGGTGTGTCTGAGTGGTGTGGGGTGCGCTTAGCGTGCACAAGGCCCTGTGTTCAACCCCCAGCATCCCCCCAAAAAACTGAATATCTTTGAGCTGTCTGTCTGACACCTTGTTGGGCCGCCCAGAGACAATGAGGGGACAGCACTTAGGTGCGGTCTGAATGACAGGGAACAACTCTGTGATTGACAGCAGAAAGCATGAGGCTGTGGGAACCGGCAGGGGAATTAGATACAGAGATGCGGCCCGGGGCTGGGGATATAGCTCAGTGGCATGAGCACCTGCCTGGCAAGTGCAAGGTTGTGAGTTCAACCCCCGGTACCGGGAAAAAAAAAAAAAAAAAAGCACATGAGATTCGGGCGCAGGCCAGAATGAGGTTTGGAGGCACCATTCGTGGGGGGGCGGAGGAGGAAGGACCGTGGCCTGAACCAGTGAGGGAATGATTGATCCTTCCGCCTCCCCCAGATGGGAGGCTGTGCCCCTTCAGTGTCGTCTCTCTGGGGTTCTGCAGCTTCTTATCTGGAAGCGGCAGGGCGGTAGGAGTTTGAGAGGGCAGCATCGGGTGGGGGCAGGTGAGCAGGGGAAACTCAGGTGTGGACATGTATCCAGGCCCCTGGAGAGCTGGCCCTGCACTTGGCCGTCAGAGTTGCCAATCAGGCGTCCCTGCCCCTGGTAGACTTCATCATCCAGAATGGGTAAGAACCTGCGTGCCACCTGCCCTCCTCCTCACACTGTCCCTCCTTTTTCCCCCTCTCTGCCTCTCCCCCTGGTTTTGACCTCTTCACCTGCCCGCCTTCCATGCTCCCTCCCCCAGGGGCCACCTGGACGACAAGGCTGCGAATGGAAACACCGCCCTGCACTATGCCGCACTCCATGGCCAGCCTGACTGCCTCAAGTTGCTGCTGAAAGGGAGAGCGTCAGTGGGCACAGGTGCAGCTGAGTGCCCCCCATCAGATTCCATGCCCACTGCCCTTGGGTGGGGCTGCCTGCCTGCTTCCTGGAGGAAGGGCACTGATGACAAGCCCCACTTTGCAGACAGATGGGCTTACTTGTGACTGCCTTTGTATCCTTAGGGGTCTGTCATTCATCTCTAGAACCTCAACTTTCTCATCTGTAAAATGGGAGTGATACCATGGGCCTACTTGGCCTGCTAAAAGGATTAAATAAAATAATACTTCTGATAGTACCTAGCAAAATAAACACTAGCAAATTTGCATAATACTGATTACAGTAGCTGCTGTTTACTGTTTTAACATATGCCTGCTAATGTGCCAAGTGATTTATACATATTAATTCTCACAAGAACCTGGTCAGATGGTTTCAAATACAGTGGTACCTCAGTTCATGAACTTAATTCTTGCCACGATTCTGGTGTCAAACTGAATTAGACGAGAACTGAATCAAATTCAGTGGTTAGGTACAATGCTGACCGTATAGGGAAATTTGATTTGGTTCTTGTCCAATTCAGCTTGTGATCAGAATGGTGGAAAGAATTAAGGACATGAACTGAGGTACCACTGTGTTGTTAATTTTATGGATGAGACAGTTAAGGCCCGGCAAGGTTCAATAACTTACTCAAGGTTACGTAGCCAGGAAATGGCAGAGCCAGGATTGACACCTAGACATTCTGATTCCAGAAGCCCACCTTAATCTCTAAGCTGTTACGTTTCTTCCACCGTGACTATGACCCCTGGCTTTGCTCCCCCCCAGTGAACGAGGCAGGAGAGACGGCTCTGGACATAGTTAGGAAAAAGCAGCACAAGGAGTGTGAAGAGCTGGTGAGTCTGAGGGAAGAGGCTGCCCTCTGACCCCTCCTCTCCCTGCTGGGCCCTGACCTCTGACCTGGAAAGTCTGTTTCTGGCAGCTGGAGCAGGCGCAGGCGGGGACCCTTACCTTCCCGCTGCACTTGGACTACTCCTGGGGCATCTCCATGGAGCCTGGCTCTGACAGCGAGGATGACGAGGAGGAGAAGGTGGGGACCAGCCTCTGCCCCAGCCCCTGCCCCTCAGGCCTAAGATGGCAGAAGGAAAGCCACACTGGGCCTGGTGTCGGGCAGGGCAGGCTGAGCTGGGGAAACCAGGCTGTCCTTGCCCCACAGCACTGCCCTCCGAGGCCCCCAGCCCAAGCCCGCTGGGCCAGTGGGAGGCTGGACATCAGCAACAAGACCTATGAGACCATCGGCAGCCTGGGACCAGCTACCCTGCAGAGCCAGAGTGAGGACTGCCCCCCGCCCTTGCCAGTCAAAGCCTCTTCTCGGACCATGGTCCACGGGCGTACGGCCCATGCCAGTGGAGGTAGAGTTGGCTGCCCAGAAAAATGCCTACCATTTTTGAGGGCCTACTCTGCGCTGGGGCACTGAACCAACAGTGCATATGAGCTGGTCCACCCTGTCCTCACAGTCACTGGCCGGTGGGGCCTTCCATCCTTCCCTTAAGGGTAAAAGAACAGATTTTAAGTAAGCAACATACTCAAGGTCCCATAGCCTCTAATGTGGAATTCAAACCCAGGTCTCTTAATCCAGATGACCCAGCTCTTATTCCACATTCCTCCTCATTTTGCTTAAATAAACAGACAAGAGTTTATGGAAAACCGTATGTGGGGGTGCACGCCTGTAATCCCAGCGCTCAGGAGGCTGGGGCAGGAGGACTACCATGAATTTGAGGCCAGCCTGGTCTACATACAAAACCAGCCTGAAGTACATAGTGAGACCTTATCTCAAAATACCCGCCCACCAAAACAAAGTTATGGAGCATCCACTGTGTCCGAAGTCCTTTGGGGGCTACCCAGACTCTCGATCTAGTGAGGAGATAAAAACTGGAATGTGCAGCTCAGTGGTAGCGCGCACTTGTCTAGCATGTGCGGCGGCCCTGGGTTTGAGCCCCAGTATTGAAAAAAAAAGTCCTGGAATGCAGTTGATTGTAGTGTAAGGCTCAGCGCCATAGAGCACATTAATCCCCAAAGGACAGGGATTTGACTGTTGACAGCTGTTTCTCCAGTACCTTGCGCTGGGCCTGGCTGGCTGTGCTCAGGAACTACTTGCGGCGCGGGTAGAGCAGGCTTGTTCTGGGGGGCCGGGAGGGAGCAGGTCCTGTTGGGGTTCGGATGGATTAGAAGGGCTTGGGGGAGGGGGTGAGTAGAACCTGGGCTGGACTGAGGGGCGGGCTGGGTGCGAGAGCTGAGGTCCAGAGAGAAGCGGGGCGTCGAGCTGGCGTGAGCAGCTGATGTGAACGTACCCTGCAGTGGAAGAGGACAGCTGGAGAGGTGGAGGGGCAGGGCGGGCGGACAGAAGAAACATGATAGATCGTGGAGGCCAAAGACTGCTTTGATACAGAGCAGAGCAAATGATAAAAACAGGCTTTGTCACTTCTGCTCCCAGATCGTTCGGAAGTCTCCAGCCTGAGTTCCGAGCCCCCTGAGGCCTCTGAGGGCTTGGGCAGCCCAGCTTCCTCCTCCTCCAGCCTCACAAGCCCTGTGGAACCTGGGGGGCCCAGCCAGGCCCTTCCCACCTCTGAGGAGGGCCTCCGGGAGCCCCCCGGCACCTCCCGAGCTGGCCTAACATCTGGGACTACCCCCGTGGACGGGTACCTCCCCGTCAGGTTCAGGTGGGTGAGGGCCCAGCTGTGTGTCCTGGGCAAGTTTCCTGACCTCTCTGAGCCTCCATTTGTTTCCCTGGCTCTAATAGTAACTGCCCCAAGCACGGCCACATTCCAGCGCTGGGCCCACACTGTAGGCAGATCCTGGACCTTGGGTGGAGGGTCTTGGGCCCTTTCCCCTTCCTGCCCCAGCCTGCTCCCAGGTCTGCCCTGGGACCCTGGCTGCTGAGGTTAGAAGAGAGAAGGCTCAGCCCCACCTATGTAGCTTGTGTCCTCAACTCCAGCCCAGGATCCAGTCCTCTCCCTTCCTTGGACACCCTTTCTTTCCAGAGTTTAGGGAAGCTGGACTTGGAGCTCCCTCCAAAGCTCCCTCCAAAGCCCTCTGGGGCTGTGATGGACCCAACCTCGGGGTCCTGTGGACTCTGCCTGTCCTTCCTAAGCTCCCGGCTTGCTGTTCACATAAGCCCAATCTCCCCATTTTGAGCAGCTCTGGGCACTAAGGGGACATCGGCCTTTCCCTGCCTTCCAGCTCGGAGAGCACGCGCTCCTATCGGCGGGGAGCTCGGAGCCTGGAAGATGGTCCCTCAGCCCGACAGCCTCTGCCCAGAAGGAACACGCCGGTAGGAGCCCAGAGACTGTGGTTTGAGGGCGGGGGGCGGGGGGCGGAGTTGTCAAAGATGGGCATAGCAGGCTGGGAGACTTCTCCTCAAGAGGGGCGCACAAACATAGGGGTCCAGATGGCCACCATTTGGCCAGTCCCCATCTAGTGCCCCTCCTTTCAGCTCCAGCCTACGGCTGTGTAAAGCTGAGGCGAGCCCAGGCCTTGAGGGACAGCAGAGGTGACAGGGCCCGACCTGTGTCTGCTCCCCAGGGGAGGATGAGTAGAGCTGTGTCTGCAGGGCCAGCAGCACGGTCAGTGCAGAAGAGGCAGGAGCAGGCTCTGGTGTCCCTCACTCTGCTCTTGTCCAGGAGGCTCCTGGAATCCACAGGGACTCCCCGATCCAGGCATAGAAGGATGTAGGGACAGGGCAAGAGCTACATCCTTCACCTTGCTCCTCCCTGCCGAATCGCAGTCTCCAGCTGTTACACATGTGTGGCTGAACCTGCGGGGGCGGGGGCATGGTCAGAGGCCTCCGCTGTTTCTGGTGCCCTGGGAATTCCTCAGGGATGGCACTGATTATCTGTGCTGGGAGTGGGGGAGGACAGGGGCGGGAGCTGCCTCTCTCTGAAGAGTCATCTTCAGTCTATTAAAGTCAAGCACCGGTTACACATCTGTGTCCACCTCCTGCTTTTTGCTGTTGCCCCGAAAACCATGTATCCATCGCCAGGCATTTAGCGGATACTGCTTGTGGCATGTGTGATAGTAAGAACTCAGGCTTTAAGAGTGAAGAAACCTGGGGTACATAGCTTTGCTTCTCTGAGCTTTGCCTCTTTAAGCACCATGTGTAGAATGGGAATAACTTAAAATGCCCCATTATGGGACAGACATGAACTGAGCGGTACATAATAGGTGCTTAGAAAATGTTGGTTTCATCCTTGTTTCCCCAGATTGGCTTCACTGAAGGAGAAGGCTCAAAAACTAGTGTTCTTCCAGCAAGTTCTTTGTAACTTTTGCAAGACTTGCTCCTTGCTGACCCCTGCGTGGCCCATGCTGGACCCCAACATGCAGAGCTGGGACCTGAGCTCACAGAAGCGGGAGCTGAGGATCCATTCCCTTGGGTCTGGCTCTCTCTGTCCTTCGTGGCCTTCTTCCTGTTGTGGACCTTGCCCCTTGCCAAGGACACTGGGCCTCCACACTGAGGCTGATGGTGGCTCTTCTCCTCTATCTCACTGCTCCCGGGGCTGGGCAGCCTTGTACCTGGATCTGAGTCCTGAGCTGGCTTCAGCTACAGAACCCTCAGTCCCTCATCAGACGAGGATGGTGTCTCTCCCTTCGGTCAAGGGCTGCAGTAGGACACGCCCTCCTGCATCATTCTCTTCCAGACTGGGGACTGTCTTGGCCTCTTCTTGGTCTAGCAGTTCTTTACTGAATTCCAGCTATCTGTCTAGGCCTGCACTAGGCACCGTGGATGTCGTGTACATAAGGCAAGGGTCCTGCAGGTGTGGTCCCTTGCTGGGAAGCTGGTTTCAAGGACCGGCATAAGAACATGCAGAATCATATTCTGGAGAATAGTTCTGGGCCCAGGGGCAGGACCTACATACACAGCTGGTTCCTGTCTGACCATTAGCTGCCTGCAGCCCATTTTTGTTGCAGTTGGCCAGTGCCTATGCTGTAGTGGCTACTGAATAAACATCCTGAATGCCTGTCATTTGCAGGGCAGGGCAGCCCTCCCTGGGATCTGGACTCGGGACCCTCCCCAGTCAAGAAGTATAGTATGACTCACCCACATTTCCCTGTCTCCTTGAGGGAGCAGGAACAACAGGAATGGTCTGGGTTATGGATCCCCACTTCCGTCCTCTTTCTCTTGGTCAGTTCAGGGGCCTTCCAGATGGAGAGTGAGGGGCTACAAAAGGACAGAGGAGAGTGACAGAACAAAGACTTTAAGATTCTGCTTCCCTGGGTCAGGAATATCCCCCAGAGCTCAGCCCCGATGAGGAGGCAGGCACTCCCTCACCATCAGCAACCACTAACGCCCCTGCTCTGCAGCTACTGGGTGCTGAGCCGAGCCAGGCCAAGCAGGATGCCACAGGGCATCAGGGCCAGTACCACAGTGTGGCCAGGAGCCTGGACTGTTCATCCCAGAGCCTTACTGGTCTGCGGTGACTGGGAAACAGAATTGCCTTCTGAGCCCTCGGAATCTGGTTTCACTCATCTCAAACTTGTTATTTCACTCATCCGTAATAAAGAATTTCTGGGGGTAAATTCCATTGGCCTCATCTCTGGGGTCCGAAGAATAAGGGGGAAAGGGAAGGAATCTTGTGGCTAGGAATTCTTCCTCTAAACTTGGCAAGAGAGACAGTCGGGTGTGGAGCAGTGGTTGTGGTATAACCAGGCATAATTTTGCCCTGGGGGACACTTGGCACAACCTAAAGTAGTTCCCAGGTGGAGGATGCTACTGGCCTCTAGTGGACAAGGGCCAGGGATGCTGCTAAGCGTCCTATGCTACCCCATGTCTTAGTGGGTTTGTGTTGCTGCAACAAAGTCTCAGAGCTGGTACCTTCTAAAGTAAAGAGGTTTATTTGGCTGCTAACTCTGCTGTCTTGCCCTCCTCCAGCTGTTGGAGGGTCCAAACAGCATGGCCCTGGGCTCCTGGTCTAGCCACCCTGCATCACAGCATGACAAAGAAACAGAAAGACAGCCAGCAGGGTGCAGAAGGAGCAGGAGGGCTTGCTCTATAACAACCCATTCTTGGGTCTGGTGATACAGCTCAGCAGCACAAGTGCCTGCCTGGCAAGTGCAAGGTCCTGAGTTCGATTCCAGGTACTAAAAAAAAAAAAAGCAAAGAAACAAACCATTCTTACCAGGCCAGGTGTAGTGGCTCACGCCTGTAATCCCAGTGCTTGCGAGGCTGAGGCAGGAGAATTGTTGTGAGTCTGAGACCAGCCTAGCTACATAAGTGAGCTCAAGGCCAGCTACATAAGTGAGCTCAAGGCCAGCCTGAACTGCATAGTGAGACCCTGTCTCAAAAAGACAAAAAAAAAACCAACAAAAAAAACCCAACATTCAAACATTCTTACCAGAGCTGACCCAGTTTGGGAGACCAGTACCATCCCTTCCAAGGTGGTACCTCCTCTGCATAATTACCTTTCCCTAACCCTCCCCACCTTAAAATTTCCACCACCTCTCAACCCTGGGAGCCAAGCTTCCGGCACAGGAAGCCTTGGGGGCACATTCAAACCACAGCCACAGGTCAGCCCCGCGACAATGAATTATCTAGTCCAAACTGTGACTCCTGCTGAGGTCGAGGAGGCAAGCGCACTGGCCTAGATGCTCGGAGACCTGGTGTGTTTGGCTTGGCTATGGTCCCTGCCACAGTCCCTGTTGACTGCCCCGAGATAAGGACTTGATTGAGGGCAAGTAGTTTATTTGTGGGAGGATCCCAGGAAGTACGGTGAGGGGGTACGGAAGTGAAGCCGAAGGTAAAAGCAATAAAGGGTGTGTTCATGTGGGGTGACCCCTGCGGGCAACAGGGGCTTGAGCTTGTTGGGCACCTTATTCTCCATATTGTCCCACCAAGATGGAAGAAGTGGGGCGCTTACCCCCAACTCCGATCTCTTGTTGATTAGCCCTTTCTGGGCATTAATTTCTGGCCTGTTCTCGAGCTTGTAAAGAGCTGTGGGCAACTGTCAGAGGTGTGTCCAGGAATTGCTTGCAGGTGACATTTGAGGTGGGCAAGCAGTTGGAGGGAAAGGTACCACCGTGGCATCACAAAAGTCCAGAGGGGACTGAGGGGATCACGCCCCTGAGGGGATCACGCCCTCTTTGGTCTCCAGTCTTCCCATCTATAGGATGAAAAGGTAAGACCTGATTTTTTTTTTTTTTTTTTTTTTTTTTTTGGTCCTTCTAGCTCCAGTGATGTAGGAGTCCACTGCTTTGATGTCCAGAGTGTGGACGGATGGGTGGAAGACTGCATGCTAAGCAAGTGCCCTACCACTGAGTCAGTGTTTTGTTCCTCTCTAGGTACCCAGGGCTAGAACTTCTGGCGCACAGTAGGTGCTCAGTAAATGTATGTCAAATGAATGAAAGCTTCTTCCTCTCCTACAAACCTTTCCTCCTTTTCTTAACTGCTTTGCACATAGGCCCAATAAATGTGCTTTCTTCAGAGGGGATCATCCCCAACTGCGCAGGCTATGCCCCCCACCTGGAATTCAACGCTGTCCCTGATATTTAAGATTTCCTTTGCCCAGTTTGTTGGGACTAGGTGTGTCCTGATCACGTGTTTGTTGAATGAATGAAATGAATGTCCTACCTTGACTCCAGTCACACAAGCAACAGTTGAAAACCAGACTGTCCCTGTGCCCCAGAGTGGGATAGGGTTCTCTGAGAGAGGAGTTTTAAGCAGGCACTCCACACCACAGCCCCGCAGCCTGCACACTCTGCGGGCCACTTGTCCTGCCTCCCCTCAAGGACCCTTCCCAAGAAGGTCGCCCATTAAACTCACTTGTTAAGGAAGGGAGCCAGGGATGCAGGGGCACTGGGAAGGCCCTTCCACAAGAAGGCAGGACTGTGTCAGCTGGAAAGACGGGCACAGTTTTTTCCCCTCACTCCCACCCAAAATTACCTTTCCAAGCCCAAACCTACTGACCGGCACCAGCCTGACCCTAAGGTACCTATGCACACCTCATAAGTATTTCTCACCTAAGTGCCCTTAAGAATCCAAGCCCTTCACCACTCAGAGGTATAGCCCTGGGGCCAGTGGCACCCCGCAGTTAGAAATTGGCAGCCTCACTGTAACAAGTATACAGACCCGAACAGCTGCTTGCATGCGCATGCCCAGGCCGCAGGCAGAAAGGAGTGAGCCTAACTTAGCGCAGAGCGGGACGCAGTGATTAGCGCCAAGCATGGTTCCAGCGCACCAAGTTGTCTCCGCTTGGGCACAGGCACGCAGCGGGGCCTTCCCACTCCAAGCCGCAGCACTGGAGCCCAGAACTCCTCCGTCGCCCTGTGGGCCACGGCTGTCACCTGTGGCTAGGGACAAGGGCCTCTCGCTCGCCTGACAGCCCTTCTCGTCAAATCTCCCTCCGGCTCCGGACTCCCCTGGGACGGTGGAAGGGAAGGGCCCCGTCCCTCTCCACAGAGGCCTGACAGGCGGCCGGGGCGGGCAATCTTTGCCTGGCGGAGTCCTTGAAGTCTATATTTAGCGCTCGCCACCCCTCCCAGCCCCGAGGTTGAGAGGCCGCCAAGGGGGAGGGGAGAGCCCCGCCCCCGCCCCCGCCGTGTGTGTGTGTGTGTGTGTGTGTGTGTGTGTGTGTGTGTGTGTGTGTGTGTGTGTGTGTGTGTGTGTGTGTTTGAGCACGCGCGCGCGGTGTGTGTGGGGCTCCGGCGGTTGCGCGCCCTTCACCTTGCTGCACAGAAGCCCGGCTGCTGCCCTGAGCCCCTAGCCCAGCCGGGCGTCGGGCGTCGGGCGTTGCGGGCCAGCATGGGCCAGGAAGAGGCGCTGCTGAGGATCGCCCGAAAGCTGGAGAAGATGGTGGCCAGGAAGAACACGGTGAGGCTGCGAAGTTTGGACCAAGGCCCACGCCCCCGGGAGGCACCGCGCGGACGAGTTGGGGCGCCCTGGGGCACGTGCGGGGCTCAGGGTAGGGACACTTGCCGGGCACCTGGTGGCGGGGGAAGACCCTTGCCGGGCACCTGGGGTGAACGTGCACACCCCGGGGACCCTGCACTTCCCTCTGTACGGGTAGCGTTCAACCCTGCGCCGCCTGTGCGGGGCCTTGGAAAAGCGGTCGGAGAGACTTGAATCTGGTACAGGACTTTCGGAGTTCCCGGACTCACTGCGTGTGCAAAGCCCGGGAACGACCGGGGGCTGGAGGGGCAAATCCTGGGTGTTCCAAGAAAGAGCAGGAAAGCGCGTGAGAAAGGGTGCAGGGCTGCACTTCTCCCGCGCCGGAGTGGCTCTGCCGGAGAGAAGCAAACGCGGCGGATCCCGCGGCTCCATAGCCTGCGTGCCAGGCGCAGTTCTGTTTGCAACTTTGTTTCTTGGCTGCGGAGTGGGGCTGGGGCGAGCGAGGCCGAACAGGTGCGAGCTGGCGAGGGATGAGGTCCGCGGGAGGCCTGGGCCCGGGGACTGGGGGAGGTGCGCCGCGCGGACAGCCGGGGAGATGCGCGCGCTCTGCTCTACCCGAGGGTCCCCAGGCCGCAGTCCCTGCAGGCAGCGTTCAGCGCAGGCCCGAGGAGAGTTAATGTTTGATCCTCCCCTTCCTTGATCTTTGCCTCAGGCTACGGGCTTTGGGTCCTGGGGTCCCGCAAACTTGGCCAGGGTCTCCAAGCCTGTAGTCTCATGCTGGGTTGGAGAAGAGATGGGAGAGGGCTCCGCTGAACATGCCTTTCACCTTGACCTGCCCGGGATCCTCTTCTGTCCACTGTCCATAGCCGTGTGCTGCAGCAGGATTTGCATTTCCAGTATGTCAGGCTTGTGCCTAGATGTCCCCCCAAAGCCTCATTCGGTCATAGGTGGGGCTTCCTCAGAGGTGGCTGAATCTACAATGCATGAGGGTGGGTTTAAGGGTGGGTGATTATGAAATCACTTCACTGTTTGGCTTGGCACCTAATCCGGCTAGCCTGGATATGATATCAGGGACAGAAAGAGCCCTGTCCTATCCCGTGCTTGCTTTGCTACCTTCTGCCAGCCATGAACTGTTTCTCCTTTGCAATGTCTGTCCGCCATGCCGCCCTGCCTTGGAGACAGCTGACTGTGGACAGAAACCTCTGCAAACTGTGAGACAAATAAACCTCCCCTCCCTTAACTTTGGGTGTCAGGTATTTTGTCTCAGCAAAGAGAAAAGTTAACTAAGACACAGTACATTCGATGATCTTAGGAGCTTGGGAAAGGAAGGCTCTAGAGCTGACAAGAATGACAACGGCCCGAGGAAGGAGTCAATGGAAACATGGTGTGCCGGGAGCTTTAGAGTAGACACTGGGCAGCAATGAGACGCGTTCCTACAATGGCCGGAGCCTCATTTTCTCCACTACTGAGAAGATGGGGGGGTGCTCTGCAGGCAGCCAGGAGATGAGGTAGGATTTAGCAGGACTTCCAAGGGCTCGACGGGTACCTGGTAAGAGCCAGTGGGTGAGACCTGGCTCGGCACAGGCAGGTGAAATGCGGAAAGGCATGGCACCCACCTGCGGAGTGCGAGGAGCTTCTCCCCTGACACTCTCAGACCCTACCCCTTCCCATGCCCGGGTTCCAGGCTGATTCGGAATCCTTAATCCGAACCTCAAGCCATGGGGAGCACTTTCCCACCAGTGTCCTGGGCAGACTTCCAGTGCAGGGAGACAGGTTATCTCAGCCCAGTGCCTTGCCGACTCGCCACTCCACGGCGGGGGCCCTAGATGGGGTGAGGAACACTCAGGAGACCTGGGGAGAGGCTGTGGATTGGGGTGGAGCTCCAGCAGGGGAGAAAAGGAGCTTCCGGAGCCTCCTCCTCCTCGCTCCTTTTGCAGCCTTAGCCAAGCCACTCTGCTTCCTTCTTTGGGCGTCTGTTTTGTCTTCTGTGAAATGGGAAGGGAAAACAGTACCCGCTGTTGATGGGTTCCCGTGGAAGGGCCCGGAGCTGTCTCCAGGAAAAGCTTCAAGGCTGCACGCAGGGCAATCTGCAGCCACGTCTGCGCCTGGACTGTTGGCAGCATCTGGGTGGGCACAGAGCTCCTGGCATCTGGACAAGGAAGGTGGGGCTGCCGTGGAGTGAAAGCAGGCCTGCCTAGTGTGGATCCGCGAAAGACACACTTCCTGTCATGAGACAGCTCCTCCACGTTGCAGCTCAGGGCTGGCTCTTCTGCCAGTACCGACATCCCAGCGACTTAGGGCTTTGTCAGATGCTGTGAGCACCACCTGAAGCAGCTTCCAACAGACAACCAGGCACCAGCAGTCACAGCCACACACACACACGTGGTGACACCGATAGACATGGCCATACACGTACAGCCACATACCATAGCTAAACAAGCAACAAGGAGCCTAACTACGTGTGAGACACAGCTGCATAGGCTGGCATGACAGACATGACCCATGTGACATGCACTGACCATTGTAGGTGCAGAAAGATACCCAAAGGCAACCACACATGTGTACACACAGCACAGCCACACCCACACGCAGACACGCAAAGCTACAGCCTTAGCAAACAGCCGCATTTACCCACCCAGACGTAATTCTGGCAACATCCCATGGGGACAAATAGACACAGTAGGGCCTTGGGCTGCAGACCCACCGCTCCGCACCTGGTCCAGAGTTACTGCTGGCCGCACACCCACAGAGACACACCCAGTGACATTTGCACACGGCTTTCTGCACCCAGCCACAGCCCCGGCTCATGGCTGTTTCCCCAGTCGGACCCTGCTATGCAGAGATATGCACTCGTTAGTGAGCTGGAAATAGCTTAACAGGGTTGAATTTTGAGGAATTTTGCAAGCCACTTGTGAAACACAGCCATCACAAAAAATTAAATTACTGCTAATTACATGGAAAAACAAAAGTAATGACTATTCCAGAATCATCACCTCCTAATTATTTTACTGCATTTTACTACCAGCTATGGTCTAGAGATGATTTACTTCTGGTAAATCTAGGGGTGGAAGTTCCATATGATGATATGGTACTGCCCATCTCTTCCCAGTACCTCCTTCAGCTCAGTGACAACATGTTGCTAACTTAAAATTGGCCATGGGAAGAGCATTAACATCACAGACACTGGCAAATACTCCTGAGTTTTTTCCCTAAAGAACCGATTGTCAAATATGGGCCAAACACCTGACCACAACAGTCCCTGCTGCTATCCCATGATTGTGCACATGCAGACAGGTCTGTGTTCACATCCATACAGTCTGAACATGGGTTTGAGCCAGGAAGCCTGAATTTAAATCCCAGTTTAGCTCGTCCAAAGTATGTGCCAGGCATGGTGGCGCACGCCTGTAATCCCAGCACTTGGGAGGCTGAGGCAGGAGGATCTTTGCGAGTTGGAGACCAGCCTGGGCTGCGAAGTGAGCTCAAGACCTTGTCTCAGAAAGACCAAAAAAAAAAAAAAGTGTGTAACCTCAGGCAAATTATTTAACTTGTTTCTTGGAATCTTTTTCTGTAAAAACAGAATAATTCTGTAAAATGGGGATGGGGAATAGGACCTAGCCTGTGGAGTTATTGTAATGGCTCAAGGCAGGTAAAATACTTAGAATAGCACCCCACACATAGTACGTAATAGTAAGCCTTTAGTCTCTCTCACTTTTCTTTCTTCTTTCTTTCTTTCTTTCTTTCTTTTTTTCTTTCTGTTTTGTTTTTGCCTTTTTGAGACAGGGTCTCACTCTTCAGTTCAGGCTGGCCTTGAGCTCACTTTGTAATCCAAGCTGGCCTCGAACTCCCAGCGATCCTCCTGCCTCAGCCTCCCAAGTGCTGGGATTACAGGCATGTACCACCACACCCGGCATCTTTCTTTCTTTCTGTCCAGGGCTTGAAACCAGGGCCTTCACACTAAGCTATATCCTGTAACCCGCCCCAGCCCCACTTTTGAGACAGGGTCTCACTAAATCACTAAGTTGCCCCTGGCTGGGCTCAAACTTGTGATCCCCCCCCCAAGAGCACTGTGTCTGCAGGTGTGTGCCACATCGGGCGTAAGCCTCTAATTAATGTTTCATGTGCAGTTGTATGTCCCCAAGTTCACGCCCATGCACATCTGCAGGTCACACCTCTGAAAACACACTGAACCCAAGTTCAAAGGCGGCTAAGGACCGACGGAGGGCAGCCCATGGGACATGGTCCAGGCTATGGCAGATGCAAATTGGCAGGTGGACCCATGCAAGGGACATAAGGACACAGTCCACTGATGCTCCCCAAGGAGCTGATGTCAGGACAGGAGGCCAGGGCTGGCTTCTGGACACTACACTTCATCTTTCTCAAAAGGCTGAGAAGCGAAAGGGCTGGTTTGATGAGTGGGAGAAAGAAAGCTAAAATGAGTCGGGGGTGTATTCAGGACCCGCTATACAGATTTTCCCTTTTGAGCTTCCTTCTTTCCCCTCCTACCTTCTGCCTTCTGCCTTTGGCTTTATTCATTCACACATCCATTCCCTCAGGGAGAGCTAGGTGGAGCTCTTAGGCCTCAGAGATAAAAATAGTTCTCTTTATCTAAGAGGAGCAGAAAGTGTTTGTCCACAAGAAGACTTGACAGTGAATGTTCCTGGTTGGAGTAGCCCCCAGCTGGAAACCACCTTAAACCTCCCATCCATAGATGAATGGAGAAATAAATTTTGGAGAATACATACAATGGAGACTTGCTCAATGAAAAGGAACTTTTTTTTTTTTGTCTTTTTGAGACAGGGTCTTACTATGCAGTTCAGGCTGGCCTTGAGCTCACTTTGTAGCCCAGGCTAGTCTCGAACTTGCAATGAACTTGCAACGATCCTCCTGCCTCAGCCTCCCGAGTGCTGGGATTATTGGCATGCATCACCATGCCCACCTGAAAAGGAACTGCTGACCTCTGAGCCAGCATGGATGCATCTCAGATTAATTAAGCCAGTGAAAGCAACCAGGAAAAAAGTGTCCCTGCTGTACTTTTTATATACAATCTTTAAAAATGCAAGGTTGCTAATAGTGACAAACAGCAAAGTGGTAGTTGCTGGGGGTTGGTGGTAGTGGGAGGGACAGATTACAAAAGGCCCAGTGGGACTCTTGGAGATGATGTCTGTGCTCTTATCTTGATTGTGGTGGTAGTTTCATGGATTCATACGTAGGTCAAAATTCATCAAACCATCCAGTGCAATATGTGCAGTTTATTGTATATCCATTATGCCTTGATAAAGCTATTTATCCCTTCAGCAGCTTAACCCAGTGTCACTCCAGCAGCATGTTTGTTTATGTGCTATCTCGAGCATCACCAGGGCAGGTGTCATTTCAACCACTCAATTCTTCTATTGAATACGTTTAATAAAATTGTCATTTTTATATTTCCTATTATATTATCTTATAAATTTATAAAAAACTATGACCAATTTTTGTCATCTGGTATTTAAATAATTAGGCTGGTAAGTGGTTAAAAAGCTCACAATACCCAGGCGTAGAGGTATAGACCTATAGTCCCAGCTACTCAGGTGGCTGAGGCAGGAGGATCGCTTGAACCAACAAACTGGAGGGCAGCCCAGACAACTTGGTGAGATCTGTCTCTAAAGTGTCCACAGTGCTTGCCCTCAGGTGGGACAGGAGGAAGGGAGGCTACAGACACACAGGCAGCTCCTGTGGGAGGCAGGGAGGGCACACTGGTAGTAGGCAGAGTGGAAGCAAAGGCGGGAGTCGGGGTGAGGAGTCAGGGCCGGGCCCTGGCTCAGCTGCATGGTGGGACATGAAGTTAGAGAGCTGGTCTGGGCCAGAACGTTTCCTTATCGCTCTTCTTCCTGCCCCATGTCTGTCTCGTGTCCGTCTACCCCTCCTCCAAGCCCACAGTCCTTACCTTGTGACCTCTCACAGGACGGGGCCCTGGACCTTCTGAAGAAGCTGAACAGCTGTCCAATGTCCATCCAGCTGCTTCAGGTGTGGGGTAGCCCCTGGGACAGCACGTCTGGGGGAGGGAAGGGCCCTGGGGGGAGTCCGGCCAGGGTGGCACCTGGAGGAATTTCCCAGGGGAGCCCTGGGAAGGGAGGGGCATCTTGAGGTATTGATGTGGGGGATGGAGGTGTCTTGTAGGGACAGAATACTTTCTGGGCTTGGGGAGCCCTTGGGTCTAGGGAAAGGCTGATTTGCTTTCCTTGCATACCCTCCCATGTCCCAAGGCCCTGGCCTGTGGGATCCAAGAGGTCCATGGCCCAGGGAGAAGGAAAAGTCTCTCAGTTTTCGATCCTCCCTGATTGTTCACACAGCCCACAAACTTCATAGACACGCCCAGCTCTGAAAGATGTGTGCAGGTCCAAGCTGTAGAAGCCCATCAGCAACCCTCCAGCTTTTCACAAAAGCAGTTACCTGTTTTGTGTGGGGGGGTTGTCTTTTTGAGACAGGGTCTCGCTATGCAGTTCAGGCTGGCCTTGAGCTCACTTTGTAGCCCAGGCTGGCCTCGAACTTGCAAAGATCCTCCTGCCTCAGCCTCCCTAGTGCTGGGATTACAGGCGTGCGCCATCACACTTGACTGTTACTTGTTAATAGAGGGCTGAGCCTTGGGCGCTGGGCCTTATGCAGGGAGGCAGATCAGGGCCTCAATTACAGGAAAGCTACAGGTTTGGGGTTATTCCCCAGCCATGGGTCAGGAAGGACTCTGGAGGTAGGTTTGGAGGAGGTGGTGGAGCTAGTCCTGCCAATTAGAGCAGCCAGTCCTGTGTGTCCATTGCCAGCCCAGCCCTTATCCTGCTTCTTTGCAGACAACCAGGATTGGGGTTGCTGTTAATGGGGTTCGCAAGCACTGCTCAGACAAGGAGGTGGTGGCCTTGGCCAAAGTCCTCATCAAAAACTGGAAACGGCTCCTGGGTGAGACTTGAACCATGGTTTTTTCCCCCTAGCGCCTGGAAGGGGCACTGCTTGGCTCATAGCAAGCAGTTAGCATATGTTTGTTAAGTGACTTAATAAAGGACAGATGGCCTCTGTCATGTCGTGAAGAATGCCAGTACTGTGTGTGCAAGTATGATGTGCGTAGACAGGCGAGCTTATTGTACATGTGCCTGTGTGCGTGCTCATGTGTTTGTGTGTATACTGCATGTCTGCCTTGGTATACTTGTATGGCTATGTGTGTTGGTGTGTGTGCCAGTGTATTTATGTCCCTGTGAGCATGTATATTTGTGCACACAGGCATGAGTGCATGTGTGTGTGTGTGTGTGTGTGTGTGTGTGTGTGTGTTGGGAGTGTAAGCAGCTGTCCCCATCCGTGCCTTTTGGTCCCTCCTCCCCAGAGGTATGCAGGGTTCTTCTGCTGAGGAGGAGCTCAGTTGAGAGACAGTGTCACTTTTTTTGTGTTCAGAATCCCCAGGATCTTCCAAAAGACAGGAAAGAGAAAAAGCAAAGAAGAAGAAGAAAAAGAAGGAGAGAGGGCTTGCCTGTTCGGACTGGA
The DNA here is from genome assembly GCF_000276665.1 of Chinchilla lanigera. Classification (NCBI taxonomy): domain Eukaryota; kingdom Metazoa; phylum Chordata; class Mammalia; order Rodentia; family Chinchillidae; genus Chinchilla; species Chinchilla lanigera. The sequence goes on along the minus strand of NW_004955452.1, from coordinate 3,426,432 downwards.
AGTCGGAGGCAGCCCTTTCTCCGCCCAGGAAGAAACGAGAGGAAGAACCCAAGAACAGGTACTTTTTCTGGGATGGAGAGGTGGGGACTGACACTTGTCACATCCTCCGTCGGCAGCTTTGGGTCTACCCTTTCATGAGGCGTCGCAGTGCCAGGAGGCGGATGTTACGGCTCCCGCAGTACTCCCCCCGGGGGCTTCGGCTCATCTGACTGCCGTGTAAGGCCACAAGTGCCACTGGATAGAAAGATACAGGGACACAGTGTGGCAGCTTCAGGCCTTGCTCATCCTCAGCAGCTCTCACAGGGGGCCACAGCCACCCAGGGCTGTCCTCTGGATCACCCAGGGAAACAGATCACAATGACAGGGAGCCCCTGGTGAGAAGCCCCATGTCTCAAACATGGTGACTGTCCCATAGAGAAAGCTTCTGGGATCCAGTAAGGATAATATCCACGGGGGCTGGGGATTTAGCTCAGCGGCACAGCGCCTGCCTGGCAAGCGCAAGGTCGTGAGTTCCATTCCCGGTACCAGAAAAAAAAAACAAAAAAGGATAATATCCACTGGCAAGATCCTCTAACCCATAGGCAGCTGAAAGCTGTGGTTTTCCACTAAGTGTCTGTAGTTTATTCACACTTTACCGGTTGGGTCATTTGTGCTGTAATGTAGTTGCCTGGTAACATGGCCAGCACTCCACAGTTTGTGAGGCCGGGAATTTATTTGTCCATTAAGAGCAGATGTTGGGTTAAATCTTTACTCAACATTCCTATTTAGCCACAAGGGAGCTGAAGGTCGGAGGAGCAAGGACTTTCTCTAGATCACACAGCTATGAAGAGAGCGGAATTTAAATCTTTGTTGGGCCTCCGCCCCTTTGCGGAGAGTTACAGAACAGTTGTTTGTCTCAACTCTACCCCTGCCCCTCCTTCCCTGCTCTAGCCAGGGAGTCCCCCAAAATCACAGGAGACTTGGGGAGGGCTCCGGTGCCACATCCATCGTGGTAGATTAACGCTTTGATGGATGTGTACATAAGTGAGCAAGGAAGATTGCTTGAGACCAGGAGTTTGAGGCCAAACTGGACAGCATAGTAAGATCCTGTCTCAAAAAAAGAAAAAAATCAGAAACAAAGCAAACAAAAGCAGGTAAGTTTTACCTGTTCTCTGTGTGACCAGATCGCTTCATTTCTTGTGAGTTTATTCATTGTCATAGTTACTTTTCTCTCACTGCTGATACAAAATACCACATGCACAAAGTTAAAGGGGGAACGGTTTACTTAGCTCAGATTATAGAGGCTTCAGTCCATAATCAGCTGGCTCCAGGGCAGGGTGGCATCACAGAGGAGAAACAGTTCAAGGGGGGGGCAGAAGGTGGCAAAGCAACAAGGGAGGACCCCAGCTCTTTCTATCCCTTATATCTTATCCAGGGTACTTAGGGCGGGTACACTCACACCTTAAACCTAGCACCCCTGATCCTAGCGTTACACCATGAATCAATCCCAGCGCATTATACACTCTGGATCCAGCCACATCTGAAAAAGCCTGACCTATGACTGCATGAGGCTTTGGAGGAACATCTATATCCAAACATAACACTCATCTGGGAGATAAGGGGTGGTACTAGGTAGCACCTAACTAAATACACCTGCTATACAAGAGACTTTAGCATTTTCAATATATCTGTCTGTTGACCCAGGGTATCTACTGTGTGGAACTCATTTTGAGAAATTAATCAGATGAAAGCAGAAAGGTTATGGTCTATGTGAAACTTCTTTCTGGTGGTGTTTCTGAAATATTTTAGAAATCTGAGTGTTTGTTTCTTTTCTTTTCTTTTTTTTTTTTTTTTTTTTTTTTTTTGTCTTTTTGAGACAGGGTCTCGCCTTGCAGTTCAGGCTGGCCTTGAGCTGACTTTATAGCCCAGGCTGGTCTTAAACTCACAATGATCCTCCTGCCTCAGCCTCCCGAGTGCTTGGATTACAGGCATGTGCCACCATGCCTGGCCAAGACCTTGTTTGTTTTTAGATGCTGAGGCTCAAACCCTGGGCCTTGCATAGGCTGGGCAAATGCTCTAACCCTTCTGAACCTTTTTTAAATGAATGTTTATCGTAATTGTATAAAATTATTGTTTTGTGGCCAATACTTTAGGAAATGAGGCTGTGAGAGGAGTGATTCTCAACCAGGAGAGAGATATTCCCCAACCTCCCGCTCCCATTTGTTATCTTTTTTTTTTTGTTTTTTTTCTGGTACCGGGAATCGAACTCACGACCTCGCAGGCGCTGTGCCACTGAACTAAATCCCCAGCCACTTCCCATTTGTTATCGTAAAAGAAATAGCTGTGATGGCAGAGCATAGTCCCACACTGAGAACCACAGTAAGTCCTCCCTACCTGTGGGCTCCACACATATGGGTGACATCCATGAATTCAATCAAGTGCAGAGCAAAAGAGTTTGGGAAAAATCTCTACTGAACATAGACATTTTTCTTGTCATTATTTCCTAAATAATATGGTATATCAAGTATCTACATAGCAGTTACATTATGTTTTATAACATAAATCTAGAGATTTTTAAAAGTCTCTAGATACGAGAGGGTGTGTGTATGTTGTATGCAAATGCTGCAGCATTTTATATAAGACACTTGAGAATCTACAGATTTTGATATCTGTGGAATTTCCTGGAAGCACTTTCCATGGACAGAGGAATGACTGTGCTTTTTAGTTTAAAATGTTATTGGGTACTCAATGTATTAACGATTGTGGTTTTTTATTTGTTTATTTTTTTGTTGCTTTGTTTTGTTGTTGTTGTTGTTGTTTTTGAGACAGGGTCTTGCTTTGCATTTCAGCCTGGCTTTGAGCTCACTTTGTAGCCCAGGCTGGCCTTAAACTCGCAAAGATCCTCCTGCCTCAGCCTCCCGAGTGCTGGGATTACAGGTGTGCACCACCATGCAAGGCAGGGATTTCTTTTAAAAGCTTAAAGGACAACAGGTGTGGGACAGGAGGCCATTGGAAGCAGAAAGCCAGGTTCTGCCTGAACTCGACCTCTCATTCTCTTCCTTAATCTCTGAATGACTTGTTAGTGTGACCTGAAAAAACATCACCATCTCATTTCTTTCTTCTGAAAATAAAATATTTAATTTGTTATGTACTATATTTATTATTTTTACTGTAGTTAGTTTATTATACAGGTAATCACTTGCTCATTGTAGAAAGTTTTATAAATACAAATACTCATAGCTCAGTGGTAGGAGGCGCTTACCTAGCATGTGTGAGGCCCATGGCTTGATCCCCGGCATTAAAAACCAAAAATTACCAATCAAGAAAATTTTTTAAAGGGGCTGGGGATTTAGCTCAGCAGCAAAGTGCCTGCCTGGCAAGCGCAAGGTTGTGAGTTCGGTTCCCGGTACTGGAGAAAAACCAAAAAAAAAAAAAAAAAGAAAATTTTTTAAATTATCCATTGCTAGGGCCGGGAATATAGCTCAGTGGCACAAGCACCTGCCTGGTGAGTGCAAGGTCCCGAGTTCAATTCCCGGTACCAAAAAAAAAGTAAAATAAAATTATCCATTGCTTAGAAACAAGTACATAGGGCCAGGGATCTAGCTCAGTGGCACAGTGCTTGCCTGGCAAGTGCAAGATCCTGAGTTTGATTCCTGGTACCAAAAAAAAAGAAACAAGTACATAATATATATTGCATATATACACATATAATTTTTATATAATTTATATGTGTATTATATATATTTTCCTATGTATTATTACTCAAAAAATTCTTGTTTTAATAAAACAGGATTATACTCTGTATACTATTTTGCAAGCTTTTTGCCTACATATATTCACTCATGTCAGCAGTAAATCATGCTCAATATCAACACTTAGAAAATGAAGCACAAGGAGAAATAACACCGTGAACATATTGATGTATATCTTTCTAGTCTTTTGAGAACATATCTATGCACATTTGTATTTTCTTAATAGAAGTTGAAGTACAATATGTGATATTTTCTGGGATCCTGACAGCTCACTTTTCGTAGGGCTTAGAGCTCTGAAATGTCACTAGGGCCGAGCAGAGACGGGCCACATCTCCCCAGCCTGCTGGAAGGAGTGAGCTACCCGCTGTGAACCTATTTCAGTTCAGTTAATGAACTACTTTTCACTTTTCTCTTCCTCCCTTCCTCCCTTCCTTTCCTACTCTTTCCTTCATGCCTTCCTTCCTTTTGGAATAGTGAGAACTGAACCCAGGGATACCTCTATCACTCAGCTATATCCCCAGTTCTACTGATTTGATTGATTGACAGAGTCTTGCTAATTTATACAGACTGGCCTCAAATTTGAAATGCTCCTGCATCAGTCTACTGAGTAGCTGGGATTATAGGCATGTGCCACCACACCCAGCTCACTTTTCTTTTTCTTTCTTTTTTCTTTTGCTTTTTTTTTTTTTTTTTCTTTTGCTGTGCTTTTTGAGACAGAGCATTGCTATGTAGTTCAGGCTGGCTTTGAATTCACTATGTAGCCAGGCTGTCTTCGAACTTGCAGTGATCCTTCTGCCTCAGCCTCCCAAGTGCTGGAATAACAGGTGTGCACCACCATGCCCATCTTTTTTTCTTAATCACTCATTATCATTATTTGTTAAACAAACATTATAGCCACATTAGTGAAATACGAAATGAGAAACATCTTCCCACAGCATACAGCCCTGGCAAACGATCTACCTATGTACATAATTTTTATATTCCTGTAGGTGGAATGCATAAACTATGGACTCCTTTTGGTCTTTCTATTGCATTCCAAGCTTTTTTTTTTCATATTCCTGAATAGTTTCCCTAACAATTATTTGTAATACCTGCAGAATATGTCTACCGTGTTCTCATAAAATAAACAATGAGGCGAGGCCAGAAAGTGGTGGATTTCCAGGTTCCATCCGTGCTTGCCCTCCTGTCTTCCGCTGCAGCTGGCACCTCTCCACCCGCAAGGGACATTTGGGGAGGAAGCTCAAGGAGAAATGCCCAAGGCCAAGTGTGGGACAAGAGGAGCATGTGAGCGAGGTGTCTCCTCTCCCTCCCTGGGTACTGCCTCCCCAGCGCTGTGTTTAAACTGGGGTGAGGGTTGGAGCTGGATGGGTCTGGCCCACAGGATGAGTAGGGCTGGTCCCAAAGCTGCCTCATCCTATCTCCCAGAGCACTTGAGCAAATGAGGTGGAATCTAGGAATCTCTGCAGACGATGCACAGCCTAGGAAGCAGGATCATCCGGACAAGCTGGAGCTCAGAAGCCGAGGGTGAGGGCGCCCTGAGGGCTTCTCTGTGCTGGGAGCTGCCCTTGGGATATAAAGATCTCAGGTCTTTTTCCCAGCAAGCCCCAATGCATAGGTACCTTTCCTTCCATCTCATAACTGAGGGAACCGAGGCTCAGAGAGAATGACCTGCCCAGGCAAGGCTGGGATGACAACTCAGGTACCTGACTCCTGTTTTAGTATTCTGAAATATCTGTGCGTATGTGCATGTGCTTGCGTGCATGTGTGCGTGTGTATGTGTGTTTGTATGCAGGTAGATAAAGGTTTGGGAGGAAAAACAAGCTCCATAGCATTGCTGAGGATGTAGCTCAACAGCACAGCACTTGCCTAGCATATGCAAAGCCCTGGGTTCCATTCCCAGAACCACCAAAATAAGTAAATAAACCTAACAGTTGTTACCCCTGGGAGGTTTCTTTTGCCACCTTTTTACATTTCTGGACTATTTGACTTCACGGCATTCAGCAACAAATCCTTAGAGAGCACCTGTTCAGCACCAGGCACTGTTATACGCTTGGAGTAAAGCCAGACGCATATGCGGTTGGGGTTCTCAGAAGCAGACGCTGACACGTGGATTCAGGTGCAAGTGGTTCATTTGGGAAGTGAGTCAGAGATGCAGGCAGAGGAAGGGGGAGAGAGATGGGGAGGGGAGGCAGCCAGCACCGTGCGTGTGTGCGTGTGTGCGTGTGTGTGTGTGTGTGTGTGTGTGTGTGTGTGTGTGTGTGTGTTACTAAGCAGCTTACTGCTGTGGGCACCAGGAGAGCACACGTCAAGTTGCCCCCCTGGAGGACATCTATCCTCGGCTCCCTCGTCTTCTGCCTGAGGGCTGCTGCTGGGTCCCTACCTCCTCAGCTCTTCTAGCCCACCTGGCTGCCCTGGAGAAGACCCGGAGGCAGAGGCCCAGGGAGTTTACAGAGGAATCCTGGGCACCAGGACCCTGGGAGGATGTGTGCCTACGGGGAAATGAGCTCAGCACAGAGTCCACCATGGTGACCAAAACCCGGTGAACTCTGCTCTTGGGAATTTTCCTGGAGAATGGTTAGACAATAAATATAATAAGGAAGGAAATTATATAGTATGTTTGTGATAGTTAATTGTGCCAATTTGAGTAAGAACGCCCGACTGGCCAGGGATGGTGGCACATGCCTATGATCCCAGCACTTGGGAAGCTGAGGCAGGAAGATCGCCATGAGTTTGAGGACAGCCTGGGCTACATACATAGTGAGTTCAAGGCCAGCCTGAATTGCATAGTGAAACCCTGTCTCAAAAAGACCCAAAAGAAAGAAAGAAAGAAAGATTCAACTAAATTGGATCATTATAGTTCTGGGTGTGGCTGAAGGGATTTGCTGAAGACAGAAGACCCACCCTGGGTGTGAATGCATGAACTGGCTTGCCATCTGAATGGAATGGAATAACGGGGAGATAAAGAAGGAGGGATCGGTTCTGGTTCTTCAGAGGAGCTCCAGGCTTCACCTTCACCTTGGACATCATTTTCCAGCACAGACTCTTCATCCTCCTGCTGCAGACTTGCACAGGACACTGCAGGGCACTCCAGGCCTTTGACTGCTCCCTTCGGCTCTCAGCACACAGACAGCCTGTTTGCACCTGACTCCGCAGGCGGCCGTTATAAGCCCATCTTGTAAATCCTTGTGTAGTTATGTATCTTGCATTAAATCTGTTTCTCTAGTAAGCACTGAGTGACACAATGTTAGAAGGTGACTCATGCTGTGGAATTAGAAGAAAAATTGGATAAGAAGATGGGGAAAGTCAGGCACGATGGTGGCACACACCAAACCCCAGCACTTGGGAGGCTGAGGCAGGGAGGTTCACCGTGAGTTTGAGACCATCTGGGGTACATAATGAGCTCAAGAACAACCTGGACTACATAGTAAGACCCCATCTCAAAAAGGAAACAGAACAAAACAAAAAACAAAAACAAAAAGATGGGGAATGGAATTTACAAACACTAATTTTATAAAACCAATAAAAGGAAAAAGAATAACAAGAATATAGCTAACCGCACTGTGGAAAATGAAAAAAGAAAAACTTTCTCACCTCTAATCTCATTGCTCTAACCTGACAGTGGTTATCGCAGATGGATGTATTTTCTTTCACCTTTTTTCTTCTAGGCATTGGTTTTCTTGCATGACTTGAGGTACGACATACGTCTAATTTGTCCCTTGTCATCTTAAATTCGGTTCTCCTCTCCTCTTCCTAAGGCGCCCTGCAGGGAAGCCCGAGGCCCCTCTCTTGTGTTCTCTGACAGCAATCTCAGGAATCCGGTCCCCATGGACTCCAGCCACCAAAGCATGCCAAAATGAGGGGGGACAGGGGCCCACTGAGATCTCGATAGGAGGAATTAGTTAATGACATGATGGAATGTGATGCAGATGCAGTGTATCTGCAAATATTAGGTGGGGGAGGCAGGAGTGAGCAGCCAGCACTGCTTGGGCCTTCCTCCCCGGGCCAGCTGTGGCCCAGGCCTCGCTCTGGGACGCCTTCTCCTAGCCTATTGGGACATTAGTACTGTTGCTGGCAACAAAACCATGTAATCTCGTTGCTCTTCTTTCAGGAGAGATTCTGTGGACTCCAGGTCTTCTGCTGCCTCCTCTCCGAAAAGGCCATCGATGGAAAGGTAAAGGAAGCCGCAGACTTCTCCACTGCGAAGGTCCTGTTCAGTGCATGTTCCTCTCTCTGGTTGATCAAAGAAGCCCAAGGGAAGCAGGGGGAAGGGGATCCCTTGTCTGTTATGCTGCCTCCAAATTCTAGGACCCACCCATGTGGTGGTGGCTGACCACATGCATTGCTCCATCCCTGTGTGGGAAACACTCTGAAGGTCAAGTTGAACCCACTAAGGACAAGGATCTTGGAAGCCTGTCCTGGGAGTGTTATTTCTAGATGTGGACTGAACTGGGTAGGGGATCCACCCTCAGGTACCAAAAAATCACCAAATCTCTCATTCATCGGATATGTATGGAGGGCCTAGGAACTGTTCCAGGCACCAGGGATACGAAAGGGAATCGAAGAAACAAAAATCATCACAGTCTTATTACATACAGTGAGTACATTATACAGTGGCCCAGGAGGTGACAGCGGCTGTGGAAACAGTAGAGGGAAGGGAAGGGGTTGAGGAAGGATGGTGATCAGAATGATGAGAAAAGGTCACTGGCGAGGTGGCCTTTGGGCAAATGCTGGAAGGAGGTGAGGGAGTTAGCCCTGCAGACATTGGGGTCTTTGCAAGCTGAGTGCAATGTGCCCGACAGAGTCAGAGACCAGTGAGGTGGTGGGAGCATACTGGGTGAGCGGTGAGGGTTGGAGGAAATATTTTCAGGGTCATCTACAAACCAAAACTGCTGGAGGGCGTTGAGCATGGGATTGTATCACCAGATTTGTGAGGTTTGCCCTGCAGGTCCAGACTGGGAGCTGAGAGCTGGTGGGATAATTCAGACAAGATGTGACAGTGCTTGCGTTGGGGTAGCAGTGGGGCTATAAGAAGAAGGGGTGGGCAGGGGGACACATTTTGAAGAGAGCGCTGACAGGGTTTCCTGACATTGGACGTGGGGTATGAGACAAAAAGAAGAGTCAAGAACGATTCCAAGATTTTTCCCTTCCGTCTCTGTAAGGGTAGAGTTTCCATTAGTTTAACTGAGGAAGACTGTGGAGAAATTAGGGCTGGGGCAGAATATCAGGAATTCAGGTTTAGAAGCCAGGTGTGTAGTGCACACCTGTAATCTCAACATTCTGGGAGGCTGAGGCAGGAAGATCACAAGTTCCAGCCCAGCCTAGGCATTAGCAGTTTACAGAGATCTTCTTTCAAAAATGAAAAAGGGCTGGCAATGTAGCTCAGTGCAAAAGTCCTGGCTCTACACTCAGTATGGCTAAAAAATAGAGATAAAAGAGTTCAGGCTTGGATGTGTGGATTTATACTGTGTGTTAAGTTATTCAAGCAGAGAAGTTGGATAAAGTTATTCCAAGGCTAGAATTCAGGAAGAAAGTCTAGGTGAGAAATATGAATTTCAGCCATTAGAAGAGATGTGAATGAAGGACCGAGTGTGGGTTTTTTTTGTTTGTTTTTTTCTTCTGGTACCAGAAATCGAACTCACGACATTGCGCTTGCCAGGCAGGCGCTGTGCTGCTGAGCTAAATCCCCAGCCCCAGAAGGACCGAGTGTGAATCATTCCGGAGGTCAGAGGAGCAGACTAGGGGAGACAGGGCAAGTCAGGAAGTGGCTTGGAGGTGGATCGAGGCAAAGGATGAGGGGCCAGGGGCCACACTGGGCTGCCTGGTGGACACTGAAGGCATTGGTTTCTACGAGAATACATAGAGAGGTGGATGAGTTATTTCAAGCCTAATGTACCAGGAAGACTGCCATTGGAAAGAAGAAGGGCACAAAAATCAGGTCATGTAAGGCTTTATGCGACTAAGCAGACCTGCGGCATGGCAGCCAAGTGCCAGCTCCAGCTGATGCGTGGAGACTTCCCTGAGCACCATCAGGGGAGGGAGTTAAAACTGTGCCCCGCCTCTGAAGAAAAAAATTCTGCGGTCGATTAGTAATGTCTGCCATGAAGGAGGCCTGGGAACAGGCGCTCCAGTGTGGTCCTGGTTCTCAGCAGGGCTCATTCAGAAATTTGTGGAAGTACTTTTGGTTGTTGCTATGAGTTAAGCAGGCGGCAGGGGAGAGACAGGAGACACTCCTGGCGTGAAGCAGGCAGGGGCTGTGTGATGCTAAGGGTCCTGGAATGGGAAGGAAGGGCCTGCATGCAGAAGCATTGTTCTGTTCCCAGTGGAGCACTGACCACTCACCCAGTTCTGGGCCTGAGGCTGGAATGAGCACATTCCACAGTGACGTAAGGATTTATACTGCTCCAGACTCCTCTCCTGGGTTTGCTTCATGGCCTTGAAGCTGCCTGACTCCCTCTCCTGATCCACTTCTTCCCTGAGGGTCTGTCAAACAGACGGTCCTTCTGGTGGCCGTACCATTTCCTGTTGGTTCAGTTTTAGGGGTGGATGACCAAAGGGACACAAGCAAGTCTTAAGGATTCACTTTACCCCAGTCACACTTTTTCTTGCACTCTCTGCCTCTGCATCTTGTCTTTCTTATTCATCTGCTGTGCACTGACAAACATATCTCAACATCCTCCCTGGGTCAAGGACACGTGCACACCCTGAGTAACCAGCAGAGACCACGGCAAAGTAGGAAGTATGTGCCCAGCTGATTGCAGCCTTGTGGAAATGTGGGCCCAGAGTGACACATCGTTTAGGGCTTTGGGGTCTTTGCATTTGTTTTTTGTTTGTTGAGATGGGGGTCTCACTACGTTGCCCAGGCTCATCTTGTACTCCTAGACTCAAGCAAATCTTCTGCTTCAGCCTCCTGAGTAGCTGGGACTATAGGCATACACCACCCTGCTGGATTCTTTTCCTGGTTGTTTTGTTTTTGTTTTTGTTTGTTTGTTTGTTTGGTTGTTTTATGTGTGTTTGTGTATGTGTCTTTTTGAGGCAGGGTCTCGCTATGCCATTCAGGCTGGCCTTGAGCTCACTTTGTAGCCCAGGCTGATCTCGAACTCGGCAACGATCCTCTTGCCTCAGCCTCCCGAGTGCTGGGATTACAGGCGTGCAGCACCACGCCTGGCTGGTTGTTTTTTTTTGGTTTTGTTTTTTTGCTTGCTGGGGATTGAATCCAGAAATGCTCTACCACTGAGCTATATCCCCAACCCTTTATTTTAAGACAGTATCTCACCAAGTTGCCGACGCTCACCTTTAGTGATCCTCCTGCTTCAGCCTTCTAAATGTCTGGGATTATAGGTGTGTGCCACTGTGCTCAACTTGTTTTCCAGTTTTTGTTTTTAAAGGAAAGTTAGACATGTAGATTTTCATATGAAACTTCTAATGGGGGGATCTGAAGATTGACCCCAAGGCCTTTGCACTGAGCTACATCCCAGTCCTTTTAAAAAGTTTTTAAATTTTGAGGCAAGGTCTCTCACTAAGTCACTGAATTGCCCTGATTGAGCTCAAATTTGCAGTCCTCTCGCTTCAGCCTCACAGAGTGCTGGAATTACAGGCATGCACTATAACGCATGGCTGAAAGCCCTATCTTTAAGTATGGGCAACATATTCTTATGTTTCTAAGACACAGCAGGACACAAAACATTATTTGCAGACTGACCGTTTGCAGTCTGTAAGGCCAGGCTAACACTGAAACTCACAATCCCAGATTTTTGTGGATCTAACCACTGGCCCAGAGGCACACACCAGAGTGCTTGCTCTTCAGAGGGAGTAGCAGTAACAAGGGGAACACAGGAAGGAGGGCTCAGCGTGATGGGAAGAGTCAAGGAAGGCCTGGGAGAGCGTTTTTCGAACCGGGAACTGAAAGGTAGAGAGGAGTTTGCCTGGCAGGCTGTCGGGGAGAAAGCTCCCCAACCGGCGGGAACAGCACATGCACAGCTGCGGCAGGAAGGGTAAGTGGTGCTCTGGGAACTGTAGCTGGAATACCAGGACACTGACTGCGAAGGGCGCCCTGGTGGCAGGGAAGGAAGCCGCACTTTTCTCAGCTGCCTTTAACCTGGCCGTCAGAATCCTTGGAATTTGGCGAAGCAGCTACGGTACGCTGCAGTTGGCAATGCAGTAACAGAAATGCCCTCGAGGCGGCGCACAGGAGCGGCGAACGGGGCTTTCAGAGGCGGTTGCCCAGACCTGGGGCAGGATTTTCTAACGGCTGGTGATTTTGCTGACACATCAGGGAGCAGAAGGAAGCTGGTGATGAGTCCAATCCACTGCCCCTACTCCTGCCAGCGATGCTCTCTTTGCAGTCTGGCGTGGTTTCCAATTCTGTGCATTGAAACAAAATGAACGCGGCCCCTGAAATGCTGCCCAGACACAAATCCCAGCCACCCAGCGGTGTTCCGTGCCCAGAAGCGCTCCAAGCAGCCTTGCCTTGCTCCAGTAAGAGGGCTCTGGAAAGCTCTACTGGAGACATAGTGACAAGTGTTGAAAAGAATCGGAAAGGCAAACAGACCTCGGTTTGTGGCGACTCTGCCTTTTGGTAGTTGGATGGGTGATCTTGGACAAGTCAGCTCAGGTCTCTGAGACAGTCTGTTGATCCGTAAGATGGGAGTAATTATGACCCTCCTGTCTGAGGTCATTATGAGGATCAAATGAGGGAAAGCACAGCACTAGCAGGCCTTGGTGTGGCATGGTAGTGCACACCTGCAATCCTACCCTCTGGGAGCTAAGGCAGGTGTATTGCAAGTTTGAGCCAACCTTGGGCAACTCAGTGAGACCCTGTGTCAAAACAAACAAACAAAACACAATAAAAGGGCTGGAGATGTAGCTCAAAGAGAAGACCATGAGTTCAACTCCCAACACCACAATAAATAAATAAATAAGTGGAGAAAAAGGAATGCCTAGCACTATTCCCGACCCATATGTGCTCAATAAATGTATATTGCATAGTGATAACACTTAACATGTACTGTGATCATCTTTATAAATTGCCTAGTACCTTTTAGTGGAATTTTCTTAGGTTCTTTAATCATTTCAACAATCCCTTGCTGGGTGTGGTGGCGCACACCTGTAATCCCAGAACTCGGGAGGCTGAGGCAGGAGGATCGTTGCGAGTTCCAGGCCAGCCTGGGCTACAAAGTGAGCTCGAGGCCAGCCTGAACTGCATAGTGAGACCCTGTGTAAAAAAGACAAACAAAACAAACCAATCCCTTAAGGTGGGTCTACTGTTCTTCCCATTTTACACCTATGAAAGCTGCAACTCTGAGAGGTTAAAGAACTCACCAAGGTCACACAGCTTACAGTGGGTGTCCCAACCCTACACCTGAGAGTTTGGGTTGGAGGCTAGGTTCTTCATAAGTGTTGTACCTCAGTGTAGACATTACAGAACTCTGCTGTTGCTTGTTATCCTCCTTCAGGAGAGCAGCTAAAGGTTCGCCCTCAGAGTTTTCCTCTGAGGAGCCCTAGGTGTGGAAGATATGTGCTGAGGCCACAGGTCAGAGAGCTTCACCCAGCCATAGGAGACAGCAGAGCATCTTCTTCTGCAGCCCAAAGAGGTCCTGGCTTCCTGTCCCCTAATGCAGCTCCGCCTGGACCCCAGGGGCGCCCTCATCTCTCTGCAGTCACCGCCCTCAGTTCATTCACTCAGTCATCCCTTCACTCAGCAGAGATGTGTCCACTGCTCCCTGCAGCCCTGGTGCGGGGCCAGAAGAGAGTGCGGAACGCGCCACAAGCCCCTGTGCTCTGCAGCCTGTAGCCCGGAGGTGGAGGCAGGCAGTGTTCATAAACACACAAACAAGTTAATTATAGATTTGGATAAATGCTTCGGAGGAAAGAAAGCAGGCAGGGGCAGTGTGCCCTGGCGGAGGTGGTCAGGGAAGGCCTCCCGGAGGCTGTGACATTTGAGCTGAGCCAGGGCTGGCGGGAAGGCAGCAGTGGAGGAGGAAGGGGCTTCCAGGAGGGGGACCCGCCCTTGCGGAAAGTGAGCCCGGCAGCGGGGCCCGGGGTGTGTAAGGAGCAGGAGGAAGCAGCGCTGTGGGGATCGTCCGTACGCCAGAGGGCAGTCTGCCGTGACATTAGGTTAGAGGGGACAGGGCGGGGCTGGGAGGCCGTGGTGAGAAGTTTGACTTGATGCTGAAAATAAATGGAGCCCTTAGGGCATCCGAACCCGGGAGTGACTCAGTCAGTGCCAAGCTTTCAAGTCCCTTTGGCTGCTGCGCGGCAAATGGACTTTAAGGAGGCAGGAGGACCACGGAGCCAGCTTCAGGGCTATTGTGGCTGTGCAGGTGAGAGCCCAGGGGCGGGACCTGGGCCCGGTGCAGGGAGGCCTAGCTCAGGGCTCCCAGGCCTCCTCCCTTAGCCCTTCCCTCCTGCTGCAGCCAGGAGAGAATCTCACTTCGAATCTCAGCTTCCTCACCACTCGGTTCTGCTCCCAGCCACCCTGTGGTCAGGCAGGTTTGCGTAGAATCAAGGGCAAATTAGTCTAGAACAGTAAAGCTGCAAACTGCATTAAAAATGCATAAAGATGGTGCATGCCTATAACCCTGGCTACTCCGGAGGGTGGAGCAGGAGGATTGCAGGTTTGAAGCCAGCCTGGACAACTTGGCAAGAGCCTGTCTCACAGTAAATAAAAAGGGCTGGGTGTGTCCCACTCTCCACGGGAGAGTGCTTCTGGGTTCCACCCTTAGGACTGCAAACAATGAAAATAAAAAAGAACAAATACAAGCAAGGGAATCCTTTTGGACAAAATTTTTTGGAATTCAAAGTATACACTAGACAAGAGCAGAAACTATGCCCCTGCCCACCTTACCAGTGGGACGACGCAAAGACAGCTTTGAGGACCATCAAGTCTCCAGTGATTCAGGGGTGTCAGTGGTGACAGCAGGGGTCTGAAGCCAGGCAAAACAGCAAAGGTTGATGGACAAAGTGGCCACTGGCAAAGTCCGCATTAGGAAGGCTCTCAGGATGTTGGGCGGGATTCTCTTGTCCCCCTAGGTTTTTAACACTGGGACCCAAGTTTTGAATACTGGCACCTTTCCAAAAGGCTAGTAGGGCTATTCAGTCAACCTTACTCTTAGACACAACTCTGTGGGCCTGAAGACTTTCTCAGAAGCTCAGCACCCCTTTCTTCCTGGAAGAAAGAAGTATATCTCCACACCGAAAGTAAATGTGAGAAGGAGCTGCAGATCTAGACCCCAGGGCTGCCCGATGCAGTTGCCCGGACTGAGCACTGTACAAATCCAGGAGGTACGGAGGTAACAGTGTGAAGGCTGCCCCCGGAGTTAGGAAACCAGCAGCCTCTTGGGCTCAATGTCGTCGGCCACTGGACTGGAGGAGGGAACCCTACTTTCTTTGACTCTGATGCGCTTTTTTCTGAACGAAGGCACGGGAACTGGCTGGCAGATGCCGGTAGGTTTCTGAAGGATAAGATGAAAAGAGTAGAGATAAAAGTGGACGAAGACTTCCTCAGGGCCAGGCTCCTCCTCAGAAATGGCTGTGAAAGCAGAGGAGTTCTTCAGCTATCACCAAATCGCTGTGCTTCTCCCGTGCCCCAGCGTGCTGAGCCCCTCCACATTGCCTGTGAACTGCAGACTTGCTGCTCCCATGCGACCCTGTCCAGAGGGCACTGTCCCCACCCCCCTCTGAGTGGCCAATGCCTCCTCACCACCCCTCGACACATTTTATGGATCTAATTACACTGTAAGGTGATCCATGGTCCTTTCCTAAACCTCAGGAGAAGGCGCTGGCATCTGAAGCTAATTGCAGAGACAGCCACAGAAATGCAGGGCAAGGGTCCTCATTGCACCACCAGCTTCTGTTTGGGAGGACTCAGAGGGACTGATGACAACTGGAGTCTGAGCGTCAGCTTGGTATTTTGTTGGCTTGTGCTAATTTTTTTTGGGGGGGGTACTGGGAATCGAACTCAGGACCTTGCACTTGTGAGGCAAATGCTGTACCACTGAGCTACGTCACCGGCCCCTGTACTAATAGTTCATTCTTTTTCTTCTTTTTGAGACAGGGTCTCACTATGTAGTTCAGCCTGGCCTTGAACTCACTATGTAGCCCAGGCTGGCTTTAAACTCACATCGATCCTCCTGCATCAGCCTTCTGAGGGCTGAGATTACAGACCTGTACCACCATGCCCAGCTCTCTGTTCATTATTTTTTATTGTGGTAAAATATACATAACAAAAGTTGCCATTCTATTCTTTCAGCATGAGAAAAACAAGATAAGCTTGTCATTTCAAATGGATTAAAATTTACCAAGTATATAGAACAAACTAGTTACCACTGCACATTCTGAGTTCCCTCGCTACTCTTCCTTCTTTTTTGCAGTGCTGGGGACTGAACCTAGGGCCTTGTGCATGCTAGGGAAGTGCTCTGCCACTGAGCTACATCCCCAGCTGAATTTTCTGGCCACATTTGGGGTTTTGGTTTGCTTTTTGTTTTGTTTTGTTTAGTTTGGTAGTACTGGGGATTGAACACTGCACTAAATCCCCAGCCTTTTAAAAAGATGTTTTATTTTGAGGCATAGTCTTACTGAGTTACCCGGGCTTGGTTTGAACATGCCATCCTCCTGCTTCAGGTTCCCACTGTGCTGGGATTACAGGCGTGCACCTCCACGCCCAGTTTCCTGGCTACTCTTAGTCACTGAATTTACTATATGGATTTTTCAAAATGTATATAACAGAGCAGGAGATGTAGTTAGTGGCAGAGTGTTTGTCTAGCAAGTGTAAAGCTGGGAGTGGTGCACATGCCTGTAATTCCAGCACTCAAGAGGCTAAGGCAGGAGGATCAATTGCCCGGAGTTTGAGGCCAGCCTCAAAATACATGGGGTACATGGTGAGTTCAGGACCCATCTGAATTACATATCAAAACCCAGTCTCAAAAAGAGAACAAAAACAGGGGACTGGGGATTTAGTTCAGTGGCACAGGGCCTGCCTGGCAAGCGCAAGTTCGTGAGTTCGATTCCTACCAGAAATAAAACCAAAAAAAAGAAAAAAAACAGTGTAAGACACTGGGTTCAAAAAAAAAAAAAAAAAAGACCCTGGGTTCAATCCCCAGTGCAGAAATAAAGTCTATCAATGTGTATGTATAAAACATAAAATTTACCCATTTTGCCACTTTTAAGTGTGTAGTTAAATGGCTTTGATTATATTCACACTGTTATGCAACCATTATGATCATCTGTCTCCAGAATTTTTTCATCTTCTCAAACTGAAACTCTTATGTTTTTTTTTCTGTTTTGAGACAGGGTCTTGCTATGTTGTTCAGGCTGGCCTTGAACTCACTATCTAAACCAAGCTGGCCTCAAACTCATAGCGATCTTCCTGCCTCAGCTTACTGTGTACTAGGGTTACAGATGTGCACCACTACAGCCAGCCTCCATATTCCTTAAGGAACTTCCCACTCTGCCCTCCCTTCAGCGGCCACCGTCCTCCTTTCTGTTACTATGAATCTGACAAGTCTCCATGAATGGAATCATACAATTTTTGTCCTTTGATGTCTGGCTTATTTCACTTATAACGTATTCATTGTTCATCTGTGTTGTATGAGTGAGACTTGCTTTCTTTTTATGCCTGAATAGTATTCCATTGTATGCATGCATCATATTTTGCTTATTCACTCTTCTACCTCTGGACACTCAGCAGCACTTTGTGAACAGGAAGATACGAAGCCTGTCTGAGCCACCAGCACAGAGTGATTGTCTGTTTGTTTGTTTTTGGTACCGGGAATTGAACTCAGGACCTTGCACTTGCCAGGCAGGCACTTGTGCCGCTGAGCTGTATCCCCGGCCCACAGAGTGATTATCAAATGTTACAACTGTCAAACGTTAAAAAAAAGCACATGGCTTATTACAAAAGTAAACATAGTCTTCATAGATTTCAAAGATGTGCATAAGGAAAACAAGAAAAAGTCTCCTATGCTCCTACCTAAGAGAGATAATTGCTATTAACACTGTGACTGTGACGGCCCTTCTCATGTTGAAGGCCCAAACCCCAGTGTGACTGTTCTTATACACAGGGTTTTTATGGCTATCTTAATGCTACATGAGGTCATAGGAGCAGAGCCCTGAACCAATAGGATTAGTGTCCTTATCAGAAGAGACATAGAGAGCTCACTTACTGTCTCATGTGCCCCATGTGGGGACAGCGAGAGAGCCGCCATCTACAAGCCAGGAAGAGACATGCATTTGGGCTGCACCTTCATCCTGAACTCCCCAGTTCGTCTTGAACGATGAGAATTTGCCACTGCAGTTTGTTTGGGCAGCCTGAGTTGAGACACGTGGTTGGCCTTCCAGGGTTCTGTGCACATATACGTATATGTTTGTGCAAAACGGGATCATTCTTAGGCGGCATATCACAGAGTTAAGAGAGAAGTGTTGGAATCCGACAGCCCTGGGGTGGAGTCTCCATGGTGCCTCATTCTAGGCATACCTTGGTTTGAAGCTCACTTGCTTTTTCTCCTCCTCTGTAAATGGGGATGATGAGACCATCTGTCTCCCGGCACTGCTATGAAGTTGACTTAGAAAATTCCTGTAAGAGCCGGGCGTGGTGGTGCACGCCTATAATCCCAGTACTCAGGAGGCTGAGGCCAGAGGATTGTTGCGAGTTTGAGACCAGCCTGGGCTACAAAGTGAGCTCAAGGCCAACCTGAACTGCATAGTGAGACCCTGTCTCAAAAAGACCAAAAAAAAAAAAAAAAAAAAGGAGGGTCATCTCCCTGCCTAGAGGGACCCATTCTCAAAGGGCCCCTGCAGACAGTTATGAACAGAGGATAGCAGAGAGTCTGGGGCAAAACAAGGAAGGAGTAGGTAAATGTCCTTTACCGATTGTGATCCGCAGATCAAACAGCAGCAAATCAAAAGCGGAGACCCCCAAAACACCCAGCAGCCCCTTGACTCCCACGTTCGCCCCCTCTGTCTGCCTCCTGGCTCCCTGCTACCTCACAGGGGACTCTGTCCGGGACAAGTGTGTGGAGATGCTGGCAGCGGCCCTGAAGGCAGAAGGTAAGGGGGCCTGGGCCAGAGCTGGAGCAGGGAAGGGGCTTCCCGAGGACTGGAGAGACGCCCTCTCACCCAGCACCCTCCCCTGGGAATGCCACAGGAAAGCTCTGTCCCCCAGCACGCTGACAACCCTGGCAAGGTCGAGGCTGGCTGATGTCTGAATCTCTTGCTGTCTTTTAGACAACTACAAGGACTACGGAGTCAACTGTGATAAGATGGCGTCAGAAATTGAAGATCATATCCTCAAGCCGGGCAGGGGCCATGGGGGCCTGGACACTAGTAGGGGCGGAGGGGGAGGGCTTGGGGAACGGTACCTGCTCAAGTCCAACTGCCTGCAGTGTTAAGTGTTGCCCCTGAGGGCCTCCTGCTAGGCTGTTAAGCTGTCCCTTGATCAGTATTGAGAATCACCCTGCCAGGTGGATCCCCAGTTGGTCTGGTTATAGGTAAGGCAACTGAGGCTCAGGGAGGCAAAGTCCCTGCCAAAGATTAGGAAACTAAGAATAGTTGCAGCTTTGGGATCTGAACACAGAAAGTGTGGCTGGAGAACCTGAGAGCTCAACTGCTGGGCCAGAGGGGCCAGGTCTTGATGTACCTCGGTGCATCAAGTCATTTTCTCTTGGACCCCAGTAGATGGAGACAACGGCATGTCCCACGCTTAGCCTTTCCCCGTTCCTGCATTTGCTTATCACAGCTCCC
This sequence comes from Chinchilla lanigera, assembly GCF_000276665.1. NCBI lineage: Eukaryota > Metazoa > Chordata > Mammalia > Rodentia > Chinchillidae > Chinchilla > Chinchilla lanigera. Next base: position 3,406,966 of record NW_004955452.1, on the reverse strand, counting down.
ACTTTTGACTCCCTGCTAGATGCCAGGCACTGTGCCCGACATTTGACATTTCCTACCTCTGGTAATACTTCCAACCATCTCTCTGAGATAGGGGGCTGTTATTCCCATTTTACAGATAAAGAAACTGAGGCTCAGAAACTATTGAGTGTCAGGGCTCGGCTGAAAGCACCAGTCTTTGAATTCCTTATGCTGAACTCTTTCCTTAGGGCCCACTCCTCAGTTCCCATTTGAGAGGGGTCTTTTGTAGACAGGGGAAGTGACTCACTGTGATAGGGGCCAGAAGATTTTTGGCTCGGGAAAGAGTCTCTCTCAATGGTGCATGGAATTTCTTGTCCTGGAGACAAGGGTTTGCCTGTCAAAGAGGCGTGGAGAGGGGTAGATGGGATTTCCCAAAGGAGTGGGAGTCTGTGTGTCACATGGAGTGTCGGTGATCCTCTGGAGGCCTCCTGGGTCTACCTGGGGGCTCATGTGGGTCCCCTGGGGATGCACTGGGGCCAATCTGCAGACCTCAGACCTGGCTTCTCCCACCCTGCCTGGGTCACCCCTCGAATCCCCCAGTTTTCCTCTGACACCGTTCAGTGACAAGCTGGTAATACTGCAGCAAGTTCCCACCCAACACCTCAACAGACACGCAGCCTCATTCCTGTAAGCCAGGAACACGGAGCCTGGTGATTGAGACCTCCTCTTCCATCTCTCCAGAACATTTGTCCCTCCAAGCAGGTCCCTGGCACCTCCAGGCCCCAGTCTGAAGCAAAGTGGATGCTCAGGACCTGGTTCCTCGCCCGGCCTTTGCTGCTTACTTGCCTCCCCCACTGGACGTCCCTGCCCCTGGTCCAGAGGAGAGGAGACCAAGCGGTGGCAGCTCCTATGCTTTTGCTCATAGCCACAGGAAGATGAGTGTGGGAGGCTGAATACTCTGTGCCCCAAAAAGGATCCACCCCTCTGAGGTGTCAGAGGTCCCGGGGCTGCTCCCCGCCTCAGCCTCCCCTGTGGTCCTGGCAAAGAAAAGGAGGAGTCAAAAAGGAGGAGCCCAGCCGCCCCACACCTCAGCAGAGCCACACACCACAGATGCTGAATGGTGGATTTTTGAACATATATTTGGGCTCTCAGAGGCATTGTGGCATATTCTTTTCTTCTCACCTTTTTTTCCTTCTCACATTTGTATGGTACAGAGAACGTTAAAACGACAACAGCAGAAAGAACCCCACCTTCCCTCCCGCCGCCTCTAGCAAATCAGCCGTTTCCATTTTCCTCGCTCCCCACAGCCTCTCTCTTGTCTGAGGTTTTTCCCAGCAAAGGCTTTATCTTCCTGGCTCTGCTTGGCTCAGCAGACCAAGCAGGAGGCTGTGTTCCCTGAGTGCCGCCCGAGGGCGGAGCGTGGGAGCCCTGTCTGGGACGCGGCGTTTGGACGGGAGCTCACTGCGGTTGGTGGCCGGGGGCACCTGACTTCCTTTGGCTGAGTGGAGACAGCGCTGCTGCCGTTAGGGACTGGCTCCCAGCCCTGCCTCTGCTGGGACTCTTCCCTGAGGCCTTGAGCAAAGGCCTGTATCCTGTCTAAGTTCCAGCCTGCCCTTTTATTAATGGGAATAGAACCGGGCCATCCCTTCCCAAGGTGGGCTCCAAGGGATGACAACGTCTATTGCTAAGGAAAACGGGAAGAGAATCAATGACCAAAAATGTTGGGACCACCCGATTATGCAAAGCTAGACGATTTCTCTTTGTAGTGCTTCTTAGAGCTTTGCACAGGTGGATCTAAATCTTACCCTCTGACAGACAGACTCTCAGCGTCCAGAGGCCTTCTAGACTAGAGGTCATCTTTGTTGCTGTCATCATCCTTTTTTTTTGTCTTTTTGAGACAGGGTCTCGCTATGCAGTTCAGGCTGGCCTTGAGCTCACTTTGTAGCCCAGGCTGGTCTCGAACTCACAACGATCCTCCTGCCACAGCCTCCTGAGTACTGGGATTATAGGCGTGCGCCACCACTTCTGGCATGCTGTCGTCATTTTAACAGCCCATGAATGCTGAGCATTGCTAGTGCCAGACATCACCCCCGCACACCCTGTGACTCGGCTCACTCCATAACAGCCCTGAGTTTTATAAATGAGACAACAGAGGCACCGAGAAGTCCTGTGGCTCATCTAAGGTCACACGAAGCAAGGGTGTCTGTTCCCGGGTCCCTAGCACCGTAGTACTTCCTACCATCTAACCTCAGCTTGACGCTCTTTCTTGTCTCTGATGCTCCACTGACCCCAAGTGCCCAGTGAGACCCCCGGTGGGGAGCTGGAGGACACAAAGGTGCTTCCCGACCCCCATAGGAGGCCGGATAGAGGAAGAGATGGCCCCGGGTGCCCTCCTTCTGTGCCCTCCTTCTGTGCCCTCCAGGGATGGCTGTTTGGCCCTTGATTCTGCCACATATCTACCAGGAGCTCAAGAGCACCGACATGAAGTACCGGAACCGCGTGCGCAGCCGCATCAGCAACCTCAAGGACCCCAGGAACCCCGGGCTCAGGCGGAACGTGCTCAGCGGGGCCATTTCCGCCGGGCTCATCGCCAAGATGACGGCAGAGGTGAGGGGCAGCTGGGGCTGCGGAGGGCTGAGGCAAGAGGTCAGCCCTGGGCTCTGCAGGTCTGAGAGCCAGTGGCTTAGGACCCAGTGAGCCAAGGGGCTTTTTCAGCCAGAACCACCTCTGCACATGGTGGGGTTTCCGGTCATCAGGACGGTGAATGTGGCTGATTGGTATGAAGTGCTGTGCAGTGTACTCTAAAGGATGTGCACCGGTTTCACCTCCTCCCCAGCTGAGATAGCACAGGACCTTTAAACTGTCAAGTCGGAGTTAGTGTCTCTATGTGGAGCCCGTTCAATGGCAGAAATGTTTATTGTGCCTGTTTTTCAGATGAGGTCACTGAGGCCCACAGGAGTAAACTGATTTGCCCACGCACACAGCTAGACAGTGCTGAAGCCAGCAGGCAGCTGTCCGGTCCCAGGGCGCCTGCTCTTCACTTCTTTGTTATCTGCCTCTCTGTGGTTTAGTCCTGAATCCCAGTATGTACCCAGCTGTGGGCCAGAGCCGGGATAGGAGTCCAAGGTGAGGAGACAGATTTACAAATCTGCACAGCATAATATGCAGCGGTAAATGCTGTGTTAGAGCCACCCTAGGAATTTGCAGGAGGTGTTTACGGGCGTCCATAAGGGAAGAAAAGCGGAGTAAACCTTTTGGGGAGGTACAGAATAATCAGGTGCCTGGGAGCCGCCCAGCCTGCCTGAGTGGGTTTTAATTTTGTTTTTTTCCGGTACTGGGAATCAAACTCACAACTTTGCGCTTGCCAGGCAGGCGCTGTGCCACTGAGCTAAATCCCCAGCCCCCTGCCTGAGTTTGGATTCCACTTCTGCCACTTAGCTGTGTGATCAGTTTTTCCATCTGTAATGTGCAGATGAGACTAAAAGCTCTGGTGCAAAGGATTAAATGAGTTCATATACGTAAAGTGTGTAGAAGGTATACAGGAAGCAGGGACCCTGGGGCTCCTTAGCCTTCAGGGCGGGGCCTCAGGTCAGAATTAGTACATGACGGGCTCCTTCACCAGCCACTTGGATACAGAAACTTCAGCTGTGTACAGCTAGTGACAGATCCCAGGTCTGTTTATCAGAGCCCACATGTTTTGCATAGCTTCAGATGTGACAGCCAGAGCTACCTGGGGTTTCCCTGCAAATGTCCTGAGATTGGAGAAGCAACTCGGAGAAGGGGAGAAGAGACATGTTGGGCTTCTGGGGTGTGGGCCTCAGAATGTCTGGGAGCCCTCTGAAGCTGTTGGCAAGGGGTCCTGGGTGTGTATGATGCATGTGTTGTGTGCCTAGTGTTGAGTATATGTATGAGGGGCATATGATGTGTGGAGTATGAGCTTCTTGTGTATGTCCTGTGTGAGATGTTGCTGTTACAGATATGTTGGGGTATGTTTAGTGTTTAGTATGTGTGTGTGGTATGCAATTATGTATGTGCATGGTATATGGTAAGGGGATGTGTGTGGTGTGTGATTAGTGTGTATCGTTGTGGTGTGTAACTCGGGGTGCGTGTGGGTATACGATTAGTATACGTATGTGTGTGTGCTGCATAAAGTTGTGTGTGTTGTAGTATGAAATTCTTTTTTTGTTTTTTGTTTTTGGTACTGGGAATCGAACTCAGGACCTTGTGCTTGCCAGGCAGGCACATGTGTCACTGTGCTATATCCCCAGCCCCATGTGTTATAGTATGAGCATATACATTTTGCTTTTCTCAAATACCTAGAACAACAAGAGCTCTGACTCTAGGATAAAATGGAAAACTTGGCGCAGGTACCTGGGTTATCTTTCTGCTTAGTTTAAAATATCTGATCTTTTTGGCAAATAACAACATATGCTGAGAGTTATAAATTGCAATGTGCTTTACAAGATCTTAATCAGCTGAGCCTTCTCTAGCAGAAATACCATAGTTGGGTGCCTTACAAACAGCAGACATTTATTCCTCACAGTTCTGGCGGCTGAAAAGTTCAAGATCAAGGCACTAGCAGATTCAGTGTCCAGGGAGGCCCTGTTCCTTACAGACAGCACACCTCCTCATGGGGTGGGAGGATGGGTGGGTTTGGGGGGCCTCTTTTGTAAAGACACCAATTCCAAAGTCCTCAGGACTAATCATCTCCTAAAGACTCTGCCTCTAAACACCACCACCATGGGGGTTAGCTTTTCAACATATGAGTATGAAGGAGACCATCATCTTTTGCCCCAGGCAGAAATGTCTGTAAGAAATCTAGGGCACACCTATAATCCCAGCACTCAGAAGGCTGAAGCAGGAGGATGGCTATGAGTTCAAGGCCAACCTGGGCTGCATGGTAAGTTCAAAGGCAGCCTGAACTATACAGTGAGACCCTGTCTCAAAAAAAAGCTCTAGGGGCTGGAGATTTAGCTCAGCGGCACAACACCTGT